>NC_141161.1:107661694-107986694 GCF_053477565.2 Lygodium microphyllum
CATAGCCTTGGTCATTACCATGTCGTTCCATCAGCCTAACAATTCGATTAGGCACTGGTTGTTGAGCCACAAGCATAGCATTAGAATTGACCACCTGACCTCCACCATTTGGAGCCATTTGGCTGCTCGTAGGCATCGACATGCTAGGGGGAGCTGGTAATAAAGGGACATTCTGCATCATGTTTCCTCTCCCATTAGGGTTAGCCATAGCTATCCCTTGGCCACTACTGCCATTGGCCACCGCCACATTGTTTCCCAATACTAAACCCATATTCGAATTACCTCGAGAAGCATAGGATGCTTGCAATCGGGATTCCACCTCTTGTGCTCGTATAATGGCAGTATCTATATCCCCCAAGGGGACACTACTCAACTGCAATTGGATATTAAAGTCCAAACCATGTAGGAAATATTGCAATTGGGCAGCTGCGGGGATAGGAATAGAGGTGTCCAACTTACGGAAAACCTCTTTTATTTTCTTTGCATAAGCACGAATATCCTCGTGTGGCTCCTGGCGGGTCACGTTGAGTACATGCAACCAATATTGCCCACCCCTTTTAGGGGCAAACTCCCTTCGAAAAGCTCCATAAAATGAATCAATATTTAATATGGTTCCGGCTTCTAAACCATGATACCATATAGCGGCTCTTCCTTTGAGAGTCATGTTGAAGAACATCATTAAATGTCCTTCTTCTTGAATGCGACAGTTAAACATCAGCTTTTGAAACTCCCTAATGTGGAGTTCCGCATCTTCCTCAACTAGCCCATTAAAAATGGGTAGCGGATAACCTAGAGCCGGCAAATCCGTCGTTCTTGCTGGAATTGCAATAGGCTGCGCCATGACGAGGATTGGATTTGCACTAGGAATAAGGGATGGTGGGGTTACACCTCCCACACTTGATATAGACTGGCTTATGGAAGAAAGGGGAGCACTAGAGCTTCCACCTTCTCCTAACTTACTGCGTGTGGCCCCAAGACCACTAGATCCACTCCCTCGTAAGGGTTCAGCACTGCTACACTTAGGGGAATATCTCCTAAAAATTTCAGCACGTCGCCTAGCTCTTTCGTCTCTCTCTTGCTTTTGGATTTCTGCTAGACAATGCTTATCAATAAATAACGGATCAATCTCAGTATCCTTTGGCATAAACTGCTAGTTGGTCCCTAGACAACCAGGATTCAAAGACCGCCACTTTTAAGTGGCTCCTGGCAGACGCACCACTGATGGACCTAAAAACGGGCCGGCACTGGCTCATGCACTAGCCGGGCCTCGTCACTACGCACAAGACAACCCCTCGGCCTCGCGGCCAGGAGCGTCTATCAAAATCTCTGCCTTCCTAAACATTGCATTTGTAATACGTCGTTTGTAGTCTACTCTTCTCTCACCCACTACTCCTCAGAGGGAGTCCCTTACACATTGCCTAATGGCACGAAGCACAGACATAGGGGGTCCTCCAACGGCTGAATGCCACCACCCCTCTGCGACTCTCCTACACCTTGGGGATTGGCCCCTCAGTGCGTTGCTCAACATATAAACATGTCGCACAAAATCCACTCAATGTACCATTTAATCGTATACAGGAATGTACCATTGCCCTTACTTCTCTTTTCCCTAGACCCCATGACTAGCCTATGGCTTAGGGTGCCTGTCTCTCACTCAACGTGGGTCAAGGTCCTAATGAAAACAATTGCAATGCATGTCCAGGAGCTGGTCCCTGATACCTTTAAATTCTTTTCATGCTCTATGCATTTGGTGGATGCCTAATGCTCAAACATTTAGCAAAACAGTATCGTGCACAAGTGCAAAAACATTCTTTTAATGGTTTCTTTTCTCTAGCGTTCGTGCTTCGTTGCATGGACCTAGCACCGAGGTGATCCTCGTGCTACTAGGCTCTTATTTTATAATTATTTTCCGTCCTAAATGCTATGCATAGCAATCAGCAACTTTTCCATCATCTCACACGGCACTTAGACATATTTCAACTTCCCTACCCTTCCCCGTTTAAATATTGCATCGTTGCATAGATTTATGAGGCATTTTGCCATCATTTTATGTGTAAAAAAACGGAAAAAACACACTAGAACAAGAAGGTGGGGTTGAACTGAGGCAAATCCTCATGCTTCAGTCCCCACAACCATTCACAAACATTGTTCTCAATTTTCATTAATTTTTCGCATCCAAAATGCATTTTTTCCCTATTTTTAGTGTTTTCTCTCTATTTTCCTTGTATTTTCCCTTATTTTCTGCATTATTTAATTACTAAAAATTCAAAATAGGTTATGGGTTGTGGCCCTTAGTTCTTTCTTGCAGCAAAATTGAAAATTTAGTTGGTGTTCCTATTCATTTTCCCATTTTTATGCCCAAAAACACCATTTTCCCTTGATTTTTCATATTTTACGTATTTTAGTGTATTATTTTGGACCACAAGATACATATTTTTCTGATTTTCTCATTATGATCAACAAGTGCTCATGGAAAGCAGCAACATGAACAATTTTTAGCCCACATGAAGAACATTTTATTAACCAAAAGCCATAAAATCTCAAATTCCCTTTGAAAAAATTAAATTACCGCTTATTTGCGTGTTTTGGGTTTCATGTCCATGGCTGCAAATCTGAAAATCAGTAGCACTTCATGCTCATGACGATCACAAGTCACCATTTCCAGCTCGTGGAGCAATCTGAGCCATGCCGGACAAGCCTCCATCACTCTTTCTTCTTCATTCTTCTTCCCACATGAATTCCCTCTTAGAGGAGAGAGAGGGAGGAGAGAGAAAGACTGATTTTCTCTCTCCCTCTACAGACTGCCATTCCTCGCGTGAATTGGAGCGATGCGGAGCGAATATTGAATCTTGTTGCCTGCTATGATTGAATCCATGGCTTATTTGATAGCCTGCATCTCGATTTCAGGGGGGGGGGCGTTTTTTTCGCGCGGGTCTATTCACGGCACTTCCTTGGGCACGATGAAAAAATTAGGGGGGTGGGGAGCCAAAGGGCACCCCCCCCACTAATCATGCCTCTTCACTTCTCCAATTTGGCCACTCTCTTGGGCGTCCCGGCCGGTTTTTGGCTATCTTCCTCGTCCGGGCTCCGATTGTCGTGCTGTAAAATTCTGGGCGTCCGTCTCGGCATCCCGGACAGGCCTGCAGCTCCCATATCTCGTCCCAACTGACAGAAACATTACTAAAAATCCAGATGTGTCACTTGGGTGCCCGTCGAATGCTTGACGCTTAAAATCGTCCTAGATCGAGCCGGCCGCCTTTGACGGTGAATATTTTTCCCTTGATATTCATAATTTTTAGCTATTTTTAAGCAATTCTCGGCACCAAAATTCCGCTCTCAGTGACCTCCTCGAGATGACTGATGTGATGATGAAAGACCAAGGCTTACAAGGCATGTAACCTACTTAGTGGCTCATCAGATTGGTGGATCAAAGAATAATCAATCATCTAGGAATCCTTCCTTACATGAAGATCACAGTCACACCAAAAGGGATTAGTGGATGACATATCTAGTGGTAAAGCCCAACTCTTATGGAACATCTTACCCTCTCTTATTTAGAAGACCATGGTTGTTTGAAGCATGAGTAAGGATAGATTGGTCTAAAGGAATCCTAACCCTAGGTAGAGGATCCAATAAAGTGATGTTGAAGCTTTATGATTTTCATAAAGGAAATGGATCCACCTCTATAGAAGTCTCTTTTGATTCCTCATTGAAGAAACATATGGAACATTAGCTGAAGAAGACGGTATCAAGTTGATTTTCTCAAAGAAAGTAGAGGCACAGTCCTTGATAGTGCCCCTAGCACTATAAGCCATGGTGCCCCAAGAGGAACGCCAAGAAAACAAAGAATCTACTACGAGAAGGTCTATCTTGTATCATCAAAAAGTATGTTCTTCATATTTTATTTGATCACAACAAAGAAAAGGACCCGAGGAACAAGAAATGTTCACATTCAGTCCTAAACAACAATAAAAATCAAGTCATTTCAAACCTCAACATATCCCCACAATCAATCACGAAGCATCCTCGAAATCTAGGAAAAAGAGAATAGAAGTTCAAAATATAGCTCATCTTGATCTTCTATAGCATTTTTAGAAAAAAAGCCCTCCAAGCATGACCCAACTCATAACTTGCATCTAATAAAGAATTGCAACGAAAGGGAAACACCTTTATCCATTAACTCAATTTAGAAACATAAAAGCATGACAAACTTTTAAAGGATATAAGAGGTTCTACATCTAGTGCATCTTGAGCTATCCATCCAGCATCATCACCACCACGAATCTTCAAAAAGATAGCTTCTTGAATAGTGTTGAATCTCCAACCATCACGACCCCATCATAGAACAAAATAACCATCACACACACACATATAAAACACAAAACAACCATCTCAATGGCACCTTCAAAAGAGAGATATCATTATGAATCATCAAAATTTACATTCATGGGTATCAATGAAGATGATCCCTCTTCAAAGCTTGGTGATTACGGAAGTGATCCATAGATAGAGATTCATCTACAAAAGTCTTGGGAGGATTTCGAAAAAATTGCAGGCAACACATCCTCTCCACCAATACAAGATATCTGCTAGGCAAACAAAGGGCATGAAAGTACAAGATATCCAATTGTTGAGGATCAATTATCACATTCACATTGATGCACAACTTTGGGATCGACTTGTGATCATTATGCGAATGCCGATGCATATACGCTAGATACCAAGGAAAGTGAGCAGTCAATCTCACTTAAGGATCTGAAGGCTGAGAATACTGTTGAGAAAAATACAGATAGTTCTGAGAAGCTTGGCTAGCACTCATCCATTCCCCTAGAATCAATAGCCAATTAATTGATTTGAGGTCCTGTAAGAGAATCAACTAAACTCCATCCTCGTCATCTAAAAAATCCTTTGATCAAAGCCTGTGCATCTACTAACCAACTAAGGGGGATGAGGGATAGAAGTGGTAGGAGAGGGAAGAGGAACAAGTGAGAGAGGATGGAGGGATGGGTAAGAAAAATCAGAAAATGAAAAATGAGCTAGAGAGGGATTAGTAGAGAATTTAGGGGAATCAATTAAAAAGGGTGTTAATAAATATGCTGGAAAAGTGGAAGAAATAGTTATGGATGGGGAAGGACAAGAAGGAGGAGGGAAAAATACCTGAACCTCAATAAAAGAACACTAAGTAAAAATAGGGATTTGAGAAGCACCTTAGGGTTGAAATAAAAGAGTTAAATTAACTTGTGGATTAGTTTGATAAAGGGAAAGATAAGTGACATATCTATGAGCCATTTGCTGATAATAAGATAAACAAGGTATTGATGGACCTAAGACAGATCTACAATGATAGGCATCAAAGAAAGATGAATCAAAAGGAGGTTGTTTTGAAAGGTAGGCTAAGAGTTCCACCCTCAATTGGTTAATATTTTGCACATAAAGAGAAGTTTTGTTTTGGCATTGATTCAGGATCACAGAATCAATCATGGTATGCCAAGAAGTCTCAGGGCAATCATTAGAATATGTCTTGAACATTTGATCTATCTCCAACTCCAAATGTCGTACATACAAAACAACTTGTAATACCATATCCCCCACATACCAACCCAAGTCTTCATCATCTGGGATCAACAAATAACCTTGCAACTACATATAAGACATAAGCATAGCATCTGCAGTCATCACAGAATCTTCAAAAACCATTCTAGCCACTTCAATCAACAAATTAGAGGATCAAGCTCCACTCCAACCATCCTCTAGAAGAGGCAAATCTATTGTTGTGAAAGCTTAATATAAAATGCCAATTTGTGTTGCTGATAATGAACAAAGAAGGAGTGGTCTAGATGAACAAACTCTTGAAACTACTCAAATGAAGACCATAACAAATCCATTTTGGACGGAAGCCTTTCCACCTTGGCTTGGAATAAAGGGCATAACATGGCATTCTTTTCAAGGACCGCTAAATTTGCAGGGGATAAGGAAGAAACTGGCTGCACATAAGGACTTTGTGAAGTAGAATGGGAATGAGCCAATTGGTCCTTAAGTTGTTGAGTCTGAGTATTGCTTTGTTTGAGGATGGTATTTGCTTATGTAAGCTCTTTTGTCTGGGTAGGTATCAAAGCTTTTAGCTCTTGAGACTCCTTCAATAACCTATTCCTCTCCTCACTCACAGTAACCACTTGAGATTTAGTTTTGACCAACTAAGTTTGCAAACTAGAAATCTCTACTTGCTAGGCATCAACAATGATCTTAATCTGCTGCTCCATCTGTGTACAGAGGTCATAAAATTTTTCTTTAGTAGAGGCTAGCTCATTATTAACTTTATTCAACTCCTCCTTGGAGTCCTGAACCTCTTCTAACAAGAAAAATAAAGCCTCTCTGGATAGAGGCAGTATTAAGCGAGAGTTCAATAGAGCTCTAAATGTCTTTGCACAAGAAAGGAATTGTGTCTCTCCTCTCACTAGGTGTTGCACAGAGAGAATGGGAATCTCCATAGTACCATCTCTATCTGCTGTGAAAAGATTTGGCATAGTGAGGAAAGTAGGTCGTTGACTGCTAGACTGAACAGGAATTGAAACTGGAGGAGTAGAAACTGATACTGATTCAGCCACTCGTTTAAGCTGCTTCCTCTGAATAACTACATGAGGGAGGGAACCAACATCCTCAATGATAAAGTCTCTTTAGTAGGAGGAGGTAGAACCTTTGGAGAATGAACACGTAATGTAGGAAATTCCTTTGCAGGGGCAGCATACACTAAGAAAGCAAAAAGATAAGAACCGAATGTGACATTAGTCACATTACACCTTGTGGCTTTGATAAAATGTTAATCCATGTTTGCTAGGGGATACAAACTCCAGTCAATGATAATTCTTTTCAAGACCATAGGGAACAAGTTGTAAATAACTGGACCTTCGAAAGGTAATTAGAAGTAGTTTTGGTAGGCATAAACCTGTCTTGAAGGAATTGGCACAAGTGCTTCTAGACAAGATTGAATATCATGGAGATACTAATGCCTAAAGTAGTTTTAACCCTCTTAGGATTCAAGACATCTTGGGTTTGCTTCTGTAATGACAAATAATTTTTGATACCGAGAAGTGCTTAAAAATAGCCAAAAATTATAAATATCAGGGGAAAAATAGACTTCGTCGAAGGTAGCGGTGGCAATTAGTACAATTTTAAGTAGCAAGTCCCTAAAGCGCTAGTGCTAATTTTCATGGAAAATCAAATGGTGGCAGATGGCCGAGCTGGAGTTTTCCTAGATGCAAAAGGACGTCAGAAATCCAATGCAAGTCTCAGATCTCAATTCTGAGGTCGTTTGATCCCCCATTTCATCCCTGCAAGGTTCAAGGTTGTGAAGTGGCTACTAGATCTGGAAGTTGAAAAGAGGGTGACGAGGTCAAGCTTTGTAGATTTCGATGGCATGGAACCATTCGTCTAGACGGATCTCGAATCCGATGTCGTTTGCTCCTCCAAAAGCGAAAAAACCACTTGTCGAAAGTGTGAAAGCAAGAGTCATGAACTAGATACTTTGATTAAAAGCTTAAAAGCTCTTAACAAAGAGCTTAATAACCAAGAATAAAATGCCATGAGGGGGGATGGGGCGTTAGTTTTTCGGCACCTCCCAAATCCCCATTTTTTAGGGATTTCTGATTAGTCTGAGGTAGGCGGAATCCTCTTGGCCCTGAGATGCTTCTATCCTTCGCCCTCCATTGCCATAAACGGATCAAGGAATGATGCATTGAACAAAGAGATCAGAATCTAGTCTTTCTCTCTCCTCCATCTCTCTCCTCTAAGCGGTGGTTTGCATGCAAGAAATCAAGAAGAAGAGGGGCTGAAGGATGCTTGTCCGGTTGTGATCGGATTGCTCCAAGATAAAGAGAAGGCTGAGGAAAGAGGTTCAGCACTGAAGAATGGTTGTTGGTCGGTCCGTGGGCTGCCTAGAATAATTATTAAAAAACCCGCAACACGCAAAACACGCGGTATGCTTCAATTTTACAAAGAAATTTGTTTGTTTTTGTTATTTCATGGTCCAAATGTTGTTCATATGCGATGAATGTTTGTTTGAATCTTGTTTGCCTTATATTTGAGGACTGCAACTACAAAAATGCAGAACCCATAATGATTTAGAGCCGTTATTAATTCCCACAAAATGTCATTTTTCAATGGAAATTAGTGGTTTTTTCGATTTTGAGTTGGAGAAAAGGAGTGAAAATGGGATAAAATTAGAGAAAATGTTAAGTTTCAGTAAAAATAATAAGCTAACACAAATAAATCAGAAAATACCTATTTTTCATGACTAATAAATGGGAAAAAATAGCAAAAAATAAAGAAAATTGGGGTTTTTGTACTCAAAAAATATGAAAAAATAAGATTTATGTACGTGAATGTTTGGCAAGGTTAAAGCATGAGGTCAAACCTCAGTTTGGCCTCGTTCTTTGTGTTATAGTACGTGTTTATTATTTTTTACATACAAAAATGACACAAAACAACCATTTACACCTATGCAACGCAGCAACACCTAAACGGTGAGGGGGGAGGAAGTTTGTGCGACAATCTAATTGCTTTAAAGATACAAATTCTGATTTTCCTCTTTGTGCATAGCATTTAGGCATTGTTCCATAATTAAATATAGGCAACTAGTAGCATGGAAGTTCCGGTGCTAGTCCCTAAAGCAGCGCAGCACGTAACGCTTAGTTAAAATTCATGAAAGGACTGTTTTTCGCACCTCACATGACCGGTTCTTTTAATCATAAAATGGTTGTGCACAATCGTCATACACTTTGCATCAAGCATGTCACGTGGTATCTCCTGGAATGCATTGCAATTGATTGATAAACTTTGACCAACACTGAGAGGACATGAAACCTAAGTCGTAGGTCAGACGGGCACTTCCGTTGAGGAAAGTTTCGTAAGGCAAATCAAAATCTCCTAGAACGCTGAATTATGAAAGAGTGGAGTTTGTGGGAATGTTATATGTGTTAGCGATGTATCTTGGGTCCAATCCTCGAGGTGTAGGAGTTGCAGTGGAGCCGCGGCAATCCGCAGAGAGGTGCTTTCCTATGTGTGTATTACGAGGCATTATGCCTATATGTTATGGGATCTCCCTCTAAGGAGAAGGGAATGTGAACGTTGGACTACATATTGGATACAAACGTAAAATCGTCATAAGTATTTAGTGCAAAGTGAGTCTTAGACGCTCCTTGCCCGCGAGGCCATATGGTGGGGTTATCTATCGTATGCATGAGGCCCGGCTAGTACCATAGCCAGTGCCGGACTATTTTAGGTCCCATCAGTGGTGCATCTGCGAGGAGCCGCCAACAAGTGGCGGTTCTCGAATCTAGGTTTTTTAGGGACCAAATAGTTGGTTTATGTCCTCTGAGAAGGACTATCAAGCCAAAATACAAAAATCAGAACATGCTGAGAGGGCTAGACGGCGGTTGGAGATTGTAAGACGCTATTCTCCTCAAAGGAGCAGCCTATTACACATAAGTAGTAGTGGTTCTAGTAACGTAGGTATTATGAGTAGCTCTTTGAGTGCAAGTGGAAGTCTTGGTACTTCCCTATTTCCAGTTAATCAACCCACAAGAAGTGGGGTTGTAGTGTTGCCTACACAAACTCCTGTTGTCAATCTGATTGTAGCCATGGCACAACCTATCGCAATTCCAATAGGTACATCGGATTTACTGGCATTAGGAGCACCATTGCCCATTTTCCATGGGTTAGCAGAAGAAGATGGAGAACTCCATATTAAGGAGTTTCAAACGCTCATGTTCAACTATCGAATCCAAGATGAAGGACACCTAATGATGTTCTTCAACATGACGTTAAAAGGAAGAGCGGCAGTGTGGTATCACAGTCTAGAAGCCGGAACCATAACTAGCAGTGCCCCATTCTTTACAGCTTTCTGTAGAGAGTTTGCCCCTGAGAAGGGTGGGCAATATTGGTTGTGTGTTCTGAATGTAATACACCAAGAGTAAATGAGAATATTAAAGCACAGTTGCAATATTTCCTACATGGATTGGATTTTAATATTGAGGTGCAGCTAAGTAGTGTTGCTTTGGCTGATATTGACACTGCCATTATCCAAGCAGAAGGAGTAGAGTCGCGCTTGCAAGTGGCTTATGCAGCAAGGATAAATTGGAATGGTAATAATTTTTCCTTGACCAATGGGAGTCAAGGGGACCCCATGTAAAATACGAGTGGCAGAGGGAGTATTATGTCGAATTTGCCTATGTTACCAGCTCCTCCTAGCATGACTATGCCTATGGCTAGTCAGGCGGCCTCGGTAAATAGTGGTGGAAACCAAAAAATGAATCCTAATGTTGTCCCAGTTGGTTAGCAGCCGATTCCTAATCAAGTGGTTAGGCCCATGGGATGACAGACTGACAATCCTGGCTATGAGTCGAGTGCTTCTAATGTCCTTGGTGAAGTTAAGGACATGATGAAGCACTACACCGATATGATCTCTAAACATTATCGACAAATAGCTGTGGATGTCAATTTTCTTAAGAAGTAACAGAATTTGATAGGGAGCCGACGCCCTGAAGAGGGTGGCCCCTCAAGATTCAGCTGTAAATGGTGTGGGAGCCAACATTTCCCTAGGAATTGCCCGAATGTCAAATGTGATATTTGCAAGAAGTCTGGCCACTTAGCTGCTATCGGTTGGAGTAAGATCAGTTCTCTCCAACAAGGGAGTAAACAACTAGGTCCAGTTAACCATCGCTCACAAGGGAATAATCTCCAGCAAGATGATGGACCAAGGCAAATAATGCAAAGAGGAAAGGCTGTTGTAGAGGAGTTACCTCATGGCACTGGATTTAGCCTTATTGAGGCTGTACGTGTCAATGATGCTGAAACTTCTAATCTACGAGCCGTAACAAGAGGTCAAAAGATTAAAGAGGGTGACAAAGGAATTGTAAAACCTATCGAGGAAAGCCCTAAGCAAGATGCTAGGGAAAAGCGAGTCCTGAATCCTGATAAGGAAGGTGGACCGTTAAGACCTGTTGGCAGTAAAGTCGATCCCAAGGAGGATAAAGGATTGCCAAGAAAGAAGGTAAAGGCTAAAAAAGAGGCACCAAAGCCTATGGAAAGATCAAAGAAGAGAATGGTGTGGCGTGAGAATAGAACTTTGGCTAATTACCATGACTTTGATTTAGCAAGTTCCCTTTGCAAAGTCAAACCAGATGTGAATCTTCTGCAATTGATTAAACTTTCTCCAGGAGTATGCACGGAATTCAAGAAAATCCTATGTATAGGGTATATAGTAGAACCTCTGGGCATAGCTAGAGTGGGGGAAGATTGGTTCGATCATGCTGAAAAGCATTGCCCTAGGGTTCCAGCATATGTGGATGGAATATTAGTGGAGCATGCTATTGTGCACACTGGATCCTCCGTCAATATCATAAGTTCAAACTTGATGGAGAGGTTAGGTCTAGAGATCCAAAAAGACAGCTCCACACTTCTTAGGATGGCTGATGATAGTCTGAGACAACCAGAAGGTTGCATTACTAAGGTCCACCTTACAATTTCGAGCGTGGAATGCTATCTGGACTTTAGGGTGATAAGGTTTGCAGGACGTCCTAGCTATCGAGTTTTGCTAGGTAGGCCATGGATTCTACGGATAGACTGTCAAGTTGATATACCCGCTGGTCGAGTGATTCTAGGTCGAGGTGCCCATTGTGTAATAGTGGATGCTTACCCTGAGTCTTCTTAGAGTGAGAGAGCTCCACTATCCTCCACTGAACTAGAAACAATAGATGATCCATCTGGTAGTGAGATGTCATCGAGTGATGGATCTAAGGAAGGGTCCACTACAGAGGATATTTATTAGATAACCTTGAATGAGCCAATAGAGCCTCATGATCGAATAAGAGACGCGGACGTTATTGAGCTGGATCTTGGTACACTAAATGATTTGCGGCCAATTAAATTAGGATCCATGCTTAGTTCGGAAGAAAGAGAGGATTATGTATCCTTTTTTTGAGAGTTCCGCGATATCTTTGCTTTCCTATAAAGGAAGGTACCCACCCTGTACGTCAGAAAGTAAGGCGTATGCCTTTTGAATTAAGGGACGGATTGTACGAGGAACTATAGAAGTTGCGGAAAGCAGGTTTGATCTTCCCTGTTCAGCACACTGAATGGTGCTCACCAATTGTGATCAGGAAGAAGAATAATAATCAAATCAGTCTTTGTATAGATTCTAGAGAGTTGAATAAACAGACTGTTAAAGATTACTACCCGTTGCCATTTATTGACCAAATTTTGGATCAACTAGTGCGTAGGGAAATATATTCGTTCATGGACTGCTTTGCAGAGTATAACCAAATGGCGATTGCTGAGCATGACAAGCTAAAAAAGACGTTTATTATAGTCTTCGGTACCTTTGCGTACCATGTGATGGCATTTGGGTTGTGTAATGCACTGGTTTGTGGCAAAGAACAACCGACAAGACCTTTGGTGACATCTCCCCAGAGGAGCTGAAAGTATTCATTGATGATCTAGGGGTAGCCACCATAAGGGATAGACAGTTGATCATTTTTCGTAAGTGTTTTGAGCATTGCAGACAATTTTACATAGCTCTTAACCCACGAAAGTGCGACTTCGGAGTCCCTTATGGGCTCTCGTTAGGCCATGTGGTTAGTTCCGTAGGGATTGCAACTAATCATGAAAAGATCAAGGTCATAGTTGCCATGACTCCGCCACGTACTCCAAAGGAAGTGCATAGCTTTCTGTCATCAGTAGGGTATTATCGGAGGTTTATCAATGCCTTGGCAAAAAGAACGTTGCCGCTGACAAACCTATTGTCCTTTAACTGTCAGTTTACATGGAGTGATGCTTGCAAAGTATCTTTTAAAAGCACCAAAAAGGGGGCGAAATGTTCTAAGCATCATAATGGGAAATGTGAAAATTTCCCATAAGTTTGGGACACGTGGTCAAATCTTTGGATTTGTCATAACTTGAACACTTTAAATCCAAATCAAGCGCTCTATAGCTCAATAGATTTCATTTTTCAAGCACTTTTCAATGATAGGTCACATGATATGGTTTTGAGAAACTTCTGGACGTGTTATCTAAGTACCACCTTTTTACTATTCAAAAAATGGGAATTGGGAGATTCCCAAACTCACTAATATCGTGTTTCTATATATTCTCAGCAACCATGCATAGTATGAGCTGCTGTTTAGCTCAAATCTGGGAGGAAAAGTGATATCATCCGATAGCTTTTGCTAATCGGAAGTTGGGCATATCGGAAATTAACTACACCTATATGGAGAAGTTGTGCCTTGCGATGGTATTTGTGACCAAAAAGTTCAAACACTACATTCTTTATGAGAGGGTGGTTTTTTATACAAAGGAGGAAGGGCTTTGATTTTTGTTGAATAAGTTACCGCTACCTGACCGTTTAGCAAAGTGGTTAATCACTTTGCAGGAATTTGATTATGAGATCAAGAGCAAGCCGCTGACGCTTCAGGGCATTGTAGAGTGTCTTGTGGATTTTGGGGAGCCAAAAGAGGTCATGGTTGAAGGAAGTGACATGGAGACTTTGTTCAAGATTGATACGGCGTCTATTCCCTCCTGCTATGCTGCTATAGCACACTATCTTTCTACGGGAGAGACTGGAGTTACTTTATCAAAATCGGAGAAGAGGAAAATTAAACAGTAGGCATTGAAAATTTCCTTGATTCACAGGCACATTATATCAGTAGAGTGTTGATGATATCTATGGCCGATGTGTGATGCCTGATGAGGTTCCCTTTATTTTGGAAGAGTGCCATGACTCCGCTTGTGGAGGGCACTTTGCTGGGCGATTAACGGCACAAAAAGCTTTAAGAGCTGGATATTGGTGGCCATCCATCTTCCAAGATTCCTTTGAGTACGTTAAGAGATGTCATACCTGTCAAAGGCATAACAGAGAGAATAGGAAATACCCACTTACACCTATCATGGCTGTTCTTCAATTTGAGAAGTGGGGCATCGACTTTGTGGATCCTATTACCTCGTCGTCTACTACTCAGAAGAGATATATTATAGTAGCAACTGATTATTTTACAAAATGGTCAAAATCACGGGTAACAAGGCAAGACAATGCAGAAGAGACTGCTAGTTTCCTACTTGAGTAAATCATCTGCTGTTTTGGTCCGCCAAAGGAAATAGTATCGGACCGTGGAACTCACTTTTTAAATAAAGTGATTAAAAGTCTGGCTGAAGCTTAGAAAATCAAGCATAACAAGACAACCCCCTATAATCCGCAAGCAAATGGACAAGTCAAAAGTACAAATAAGCAGTTTGTCGGTATCCTCTCCAAGATAGTCTTTGAAAAGAAGCTGGGACTAGGATACAAAATTATATGTGGTGGTTTGGGCATATAATACGATGTTTAAACGAGCCACTGGCCACACCCCATTCAAATTGGTTTAGGGGGAGGAGTGTGTCTTGCCCTTAGAAATTGAGTTGCCGACCATTAGATTCGCAATCAATCATTCTTTGGGGGATGAAGATGCTGATCTTAATAATTAGAGCTTTATACTCGGCCATGTTGTTAGTAAATAAAAGGGGATTCCCAGAGCTGATCTTAAATCAACTCAATGGGACATATACAGTCCGGAATCCTCTCCTTCGTATGTATCATCAAACTGCTATAACCCTACTCAATGAATTTGAGAGCATATCTCTTCAGCTGATTCTGCATTATTCGAATCAGTTTACGGATTCCTTAGCTAAATTTTCTTATGAAGAGGACCTCTTTTTCAACTCTGGTCCTAGTCCGCACATCGTTATTGATAATGAGACAGGACCTGGTCTCTTGTGGGGAATGTTATTAGACCACGCGTTATATGGCAGTTGATGGTTGATATGGGTAATGCAAAGAGTAGCCGAGATCCATCTACCGTTGTTATCTTGGACCCATAGATTGATCCGATGACATGTTATGCGTACGCCTCTTCTTATATATGCAGGAGGTATGGGCCATAACTTGATGCATTTATTTTAGGGATGAGAGCCCTATTTTTCCCCTTGAGAGCTCTATTTTTCCACTTGGAATGAAGTGTATTTGCGTATATTTACCTTTTTCCAAGGAGGGATCTCTATGAGCTAGTTTGTTTGTTTCATTAGGCCAAGAGGGCTAGTTGCTTTAAGTAGTTAATGTCTGATTTCTTTCGGCCAAGAGAGCCAGTTTTTTCAGGTTTTAATAATCTATCTCTTTAGGCCAAGAGGGCCAGTTAGTTTGCAGTGAAATGTGCTATTTCTTTAGGCCAAGAGGGCCTTATCTCTGTTTGGTGTAGGTACGTTTAATGCTTTGTTGTTTTAGTGATTCCACCATACATGTTGACGAAGTCACTAGAGGGAGGCTTTACTGCAAAGGAGCTTCTTGTGGCCATTCCAGGTGGTTTCATCCCCTTTTCGAGTTTTTCCCTTAAGCAATTAATGATATATGTGCGGGTGAGGGTTTTCTTTCTTGTTGGGGACTGGCAATCAAGGCATGAAGTCCCAGGTTTAGGTTAGATATGTCTGGGGGAGGTCTGAGTAGTCATTGCCTCGTTCAAGGCATTGTCAGGCATTGAAATACCTATTTTAGATGAGAGTTCTAGTGACCTTGTTCTGCCGACCTACTAGGCGGCCGTTCTAGGAGTTTCTGCTAGTTGTGAGGCAGTTAGAGAAGCCTATTAAAATAATGATGAAAATAGACAAAATCCTAAAGATCTGAAAGACAATATATGAATATACGGAGGTGTGTAAAAAGGGATGCTAACCCTTATAAAAATAGGAAAAAAAAGAGAAAATTTTCTAGTGCAATGTCTATCGCCTTGCGAAGTCTTGGTAGGTTCCTGGGGATGAGATAGGACCCAGGGCCGATGACTTGCCCTTTCTTGGGGTGACATCTTGCCATAAAAGAAGAAAAGAAAGGAAGGTTGGAGAGAAAATAAAAGTGAGCGTTAGAAAAGGATTAAGTGTCGCCTAGCGAGGGCTTGGTAGGTTCTTGGGTACCAAGACAAGCCCTGAGGCAGATGCCGTGTTCTGCTTGGGTCACTACCCTCAGCTCCCTCCTTTTTACACGCCCGAGTATGGAACAATAAAAGCCTAAAAAAAGAAATGCGCTAAAAGAAAATATTTCTTGATCAGGCTATAGGAGTCCTCGCCTAGTAGGAGCTCCTGGTTGGGTTGTCCTTAGTTAGGTAGGTAGGTCGACCACCACTTAGGATGACCTCTTTGATCATTCTTTTTAGCTTGGCTATGTTGGAGCAGTTGGTTAGTGACTAGCTTCGCGCCTTCTATCAAATTATGTTGGGCCTACTCCTGGTGGATTTCATGCCTTGATTTTGTCAGGGGGTAGGGTATGAGCTGTGATGTGTTGTGTTGTCTATTTTTTGTATAAGTTTGATACTCCTTTTTAGTATTTATGTGCAGATCTCTTCATGGGATTCAACGGGCTGAGTCGCCCTATCCCGTGGTCGCCAATGATAGATTATTTTTTATGCCGAGAAAATAGCCAAAAATTACTAATATCAGGGGAAAAATAGACTTCGTGAAGGCGGCGGAGGCAATTAATACGATTTTAACAAAGTGCTAGTGCTAATTTTCATGGAAATCAAACAATGGCAAATGGCCGAGCTGGAATTTCCTAGATGCAAAACCACGTCAGGAATCCAAGCAAGTCTCAGATCTCAACAATTCCGAGGTCGTTTGATCCCCCATTTAATCCCCACAAGGTTCGGGGTTGTGAAGGGGCTATTGGATCTGGAAGTCGAAAAGAGGGTGACAGGGCCCAGCTTTGTAGATTTTGATGGCATGGAACCACCCGTCCAGACAGATCTGGAATTTGATGTCGTTTACCCCTCCAAAAGTGAAAAAACCACTTGTCGAAAGTGTGAAAGCAAGAGTCATGAACTAGATAATTTGATTAAAAGCTTAAAAGCTCTTAACAAAGAGCTTAATAACCAAGAATGAAATGCCATGGGAGGGGGGGGCGTCAATTTTTCGACGCCTCCCAAATCCCCATTTTTTAGGGATTTCTCATCTGTCAGAGGCAAGAGGAATCCTCTTGGCCTTGAGATGCTTCTATCCTTCGCCCTCCATCGCCATAAATGGATCAAGGAATGATGCACTGAGCAAAGAGATAAGAATCTAGTCTTTCTCTCTCCTCCATCTCTCTCCTCTAAGCGGTGGTTTGCATGCAAGAAATCAAGAAGAAGAGGGGCTGAAGGATGGATTGCTCCAAGATGAAGAGGAGGCTAAGGAAAGAGGTTCAGCACTGAAGAATGGATGTTGGTCGGTCCGTGGGCTACCCAGAATAATTATTAAAAAACCCGCAACACGCAAAATACGTGGTATGCTCCAATTTTACAAAGAAATTTGCTTGTTTTTGTTGTTTCATGGTCCAAATGTTGTTCATATGCAATGAATGTTTGTTTGAATCTTGTTTGCCTTATTTTTTAGGGCTCTAACTACAAAAATGCAGAACCCGTAATGATTTAGAGCCGTTATTAATTTTTTAAAACCCACAAAATGTAAATTTTCAATGGAAATTAGTGGTTTTTTTGATTTTGAGTTGGGGAAAAGGAGTGAAAATGGGACAAAATAAGAGAAAATGTTAAGTTTTAGTCAAAATAATAAGCCAACACAAATAAATCAGAAAATACCTTTTTTCCATGAATAATAAATAGGAAAAAATATCAAAAAATAAAAAAATAGAGTTTTCGCGCTAAAAAAATATGGAAAAATAAGATTTATGTGCGTGAATGTTTGGAAAGGTTAAAGCATGAGGTCAAACCTTAGTTTGGCATCATCTTTTGTGTTATAGTACATGTTTATTATTTTTTACATACAAAAATGACACAAAACAACCATTTACACCTATTCAACGCAGCAACACCTAAACGGTGGGGGGGAGGAAGTTTGTGCGACAATCTAATTGCTTGAAAGATACAAATTCTGATTTCCCTCTTTGTGCATAGCATTTAGGGATCGTTCCATAATTAAATATAGGCGACTAGTAGCACGAAAGTTCCGGTGGCTAGTCCCTAAAGCAGCGCAGCACGTAACACTTAATTAAAATTCATGAAAGGGTTGTTTTCTGCACCTCACATAGCTAGTTTTTTTAATCATAAAATGATTGTGCACAATCGTCATACACCTTGCATCAAGCATGTCACATGGTATCTCCTAGAATGCATTGCAATTGAATGATAAACTTTGACCAACGCTGAGAGGACAGGAAACCTAACTCGTGGGTTAGACGGGCGCTTCCGTTGAGGAAAGTTTTGTGAGGCAAATCAAAATCTCCTGGAACGCTGAATTATGAAAGAGTGGAGTTTGTGGGAATGTTATATGTGTTAGCGATGCATCTTGGGGCCAATCCCTGAGGTGTAGGAGAGTCGTAGTGGAGTCGCAGCAATCCGCCGAGAGGTGCTTCCCTATGTGTGTATTACGAGGCATTATGCCTATATGTTATGGGATCTCCCTCTGAGGAGAAGGGAAGGTGAATGTTGGACTACATATTCGATACAAACGCAAAATCGTCATAAGTATTTAGTGCAAAGTGAGTTTTAGATGCTCTTGGCCCGCGAGGCCGTGTGGTGGGATTGTCTGTCGTATGCATGAGGTTCAGCTAGTGCCATAGCCAGTGCTGGCCCATTTTAGGTCCCATCATGTAACAACTTCAAAATATCCTCATTAGACAACAATTGACGAGGAGTAAGAAAAGGTTCCCCACGATATGGTAAGGACATAGCTTTGCCCAAGCTCTTAGGTGTCATGTGGATAATTGTACCTCGAACAAGACCAGAACTTTTATTGTAAGAGGCTAAAACTTGATCACATACATTAGAATCCTATGGAATAAGTGGCAATGAAAGTGTCACAAATTTGGATAACCCTGCCTTTATAATAAGTTTCGAATCTAGCAATAATGAATAATCATGAGACACCAAGGGAACATACTGGACAGAGGGAGGAGTACGAGGTGCCATTTGGATGGTTTACACACTCACCACACTCACACACAGACAGTCACAAAGAGTGCTTGAAAAATAACCAAAATAAACAGAGATAAGATATCGTCACAATAAACTCACACGTTGTCGTGCTGCTACGCATCCGAGCCGTAAACACCTCCATTTTTGTTGTGCATTTGTATTATCTTTTTGCGTGTGATTCATTGTGTGTGATTGATGCATTAAGATAATCCGTCCTTTCAGTACCAGCATCCAATGTACATACTCCACTTGTGTGTTTGTGTTTATGTGTGTTTCAGTTTGTATGGTGTGACAGAAAAATATGAAAAACTGATGCCAAAGGACATTATCAAGCTGATAATTTCAATGATGATCTCTAAGAAAAGTGCAGGAAATCGTGGAATCAAAGGAAGCTTTGTGGAAGCCGATCATCTAAGTTCAATAGTTCCCATGAAATAGAGTTGAAGGAAGTCTCTCAAAAGCTGCTTGAGCGAGTAAAGGTACATATTAGTGACATCATTCTAAAAGGGTGCGGAAACTCAGGCTCAGCGGCTTCTTCAGTCATCAATAAACCAGGTCTGAGCCAAAGGATAGGCCCTTGCTAATGGGAATGGTGAAGATTTGTCTGTGACAGAAAAATGAAACTAGCAAACAAGAGCATCTCAAGGCATTGACCCTTACTTACAAAGATGGATGTAATTAAATTTGTTGGGTTTTTTTTTGTCAAGCTATTCTTGTCAAAGAGGAGTTTTTTTTTCACTCAGCTAAAAAAGGGAAGTGGAGGACGAAAGCAGAGGAGAGGGGGAGACTAATTCAGACTGGTCCGTCTGTCAACCAGGGATTGGATCTGTTGCATTGGTATCATTGGCTCTATTTGGGTGCTTATGGGAGCTGTGCTTCTATTTCCTCTGTTGACGTTCTATCTGCAAGGTTCTTCATGGGGCTGATTGTTGGAGCTATGACTAGATGATGCTGGTAACACAACAACATCTATTGGAAAGGGATTTGCAATTGGAATGCGAGTACTCCTAAGGGAGTTCCCTGCAAGTCGATTGAGCAGGAAGGGCCTCGGCATATGCATCAAGTCCTTTACTTCAGATTTTGTCTATAGTGAATTGATGGCATGTATACTTTCGGAGGATAATTGCACGTATATCTGAAAGCGAGAAGATCAATGTACATCGAATGAGCCCACGATTTCACGATGCACAGGTGCGACAGTTTGAATCAAATGGCCTTATTTACGGTGATGATTTGATCGTTGCTTCATAGGACAGAGCCAGGGCGAACATTATTGTTTCTCTCTATCTATCAGGACCATCAGTTCACACCATAATGCAGGGAGCACGCTCAAAAATCAGATGCAGTGATATTGAGTGAAATGCATCTCAGTGCAGGAGTAGAAACAAAGCCAAGGATTGTGGAAGGAGTGGGCAGTGTCCCTCTTTTCTCATGGTATCATCAGAGTTTCAACAAAGAAAGGGATTTATCTGGTTACAGATTTCCTCCATTGAAGATGGTTTGCAAGGATTTTTAATGCATACAAGTGGCCCTCTTCATTTAGTAATTTAGAAGATCATCTGGCTAAGTTCTTTGATAACCTCAATTCAGCTTATTCAAAAGAAGTAGACGACATTAAAAAGGATGATCAACAGATAATTACATTTTCTCATTTTGTTCCCAGGTGTAACGTGTCCACTAGAATCCTCTAGGACACGTCTTAGCAATCCATCGGAAAGGTTGTCTAGAAAACTCCACCCGGCACTCCCATGGAATGTTGCGGGTTTTGCAATCTAGGACTTTCCGCGTCTGCCACGTAACGGAAGTGTCCTGGCCGTTTCCCACTTAGGATCGACCGGAATTGTTTGGTCATTTACTAACAGCGACTAGCGTCAGACCTGATCGAACTACTTTACGCAGAAACGCCTAGTCTGAAGCGGATTCATGCTGCACTTGGTTCAAGGAGAATGGGAAACGAGAGGGATGCAAGGCTTGACCTCTCTGCCATAAGGCATAGTCCCATTCCGTTCCCCTAAAACAGCGTGAATCGGGTAATAGTTAATTCTAAGTCATCGTTCTCGTTACTTGTTTTGGAGATGACGATCATCCTCTGTCCATTGAAGACCTTGAGAAAAGTTCCCGGCTAACCGGGACCACCCATCCATAGGACGGACCCATGGTCCATCCTCCGCACTTTCCTCGGTTTGTTTTAGTTATGTAATTACCTACCACATTAGTTTGACATATACAAACAGCTTCTTTGATTAACCCTGTTATGCACTGGTTCCTTCACGTAATCTTATCACAGGACATAAAGAAAACAATGCCAAACAACTTCTTTATTATCATTTTATCATTTTATCTTTGAAATACAAGGAGTTCCCGCCCGTAGGCGTATTCATAATCCGCCCGAAGGCTATCCAGTAATCCACCAGGGATCACTATTCCAACCTTCCGCCCGTAGACTAGTATGCGGGCCTCGAGATCCAATCCCAAGTCACGTTAGCCTCTTGTGCAGGACCCGAAAGGCGAGGGATTTACGGCCAGAGCCCCCCCTGGCACCCAAGCGTCCTCCTGCTCCAAGTAGAGCTCAACGGAAAGACCTCTCACGGCGGGTTCGGTCCACGTTCCCGGCGCGGTTAACAACCCCCTTGGTTAGGGTCAGGCAGGCAGTCGGGGGTAACTGAAGCTGCCTCTCCCTTCAGGCCTTCAACCTGAAGTATTTAGATATATTCTCATCCTTTAGTTCATTGAGCAAACAATGCAAACAGTGCTTTCTAAATTGTTACAAGCACAATCAATTTCCAGTGATCGTTTAGCTGGCAAACTGTTAAGGAGTGACTCCTTTTCTCCGAATGCAACCCGCATTCGATCCGGAATCAATTGCAACTTGGCAAGATTCCTATCATTCTTGGGTTAGGGTCATACCCTACCAATACTTTGGGTTTTGTTATGGCCGATTCCAGTGACCATGTCGCTTCAATTTATTGACTGGTCAGTTGCTTCCAGGCAAATACCTAACTTTCCTTTTCCTTGGCAATTATTCCCCAAAAAAAGTGATGTAACAGGATGATTACTCAACCCTTTTGTAAGTTATCTTAGAGCAATAACTTGCCAACATCATTTCAAGAAATGACAAAACTCTCTTGTGGACAAATCTCAAGTCTATGCGATGTTGCAACCTTTTGCACATGTGTTGCATCATTCCACGGGATCATTTCACCCATTGAATGGCGTTTTCTGGTCACGGAATTACCTCCAGCCGAGTAGCAGGGCTTAGGGTGTCTTCTTACCCAACCCATTCCTAATTATATTGGGTCACGGTCCTAGGAATTTCCAACTCAGTCGGAGTTTCATCATTTGAACGATTGATTCTTAGGATTAAACCTTAGGTCATTTTATGCATGAGCATCCAATTGATTCGACATTTCGTGAATGTGTGTAAGATCTTTGGGTTTGCGGGTTTTGACTTGGCAACCAGTGTAAAAACTAGGTCGAATTCTTACTGCACTAAACCCTAGTTAGCACTTGAGATACCTATCATATCGACTGAGCCATGCCCATATGAATCCCTTGTGGTTTAGGTTACTTAGACAACTCAATATACTTGTCTTGCGACAAGGATGATCCTTCCCTAAAGGTAATAAACTAAATCTAATGGAGAACAATAGTTACAACTACACCAATACGCGTAAATATGCGATTCACTGCTTCTACACCTCACGTGGTTCACAATAACCCTTATCCTTCCTTGGTAAGGTAAAAATGCCTGATAATCTGGACACTAACTTTCCTAGGTCCTATTAGGAATTACATCAAATAATCATGCCTACAACCTAGTTGCCGATACTTTAGAATCTTATGCTTTGACGAACCTTGCAACCTTTCCTAAATGCGGCTCCTGATGAATGACATTTTAGCATGATGACTATGCAATACGCAACATTCTCCTAGCTACAATGTAGTCAATGAAGCTCATACACAACTAAAGCTAGCGTTAACTTATTCCATTTTACATGCCACTTGCAAGTCCATAAGATCATTTTCGTATTCCTCTATTTCTTTTCGGATACTATCTTATGGATGCTAACTTTTCCTCGTGGATCATTACAAGGAAGATGTTGCCTAATATGTGGCACACGCTTATTCCTACCATGTCTAGAAACCAATTGCACTCATCAATTTCATTTCTTTTGCCCTAAGAATATGTGTTTAGACTCACTACTTTGACAATGTACCAAAATAGCAACATGCAGCTAGTCTTCTAAGGCGGACAACTCTGGACTCGTAACCGTTTCCATTTCTTGACATGCAACAACCTTGTCTAATGTCTAAAGAGATAATTTATCGAATGTATTTTTTAAACGCTACCACATGCATTAAAATAAGTGAAAAATGCAATCTCCCTTATGACTAAGCACGCCTAATGATTTCTTTATGCGAAAATAACTCGAAAGAACCTGGACTTGTGGGCTCGGGGAGATATCCACTTGTATACTCGGAGATGAACCTCCCGCAGTCGCACCTTGAGTCCTTTTAGGGGCCATCGTAGGCGTGGTTTCGGCTTCTGGGTTGCCTTTGCGGTCAATGAATTGACTTGCCTCGGAATGCAGCTTCCAGACCTTAGCCTTTTTCCCTTGTACGCAGGAGATTCCTTTGCGGAACTTTGGATAAATGGTGCTTGCGGAAGAGGGCTTTATCAGTCCTTTAGGAAAACCCAGGGTGGCGCGGAATGGGTTCAAGGATGGCTTGTGGCTTTGAAGTCTTTTTGCGAAAACCTCTTACGACGGGCCTTATGGGAGGTCTTTATGAGCTTCACCTTCTCCTCTACAAGGTCCCGGGGAGGGGGGTATGAATGGGTCTATGGGGGATGTAGTGGGAAGGGGGCTTAAGGAAGCCCCCCCTCTTAGAAGCTTCTTAAGAAGCTTCTAAGAAGCTTCTGGACTCCTGCAGTAACGTCGAGGGGGGAGTCGAAATTCAGCGGCGGCGGCGGACTGAGGTGGCCTGGCGGCAGCTATGGCGGCTAGCGGACTGGGCGGCTGGTGACTGGCGGACTGGGCGGCAGCGCGGCGGCTCTTGCACGACGACCTCCTCTCCACGGCGACCTCACCCCTTCTCACAGCCCGTCCTCCTGTCCCTTCACGTCCGGCACCTTCCAACACCCTCTAGCTAGGGGGTGTTTATATAGGTCTTGGGAGGGGTGGGGAAGAGGGCCTCCACACACGTGGAGGACTCCCCCTCATGCAGTCCGACTTCACTCCTCCTTGGCCATCCCTCCCCACACTCCCTCTTCTCCAGCCATGCATCGGCTGGGGAAAAGGGATTAAAGAAAAAAAATTTGCCTTGAATTATTCAAATTGCCCCTCCCAAGAGGGTGTTTTTGTGAGACTTGCGGTTTTGAACTCCCGGTTTTGATTAACCAATGCGGAGGACCCCATTTCACGCGTGCGGGTCACACATTACACTGCCAATAATTTCAATGCAAGAGATAACCTTTGCACAAGGTTTACGTCGTGTGCGGGACGTTAATATTTATGGTACGCAGTGCGCGGAAATATTACACCAGGTGACTGGAATTACATATCTGATTCTTCTTAAGGTGTAACAGGATGTTTTCAATTTGGCAATGTGGGTATATGTGTTTATCTGGAGACCAGAATTGTGTCCTGAGAAACGTATGTTGTATTATCCAAACCTACCAAAGGGTGTTGGATCCGACTACTTGGAGAGAAGAGTGAGAGAAGTCCATGGCATAGAAGGTTCAGAATTGCTGCTCAGCAGAACTCTTTTCAGCAGAACTCTTCAAGTCTCTTCAAGCCTATGTGCCAAAGGCATAACTATCTTCAAACACCTGAATGTAAAACAGTTTATGAGTTACTACAGATTTTTCTGAACATGGACCTCATGTAATTTACTTGACAAGGAATATAGTGAACTTTGGTATCAAAAATTTGATTTCTTCTTGTTAGCCTCTTTCCTTGTTGCAACTTGAACTCCGTGTTTAGCAGCCCTTACACGAAATCTACGACATTTCTGGTGAACCCGACGTGAAAGTGCTGCGTCAATTTTCAGCAAGATGGGAGACTCGCAAGAAGAGATGACAGATGACAATGTCATGAAGAACCTGTTACAGTCATTTACAACCTATATACAGCAGCAAGCTCACGCGAAACGTGATAGTGATGCTATGGATGCCTTGAAAGCTGTCCAATAGGAGATGAAGTAGTTCAATGGCCAACAAGTGTCAACTTACCTGCATTTATATGAAGAAAAGATGAAGTTTTTTGGGGTTTCTCAAGATCTTTGGAGCCGCTACTTCTTGCGGATCGTGGTGCGCGCTCTTGAAGTCCGAATTTTAGAAATTCAAGAAACACATGCTGGTTGGGGAGAGTTTAAGAAGGCATTAAAAGATGAATATTTCCTGGAGGATACAGGTCTTATGAACCGCAGGAATTTCTTAGCATGGGTTTCTATGCCTAATAAGGGACTTTCAGTTACCGCCCTTCTGCGAGAGTTTGAGAGCCGCTATGATCAGTTGGATGGAACTGAGCAGCAAGCTTTGGAGATGCAGAAAGTGGAATTATTTTTACAAGCCACTGATGCTGATTTACAGGAAAAGTTGGATGATCTTTTGGAAGATCAAGCTACCGATTCAGGTTTAAAGACCGAGTGGAGACATGTCATTGATGCTGTGAATGCTCTTGTTCAAAAGCAGCGCAGGAGAGTAGCATTGCATCGTAATACAGGATCTGTTTCTGAAAACTCCTTGGAGACCTCTTCCTCTACCCTTGCTGCAAGTTCTATGCCTAAGCCTATTTCCCCTGTTGTAAATCCACCAGTTCCTGCTGCTCCAGTGCCCTTATCTGTAGATGATGTTATTAAAGGCTTGGCAGATTTGACGATTGAAGCAGTCAAAGCTGAAGTTGGAAAGTTAAAAGAGCAACTTATGTCAGTACCTGCTGTAGCACCTGCTCCAGCGACTGCTTTCCAGCTGGCCAAAGAAAAGGGAGATGATGTATTTGGTGCAATAGTACAGAGCAACAACACTGCAGAGATTGTGATGCTTTTCAGGAAGCGCGTAAGAAGAATGTAGTGTTTTGGGGACAAGATGGGAAGATATGGCTGACAAAGACTGGAGCTCCTCTTGACACGAACTTTGGTAAGGGAGGCATGAAGAAGCTCGTTGATGATATGGCTACGCGATCAGCTTATGTGAGTGTTAGAGGAGATGCTTCAGCTTATGGAGTCCAGCTTGAGCAGAAATCAGATGGAGACTCTGCTTTATGGTCCTCTGCCTTGGAGATAGCGAGAAGAGGGAAAGTTCAGGCATCCACTATGACTTGTGTGGGCTCCAGCATCCGAGGAGAAATGGGATTGGATTCTCCTGTTGACAAGTATTCTATTTTTGCTTATATGGCGAAAACACAGGGTTTAGATACCATGGTCGAGGAAAAGAGAAGAAGAGATGAGGAGGGTCTCAGCACCTCCAAAAAGACTAGAGGGGGTGACTTTGTTTCACCACCTGTTACAGCTCCACCTATGACAAGTTCTCCAGCTCAATCAGGTCCTGAACAACCTATGGGAGACAAGCACATGAAAGAGAAGAGGCAACCAAGAAAGGAGCCAGAATTCAAGCTCTTGTCAGACCTTGATATGCAGACGGATATGAGTAAGATTTTTCATGAAAGAATTTTGAATAGTGAAGTCACTTTTACTGTTGGAGAAGCTCTTGGGATTGCTAGAAGAGAAATACAGGATCAGATGCAGGATCTTTTGCGGAGGAAACGACATGCGATGGAAGGACCTGCTTTACAGGGATTATGGCATGGAGCTCTTGGGGAAGAGCATGATGATGCAGTGATGGTTGAGAATGCTTCTGTCAATCCGCAATTGGAGAAAATAGTTCAGCCTATGCAGTATGAAGATGATGATACCCCTATTCTCATTCCTTGCAGCCATTTTTCACGTAGTCATTGGGCTAGAGCAACCACTCAGATGGTGGTAAGGATTGGAGAGAAATAGATTCCTTTGGTCGCTTTAGTCGATCATGGTTCTGAGATTAATCTTATTGCTCAAGGTGTTTATGAGAGTGGAAAGTGGCCTATGGATGCAGAGCATGGCTGGCGCATGAGAGCCGCCAATAATACTTCTGCTGATATGTATGCTGCTTGTTCGAGCATCAGAATTTCTATTGGTAATGTTGAAGAGGATTATCATTGCTTTGTTCAGGATTCTTGCTCTTATCCGATTATTCTTGGACAGCCTTTCATTAGAGAAGCAAGAATGGAGACGAAAGTGATGGATGACGGCTCAGCGTATGCACGGATACGCAGTAAGGATGGTATGCGAGCTGTTCAGTTTATGACTGTTGGGGTAAATCATCCGAGAAACAGGGACTCCTTGCGTGAGGCACCACTACCTGCGAAGGAGTTGGATTTTCATTAGGTACCGCTGTCTTGAAGAGACGCCAGTGGTACGGAGCGGAGAAAAGAGGAGATCTCGCCTCCTGGCAGCCAGTCTTTCTCCACTAATTTTGTTGGTTTTTCTTCAGATAGTTCAGTGAGTTATCATAAAATTTCAGATTTGCCTAGAGTTGCCAGGCAGTACATTGGTCCTAAGGAGAAAGAGTTGAAGATTGCAGGTATTTTCCAAGCAGAAGAGCATGTAGATGGACTGTATGAAGGGATGTCTTATGCAGATACATTGTTTGAGATGGGAATAATGCTGAAAACGGATGTATGTAAGGGTTCAAAGATCATACCTGTGCAAACCTTGGATATGTTTCAGGAAATTTCTAATTTTATGCTGAAAATAGAGTTAGAGGCTGAGAAAACTTAGCAAACTGAATTTATGGCTGATCTTGATCAGCTTACAGAGTTGCAGAGGGCTGAAACCTTTCAGCCAGCAGAGCTAAATGCTGGAAAAATTCAGCATATGGAGTATGAGATTGCACCCATGCAGTCCATAGAGCCGAGGGCTGAATCCATTCAGCCAACAGAGTTTAATGCTGAAAAATTTCAGCATACAGAGTTTCAGGCTGCACCCATGCAGTCCATAGAGCAAAGGGCTGAAATCTTTCAGCCAACAGAGTTGAGAGTTGCTGAAAATTTGTAGAAATTGCAGCAAAGAAAAGAGTGCCTGACTGATGCCAAGGTTGACACGAAGTATAAAACAGTTGAAAAGAAGGTTAAGCTAGTTGCAGGGCCGCTTCCTCGTGATAGTGATGAGTAGATAGAAAAAGCTATGAAGCAGCCTATGTTGAGAGATCCTGTAAATATTGGACATAAATTTACAGCTGAAACTCTTGCAGAATTGAAGATTGGAAATGATGATTTCTTGCTTCCACTAGAAAAAGAATGTTTTAGAGAGATGCTTGGACGTCATGGTAAGGCATTTGCTTTCTTTCCTCATGAAATTGGCTGCATTAGTCCCGAATTGGTTGCGCCTATGGTCATCTTCACTGTCCCTCATGTGCCATGGAATATACGTCCTATACATGTGCCTAAAGCACACTTGCCAAAGCTGATAGAGTTGCTGAATAAGAAGATTAAGATGGGGATTTTGGAACCCTCTTCTGCGCCCTATTCTAACAGGTGGTTTACTGTACCAAAGAAGAATGGTACCTTGAGATTTATTCAGGATATGCACCCCGTGAACAAAGTGACAATCAGGAATGTGGGAATAGGTCCAGTTGTGGATGAATTTGCTGAGGCTTTTGCAGGACGAGCCATCTATTCTCTAGGTGACTTGTATTCAGGTTATGATCAGTTTCAGCTTGCCTTGGAAAGCAGGGATATTACTACTATGCGGACACCTATTGGTCTTGTAAGGATGTGTACCTTGCCTCAAGGTTCCACCAACTCAGTTGCTCATATGATGAATGCTATGCATAGAGTTCTACGAGACTATATTCCGCAGTATACCATGCCTTTCCTAGATGATGTGCCTATTGAGGGTTGTGCAGAAGAAGAAAAGAATGAAAGTCTTGATTTGCGAGGATGTAGACAGTTTGTGGCTGAACACTTAGTTGCTTGTGAGTGAATATTGACACGATTAGAGGAGGTAAACTTGACTCTTTCAGGGCTGAAATCTGTCTTTGGTGTTAATGAAGTCATCATAGTTGGGCATATGGTTGGATATTATGGCAGGAAGCCTTCACCTGCAAAGGTGGATGCCATAAGCAGGATTGCAGAGTATTGCTCGACTACTTCAGAGGTGCGGAGATTTGTGGGAGCTTGTGTATTTTACATGATTTGGATTCCTCATTTTGCTCACATAGCATATGTTCTCTATCAGCTGCTTCAAAAGGGGCAGAAATTTCATTGGGATGAGAAGCATTCGAAAGCCATGCGTAAACTCAAGAAGCTGTTGCAGTCAGCTCCTACTCTTCGCAAGGCGGATTATCAGTGTGGACGGCCAATCATGTTGACAGTTGATACTAGCCCTATTGGCATAGGCTGGGCAGTGGGTCAGGATGATGCTGATGGAAATAGATATGCAATCCGCTTTGGAGCTAAAGTTCTTAATGAGCGACAGAGGAGATATCTGTAGATTAAAAGAGAGTTGTGGGGAGTAGTCACTGCACTGAAGTGTGATAAAGGGTATTTTATTGGAACTTCAGTTGTTGTGGAAATAGATTGTTTGCCTTTGCTTGGCATGATTACTAGCTGTTCGACTCAGATATAGCGATGCTTCGGTGGATTGCCTATATCAAATCATTGAATCCAAAATTTTGACATATAGCAGGGAAAGATAATCCAGTTGTTGCTGACATGCTATCTAGAGTGAGATATGAGGATGAGGAGTCAATGCTTATAGAAGATGATGAGACAGAGTTTGCAGCTTCTGTCCTTGTTCATGATTGTCATGTATCTACTGTTGAAGCCTTTATTGAAGAACTTTATGTTGACGAGTGGCTGCAAATTGGACAGTATCTAAGTTCATTGACTCGAAGAGCTGATTGGACAGATGATGAGTTCAAGAAAATCAGAAGAAAGGCTTATGGGTATTTTTTGAAAAATGGTTTTCTTTGGAAGCATCCAAAGAAGAGAGGCGGCTTACCCTTGAGAGTAGTTTGTGAGGTAGCGATGCAGATATAGATTATGCGAGAGTTTCATGAGAGTTCATGGGCTGGTCATAGAGGTGTGTGGGCTATCTATGAGAAAATCAAAGAAAGATACTAGTGGAAAGGGATGTATAAAGATGTTTCCCACTTTGTGGAGACTTGCAGGGACTGTCAGCTTTACTCTTTAGTGCAGCATCATGATGAGTTGCATCCGACCTATCCACTATGTATGCATTATAAGTGGGTGGTAGACTTGGTTACTTTGCCAGTGGGACTTTGGCAAATGAGATATCTTGTCTTGGCTAGAGAGGATCTTACAAACTATGTTGAAGGCAGATCTTTGCGGACGAAGACCACCACTACAGTATGTAAATTCTTGTTGGAAGAAATATTTTGCAGGTACGGATGTATAGGCAAGATTACAGCTGATCCTGGAGAGCTAGATGCAGACGAAGCTAGAGAATTTTTCTCACGGCTTGGGATTAAGTTGGCTCTTACTACTGCCTATAATCCAGAGGGAAATGGCAAGAGCAAAAGAGGACATCCGCCGATAGTTAAGGCATTGGCAAAAGCTTGTAGAGGTCGGATTGGAGATTGGCTGAGATTACTACCTTTTGCATTGTGGGCAGACCGCTCTACACATAGCGTGACTACTGGATATATGCCTGTTGATGTATGGGCAAAAACCTGTCATGCCTACAGAAATCTGTGCTCTCACGTGGAGTGCTCTTCCATGGCAAGAGAATTTATCAAGGGTGGAGCTTCTAGCTCTTCGGATTCGTCAACTAGAGAGAAGGACAGAAGATGTGCAACTAAGCAGTTGATCGTTTGAAGGCAGCCCGACTCAGAAACAAGGATAGGTTTGATTTGAGGCATCGCTTGAGGCCTAGAGCCATAAAAGAAGGAGATTGGGTTCTAGTCTACGACAGTAGTCTAGAGAATCAGCATAGTAGCATGAGAAAAATGGTTCAAAGATGGTTTGGACCGTATGAGGTGAAACAGGTTTTTGACAATGCTACCTATGAGTTGGCTGAATTAGATGGAATAGTACTAAGGGTGCCCATTGCTAGAAAACGAGTCAAGATTTTCAAGAGAAGAGAAGATGAAGAATATTCACTTGAAGCATTGGCAGAAGAAGAGCAGATAGAAGAAAGACAAGCAGAAGAAGCAGAGAATATGGATGATGAAGCTGATGGAGAAACAGGTCTACTAGAAACTGATGAAGGACTCGACCTGTTTGTGGACTTGAATGATCCTGGATAGTTGGCTCATCCGGAGGATGCGCAGGTTTAGAGGGGGTGGATGTCGTGCTGCTGCGCATCTGAGCCATAAACACCTCCATTTTTGTTGTGCATTTGTGTTATCTTTTTGCGTGTGATTCATTGTGTGTGATTGATGCATTAAGATAATCCATCCTTTCAGTACCAGCATCCAATGTACATACTCCACTTGTGTGTTTGTGTTTATGTGTGTTTCAGTTTGTATGGTGTGACAGAAAAATATGAAAAACTGATGCCAAAGGACATTATCGAGCTGATAATTTCAATGATGATCTCTAAGAAAAGTGCAGGAAATCATCGAATCAAAGGAAGCTTTGTGGAAGCCAATCATCTAAGTTCAATAGTTCCCATGAAATAGAGTTGAAGGAAGTCTCTCAAAAGCTGCTTGAGCGAGTAAAGGTACATATTAGTGATATCATTCTAAAAGGGTGCGGAAACTTAGCCTCAGCGGCTTCTTCAGTCATCAATAAACCAGGTCTGAGCCAAAGGATAGGTCCTTGCTAATGGGAATGGTGAAGATTTGTCTGTGATAGAAAAATGAAACTAGCAAACAAGAGCGTCTCAAGGCATTGACCCTTACTTACAAAGATGGATGTAATTAAATTTGTTGGGTTTTTTTTTGTCAATCTATTCTTGTCAAAGAGGAGTTTTTTTTTCGCTCAACTAAAAAAGGGAAGTGGAGGACGAAAGCAAAGGAGAGGGGGAGACTAATTCGGACTGGTCCGTCTGTCAACCAGCGATTGGATCTGCTGCATTGGTATCATTGGCTCTATTTGGGTGCTTATGGGAGCCGTGCTTCTATTTCCTCTGTTGACGTTCTATCTGCAAGGGTCTTCATGGGGCTCACTGTTGGAGCTATGACTAGATGCTGCTGGTAACACAACAGCAACTATTGGCAACCCAAGGTATTTGCGATTGGAATGCAAGTACTCTTGAGGGAGTTCCCTGCAAGTCGATTGAGCAGGAAGGGCCTCGGCATATGTATCAAGTCCTTTACTTCAGATGCTGTCTATAGTGAATTGATGGCATGTATACTTTCGGAGGATAATTGCACGTATATCTGAAAGCAAAAAGATCAATGTACATCGAATGAGCCCACGATTTCACGATGCACAGGTGCAGCAGTTTGAATCAAGTGGCCTTATTTACGGTGATGATTTGATCATTGCTTCATAGGAGAGAGCCAGGGTGAACATTATTGTTTCTCTCTGTCTATCAGGACCATCAATTCACACCATAATGCAGGGAGCACGCTCAAAAATCAGATGCAGTGATATTGAGTGAAATGCATATCAGTGCAGGAGTAGAAACAAAGCCAAGGATTGTGGAAGGAGTGGGCATTGTCCCTCTTTTCTCATGGTATTATCAGAGTTTCGACAAAGAAAGGGATTTATCTGGTTACAGATTTCCTCCATTGAAGATGGTTTGCAGGGTTTTTTTATGCATGCAAGTGGCCCTCTTCATTTAGTAATTCAGAAGATCATCTGGCTAAGTTCTTTGATAACCTCAATTCAGCTTATTCAAAAGAAGTAGACGATATTAAAAAGGATGATCAACAGATAATTACATTTTCTCATTTTGTTCCCAGGTGACTGGAATTACACATCTGATTCTTCTTAAGGTGTAACAGGATGTTTTCAATTTGGCAATGTGGGTATATGTGTTTATCTGCAGACCAGAATTGTGTCCTGAGAAACGTATGTTGTATTATCCAAACCTACCAAAGGGTGTTGGATCCGACTACCTACCAAAGGGTGTTGGATCCGACTACTTGGAGAGAAGAGTGAGAGAAGTCCATGGCATAGAAGGTTCAGAATTGCTACTCAGCAGAACTCTTTTCAGCAGAACTCTTCAAGTCTCTTCAAGCCTATGTGCCAAAGGCATAACTATCTTCAAACACCTAAATGTAAAACAGTTTATGAGTTACTACAGATTTTTCTGAACATGGACCTCATGTAATTTACTTGACAAGGAATATAGTGAACTTTGGTATCAAAAATTCGATTTCTTCTTGTTAGCCTCTTTCCTTGTTGCAACTTGAACTCCGTGTTCAGCAGCCCTTACTATGACAATGTATTTATTTGACCAACTAACTGACCACCCCAAGCAATCCACATCCTAGAAAAATTTCGGCATGACCTCTGCACTTATGCGACCAAAAGCTTCATTCTATGCATACACACCATATCCTTGACTCTAATCAAATAACCAACAAAGAACTGGACCAAACCAAACCAAAATCGATTGTTGACCAAATTGCAAATTACAACGATCAATAGGGACTTTGATTGACTACCACATCATCCACCACACGTAGTGCTTCATGGAAAAAGAAAATGTGCAATGTGAGGAAAAACGGAAATTTATTTGTATCTTCATTTTAGAAATTTAATTATCAAAAGGTGAATTTTTATTAGGTGATAAACTTTAATAAGAAAATGACAGTTCATTTTATCCATTAAAAACTTATTAAGTTGTACGATGTCATGTCACTACACGAATACAGTGAAAACTCTAGAGTGCATCATCATCAAGCTTTCTTATTGATAGAGAGAGTTAATGCCATATTAGTCATTAGTGTTAGTTTCCATAGTATGGATGGTTCAAAACTACTAGAATTTTGGAAAAGTTTAGCCTACTTTTGATGTTTTTGATATTATTTCTTGTAAATATCTTAAAAATTTGTAGAAAACTTCTAGAATAGGGTGACATGCAAAAAGAAAGTTTCTTATTCAACCAATTTTGGGAGATCTCATGCAAAAGGAAGGGCTTTTGAAATTGCGCAATTGCAGTTTATAGGCAGCAAACAACACTCCAAACTGGGAGAAGAAGAAGGAGCAATCTAGGAGAATTTTAAGAAGGTGTCCTCGGGTTTTACCCCCCTTTCGGTGCCAAACACAGCGAAGAAGCTAGTGTTTGGTGTACATTTTTAGTCTACCAGGGAGCTCTAGGAGATCTAATGCTTAGAGATTGCCTCCAAGTAGCTCTAGTTAAGGATTTTGTTTATCTTCTCATGTTCTATCAATACATAGTGCTTTGATTCATTGAGCTTTGTCTTTACCTTGTGTATCTCTTGTCTATTCTTTTTCTTCTCTTCTATCTCATATTCTCTACTTCCTTCTGTTGCCAAGTGGCACCTACGCAAAGTAATGAGCATCTTAAATGGTTCTCCTTTGTGTGTACGTTGATGGGATGAGCACCTTAAATGGTTCTCCATCAATGCGGGGCACGTTCCTAAGATTTGTCTTAGGCAGAAGGTCGATGGGGATGCCTATCCTTTCCAGGCATCAATGCAAGTGTGAATGTGGGTGGTACCATTTTATCCACACGAGTATTAACGTCTTCGTGAATTAATTATTGTATGAAATTTCAAATTAATTGATTTATGTGGCTAGCTACAATTATTCTGTTGGTTATTATTCTAACATGATTTTCTGAATTTTTGGCAGCAGCTGATGTGTAGTCCAAGGAGAATTGGAAAGGCGCGCCATGCGCAAGCATTTTAAAGATTATTTCCTCAAGAATTTATTTGACAATTATTAAATTATTGTATTAGACGCACTGCTATTTCTTATAAAGCGTGCGCATAGCCTCTATGTAAATATTTCTTTATCAAAATAGATTTTTAGAAGATATGTTCAATAAAATATTAATGGTTCTAGAGAGTTGTGGGATGCACAACTGCTAGCATCCATTAATTCAGATTACTCTATCTATTTTTTAGTTCACTCAAATTCTTTATGCAAAGAGTGATTGTAAAGGGCCTAAATCTTGGGCAAAGAAGATTTCATAATATTATTATAAATACGGCATGAAGGGAGCTGCCCACTTCATGTCGGGGGAGATTGAACCCATTCTTGAGTTGTTCATCTTCCTTTTAGTCTATTTTTAATTTCTCATGAGTCGTATGCAATTTTATGAGTAAAAGAGAGAAAGAGGGAGCTTCTTCCATTCGCTATGCGCAAACCACGCATCCGTTGCTCGCAACAGTGGTATCAGAGCCCAGCCTACCTCTTGGGCTTCCAATCGCCTATCCTCTAGCATGAAGCCAAGGCCTCTGCTACAAACGGGCTCTACAGTCCATCTCATCGCGAACTGACTACACAGCTGGATTCCCAGGCCTTCAAAACCCCAAACCTCTCTATCACAGTCAAGAAATTCTGTTGTTTTCCCAGACATTGAAGAATACCCATTCTTACATCATGGCACCATATTTCGTGATGAAATGGAGCTTACAGGCGATTAGTAAGCTTAGTTAAAGCTTAATTACAAGCCTATCTTAAGCTTAATTAAGAGCTTAAGCTCTTTTTTTGATTTGGTGGGGGGATTTTTTTGACACCACGGCAGCATCACGACATCATTTTGTCCAAAAACGTCAAGTCTTCTTGAAGGCATAAAGGCTTATCAAGCCAGTTACATTACTAACTTACTTGATCAACTTCAAACTCTCTTACTCTGTGTCATACAAAGACTCTGTCAATCTTCACAAGTCATGGTCGACTAACTCTCCCATAGAGACAATTCTCGCGCAGTTCTTTCCCGCTTCATAAATCTCACAAAATTCCCATAAAAAAATTCCGGCTTTCTTGCCTACTTTCAACCATAATTTCTTGTCCAAAGTCCATTTAAAATTTTAGTCTTACACACCAAAATTCTTCAACGATAAAGCAAGGTGTCTTATCATTTGCAAGGCGTCCTAAATCTTCAAATTTCTCCATCAAGCAATCATGGCCAACTTTGACTCTGCATCACCGCTTCTTGAGCCAACCTTGGAGCAGCATATGGATTTAATATCCATGCAACTTGAAGAAGAGCGTCAACACTGTGTACAACTAGAGCAAGAACTGAAGTCCCTCAAGCATCATGCCACACTGACATTTCTACCAACGATGACAACCTAGTCCCCGCCATCAACGCTACTTTGGATGTCCATGCTAGTCGAAAGGAGTCCAAGATAAGCAAGCATACATTCAAATTTAATTATTTTGATGGTCTTAAAGATGGTTGCAAAATTCTATCATGGTTTAGTCAGTTTGAAGCTTATTTTGACAATGAGAAATACTCAAAAAGTGATAAAATTAAATGTGCATCTCATTATTTTATTGAGAAAGCTGCATTATGGTGGGATGTCACACGTAAAAGCATTGATCGTCCTCTCACATGGAATGACTTTCACAAGAAGATTCTTGCAAATTTTCTCCCTACACAATTCGAGCTCCGCATGCAACAACAATGGGATCTACGCATGCAACGGGAACGTGAGTCTATCCCTCAATACACAGAAAGATTTTGGAGCACTCTCTTGTAGCTCCAAATGGTGGATCCAGTGGCCGAGTCTGCCTTCAAGGGAAAGTGTATGTCCGGCTTAATTCCATCCATCCAAGCTAAAGTCAACATGTTCAAGCCCAATAACCTGGACGAAACCATATCCCTAGCTCACGATGCTAAAAAGAAGTAGTCTAAAGACTGAAGGCAATTTCGGGCATCCAACAGTAACAATATGGGTAACTTTCGTTTTAATTCTTTCCGTAACTTCAATTATCAATATGGAGAGAATTGTTTTAACCGACGGCCATGGATGCGAAATGTTCAATCAGTTTTCAATTATAAACCTCCCAATCTACCTGCAAATTTTCCTAAATCTGGTGAACCTGAAAATGTTAACCGAAGTGTTTCCAATGCCATTTCCAAAAATGTAATTTGTTATAATTGTAAGCATCATGGTCATATTGCGAGTCGTTGTCCCATGGGCAACACCCGTGATTGGAAAAAACCCACAGCGCATCTAAATTTTCTTGGAGCTGAAGAATCCAATGAAAACCTTGAAGCAATGCCCGACTTCGATGAGGCTACCCTTATCGGCGAAAATTCTAACAAACCTGAAGACCTTGCTAGGAAAATTTCTATGCATGCCTTATTAAAGATGCAATGTAAAATCAATAATAATGATATGATTGTTTTGCATGACAATGGTAGTGCTCATGATTTTATTTCAGAAAAAGTAGTTAAAAACTTACAACTTAAAACTATTCCATCTGCCTATAAAATTAAGGTTGCATTTCTAGGACAACGATATAGAGGTACTAAAGAAGATCATAATTTAGAAATTTGTATTGGATCTTATAAGGAAAAGTGAATTTTTTTAGTAGCACCTTTGCAATCTGCTGACGTAATTCTAGGCATGCCATGGCGTCACCAATTCAACCCTAATATAGATTACAATACACACTCAATGCACATTGAGCAAAGGTAAACAAATTTTACTCGAAGGGTTAACAAAAATTGAAATATTTTCAATTATTAGTCATACACAGGCGAAGTGAGCTTTGCGTAAACAATCAAAAGATTTCTTAGTATGGATTAATGAAGTTGATGTTACAAAAGCTGAACTAAATCCAAAGCAACAACATTTTATTGCTAAATTTTCCGATTACATTTCTAATGATTTACCTTTACAACTTCCTCCATCACGACCCGAAGACCACCAATTTGATTTACTTCCTGGTAGTCAACCACCTTGCAAAGTTCAGCAAAAAACATTGTTTGCTGAGAATTCTCAACACTCAAATTTTCTTGTTGCATGAAATCAATAATTTCGCAATTCTTTGCCAAAGAATTGACTTGTAAGACATATGACAATTCTTGATTTTCAGTTTTCAACAATGCTGAAAGATCATCCATAGTATCCGAGCGTAATAGCCCATCATAAAGACCATCAGTAATATCTTCAATAGAATCATTCTTCTCAATCTTCTTCAAGTCTGTAGTCGTCTCAATGTCGGAAAATAGCTTGAATCCGGGTTGCTTTTCTAGATTTGAATCATTTTTCTTCAGGGATTTTTGATCTTCTTGTACTTTTGGCTTTTGAACATTATCCCTACTCTGCTTTGGTTCTGAAGAAGAAGGTTGAGAAACTTAATCACTCCTCCTAGTCATCCTCTTTGAACCTTCAGATTGATCATCAAATCTTCTCCGCTTCCCCTCAACAAGCACTTCGACTCCCTGATGTTTTTCCATCCTGGAAGAATTTGCAAGGGTAGATGAAGTTGGGGCAGAAACTGGAGCTGATTGCTACTCTTCTCTAAGTCATATTGTTTTGTTGGTCTTTTAAGTTCTTTAAAATTTCCTCCATCATATCTTTGATAGTCAGTTTTTTAGATGGTCTGTTAACCGCAACAAGAATAGGCATAAACATAGGCATAGAAGACATCGCTAGAGGTGTTTGCATGCCGTTCTACAAGTGAGCCTTCCATCTCCACCTCTTTGTCCGTGTAGAGACCGCTTTGACAGCATCCTGCCAATCAGTCTTCAATCCCATAGGCTGCATACAGTCTTTAAGAAGCTCTCCCAACTCGTCTTGAAGTGCAGGATCAATCGTCTACAAGAATAACTCCACTTTCTTTGAGTTTAGAGCTCTTTGCTCTAGTGCATCCAACTGGTTATATCACTCTTCAAACTCTCGCAACAACTCGGAAACAATAAGACTTTTGTTGGGCTGATAGACCCACTCTTTGAATGTCTTCTGTGAAGCAATACCATAATCCTCCAGAAAATGTTCATATTTGAGAGCTTCCCTGAAAACATTCTACTTTGAGTCTTGCACAAACAAATCGGTCACTCTAACCCGCAAAGCAGGCTTGACAAGCCGTAGGAAATAGTTGCTTCAATTGGATGGAACTCCAAAGAAGCGCATCTAGCTTTCAAAGGCTTTAAGATAGACTAAAACATTTTGGCCATCAAATAATTTTTGCTCACTAACCACAGCCTCGATCGATTTGGTTGCACCATGGGTATGCTCTTGTTCTTGATGCAGCATTCGTTGTTGATCCAATTGTTGCTGATATAACTACTACTGCTGCTGCATGGATAATTGTATTTGTTGATTCTGCATCATAATGGCTGAAGAAAAAGTTTGCAATAAATTCTTTATCTCATCAGTCGAAAAGGAAGAAATAGTCGATAATGAAGGTGGATTGTTTGAAGAGTCTCACATCTCGATTATCAGAAGTGACACTTTCACGTCGGGTTCACCAGATGTTGCATGGGATTTGTGTGGGGGGTCCGTGAAAAGTCACTCGTCGTAGGGACACTTTGAGATGAGAGAAGAACTCAATGAAATAAAACTTATTCAGAATAATTTTGAATGAGAAAAATAAATTCTTGATTTAAAAATATAAGCAAAATACAAGTTCATAGATTTCGAACTGAGAGAGAAGAGAAGAAGGTGAGATGTAATGATTTGTGAAAAGATCTTCAAGGAAGGCGAGGAGCATCAAGCTCGAATAAAGCCAATCTTCATAATGACTCGCAATATTGGAAACTTTGATGTAGGTGAGGGCTCAAAGCTCAACCTCAAGCCTTCTCTCCAAAATTCGATGGCAGTCTTCGAAGAAGGCGAGTGATACAAGGTCAACCTGTGGCCTCTCTCCCTTGATTTGATGGCTACTCCTCCTTCTCTCCTTGTCCTTCCTTTTATAGTTTCTCTCCACTCCCTTTCACTCATAAAAGCTTAAGGTGCTTAGCTTTAAATTTTATGTGTTTTTACTACTTTTCACTATTTTCGTTTTTTTTTTGCATTGTGCTTGTATGCAACTTGTTTGAATCATAACTTCATCATATGAACTCGAAATATAGTCATCCAAGTACTCAAAACGATTGGAACGTATCTAGCTGACAAGCCAATGTAAGCAAAATTGCAAAAATCCATAAAAAATAGGTGAAAGTATGGATTTTCATAAATCGCATCGCTTTTCTCCATCTTTTATCTTGGATGGCTTATTCCCTTCAAAATAAGACAGAATATATGTTTGGATCCATCTAAAGTGGGAATTTAGTCATCTAAACATGATACTAGAGATTTCAGACTATTCTAGTAAACCAATCTTGCTTCTTGTAAATCTTGTAGAGATTCTGTAAATTTTCCATGTGTGGATGTGCAACACCATGACAATGTTTGATCAAACAAGTAAAAAAGCTTTGACCGGTTGATTAGCACCATCTTCTCTAAGCTAGATGTCACATGTATTGCTTGAGAAGGTTTAAACTTGGTCAAAGCTCAAATTTTCATGATTGTTTCTTACCCTCGTGGTGAGCACTTCTTATGGAAGACCACAAAGTTTGCAACAAGGTTGCCAATGTACTCCTTCAGAGATGAATCCTTCTATTGATTCACATGCCGAGCTCCTCCTTGCCTTGATGCAAACTCATCTATATACAGTATGTCCTGAATGACAAAGTTAAATCAAACAATATATTTAGCAACTAACCTAGAGTTATCAGAAAGTGACGAGACTTGATGGTAGGGTGCATCGGGTCCCGAGGAGTCCATCGGTGAAATCTTGGCAAAAAATGATGTCTAGAGCTGCCTTGGTTTGAAGTTGGGACACCCGATGCACCATAACGTTAAGTTTCATCGCATAAAAATATATGGTAGTTAGAAATCTCACCTTCTTCAGATCATCTTGTATCTTCATTTCCTTGTGTGTCAACGAGGCACCTCTTTCGGTAGAGGGATCTACAAACTCCTTGGCAGAAAGCTAGGGCCTTGGTCCCGAACAAATCAATGTAGTGCTTCAAATTTAACATTCGGCACAAGGTAATCTTCTTCAACTGAGGTAATATGCTCATGTACTGCTATGATGGTACTCACTGTATCTAAGCTTGTGTCATCATATCTTCCAATCTCTGCCATCATCGGATTCAAATCCATGTAATCATAATCAATCAGGTTTTCCATCAAATCCGTGACTAGGATGGAAAACAAGTCTTCTTCCTTCATTTCCAAGTATTGCAGTTGCTTCACAGAAGATGGTGACGGCACCACCAATAGGGCCTCAATTTTTTTTGGATCCACTTCAATGCTGGGAAGAATATGGCGCCATGAGAGCCAACCCTTGCTCTCCCACCACCCTATGTTCCTCTTCAACATTTATGAGCTCTTCAATCGGTTCTTCTCCCGTGTATGTGATAGCAACAACCTGTGGAGTTGTATCTTCATTGCTCTCCTCCTCTAAGGATGTATCCAATGCAATGAGGTAAATTGCCAATGTGCAATCACACTCCATGAGATCCAAAGGTGTTGTACCTAGTGCACTGCCCATGGGAATAGTGAATACTCTGTACGAAGGATCCACATGGGGGCTAGACACCTATTCACCACTTTCTGGTGACTCTTCCATGCCTGAAATGCCATGATCTGTTCTAGAGGCACCCAAGTCATATCGGATCTCTCAATGGAGTATGTGCAGGTAGCAATGGTGCTCACAAAGTCTTCCAAAACTTGAAGGGGGGATCCAACGATGAGAGCATGCTTTCAAGGTTGAAGTTCTTAGAGAAAACGTGAAATATCTTGTCACCCTGGCTAGCAAAGATTGTCTCGTGGATCCATTCGTCAAAGTGTGCACGAGCATCCATCGTAGCAAGTAGGAGGGATGTGGTGGATATAAAGAGATGAAGACAAAAAGTGTGAAATTAAACAATGAAACAAAAACTAAATTAATTCTACCTTAAAAACCTTAAGTTTTAAACCATTAAGGGTTGTTCACATACGATATTTAGTTATGGCTTTACTTACGTCTTTGTAAAGTTTACATGCATATGTAAATGTGTTGATGTGAAAAGTATATAGCAAGCGTATGGTTTTGCATAAATACCATAATTTTTAAATATTGCAAGTTTGTAACTGACAATATTCTATTGGCCAAAAAATTTTGAAAATTTACAAGTGTTGGATATTACAACTTGTGGTGTTGGGATTTTTAGGGAGACTCTACAATTTCTAAAATATATAGAGCCACATACTTTCCACTAGTGACAGTATCCTCACCTTGGCTTCAAATTTTCACACCATTTAGTTTAAAATAGAAGCTAATAGGTGGATTCTACATTAACATTGTAATTTCTTGGTGTATTATACTCAAGGGCCAATCATCCTCCATTTGCAATACTTGGGGCTTTCGGCCCTCATAAATGACAATAACATCCATAGTTACACTTTCACGCGTGTCTTGATCAAGACACAACCATTTACTCTTGAGTATCCTCCATCTACGATACTTGAACACTAGGCATAAAGTTTGTCGTGTGACAAAGTACCTGTAATTGGAAAGAAAAGTTAGTCAATCCATCCCAAAGTAAGATAATAGTCAACTAAGAGAGAAAATTTTTACTTGAAAGCCATGTCCCTTATTGTGACTCAACACTCCACTGTGTCAAGACTATGAGTCATTTTTTATGTCCAAGTTTTGCCTAGAATCCTTGTTACATAATCCTCCGATGCACTTTTTATGACGCATGTGCTTTTGGTACGTCTCATATTAGGAGAAATATGGACTCTCTTTTTTGCCCCTTTTAAAGGGGTTTCCCTCACTTCTCTCTCTCTCTCTCTCTCTAAAAAGAGATTCCAAAATAATATTATAATAAGATATCTTCTACGATCGAGAAAATCTCATATTTGTATTTTCAATAGATTTCACTTATTATTATATTCCCAAAATGTGGGATAAGGTTACTTTTTCTCAAAATCCTCATTACTAAAAAAATACAATTTTATTTTCTTTAAAAACAGAGCCAATCATTAATATACGAATCTTTAATGCCCTCATGACTTTTCAACATGAAAATATATTAGAATCATTCTCATTCTTGCTTCTTAAAATGGCGGAAGTTAAAAAATGATATAAAATGACATACACATCATGTTTTAAGATTATTTTTTACCCAGTGACACCTTTTTGACTCGAGAGTTTCCTTGTAAAATTTTATCTTTTTTGGACAAGTATATGCCTATTTTTAGGCATTTTTTCATTCCCTCTCAAAGCTCTAGTTTTGTCCAAAATTTTGTGTACTCTTCTCCTTCGCTCCAAAATATGGTTTATTGCATATGAATTCTTCTAAAGCAACACTCACTACTATCTACAACACTCTCTACCCTGCTACAAGCAATCTCCCTCGTTAGTACTATGCTATAAGATATCTTCCTCTTCAACACTATATACTACAAACAATCAAGTGATAGTGGAGATACCTTTATTTTTTAAATCTTTGTGATGTTATTATTCTTCATAGTTTTTTAATCCTTAAGTGTCAACTCATAGAGAGAGAGGGAGGGGGAGAGAGAGAGGAGGGGAAAGAGAGAGGATTGTGTGAGATGAACTAAGAAAATAAGTGATAGAGTGACAGAGAGTAAATTAGGGTAGAAGAGAAAATGATGTTATTGTTCTCCACTAGCCAAGCTTCTGTATAAATGTGTTTAAATATCTTTGATCAATTCTTCTTGAGGGGGGAGAGAGAGAGAGAGAGAGAATATTTTGGATAGAATAGAAGATAATATTTGATGATAATTAGAGGTAGATTAAAAGCTAAGATTACAGGTAGATTAGGGGTTGATTAGGGTCTATCATGTCTGAAATCAAGAGAAAGAGACAAGATCGAACTAGGTAAAAAAGAACTCAAATATAGTGAATCAAATGGGTTCTATTGTGTGATTTGAATGTTAATCCAAGTTAAAATTGGTATATATTTTTCTTTACAAGATGCAGGTGTAGGACATACCAAGATAAAGAGAGATATTCACTTTCAATTGGAGGATGAATATGCACCAATATTCAAAAGAACTGTGGAAAGGGATGATGCAATAAAATGCAATAATATACAGGATGCAACAAGAAAGAAATGTAAGGAAAAAAAATGTGGACCTTTGGGTTGATGGGCACATTTATCCATCCAATCCAATCACTCAAAGGCGACCACAATTTGAAGGGCTTACATCATTTGTAAAGTTTGTTTGTGAAGGCAATGAAGAATTGTATGGATACACATGTAGATTTGTCACACAAGCATTAGTAGGGGTTCATCAAGCCTTGACAAATATGTAGACAAGATTACAAGGGAATATGCAATCTTTGATGTAAAAGGATAGATTATTGGCTAAGAAGGATAGGGAGAACCAGAGCCTACAACAAGCAATGCTTGTCATTGAAGATGCTATGCATGCTACACACATGTAAAATATGGAGTTACAGTCTAAAGTTATGGACTTGGAGAAGGAGAATCAAAACATAAAGAGAAAGCTCACAAAAACTTTGGAGATTGGGCCCACTTTAAAAACCAAAGAAGCACGTCGGTGCATCCGATTAGTTAAAAGAATTCACCAATTAACCAAAGGAAGTGGACAATATCATAGATGAATATATGCTCAATCTGCTACAATGAGAAATATGTTTTCTCATGCAGAGAATGATACTACTGCCAAAGTACTAAGCAATGATATGGTAAAAAATGCATTCGAAAATCGTAAATTCAGGGACATTGTAGATGGTGTCGCAAGTGAACATCTTAGGGATGTGAGCAACTTGTTTACTACTATAGATGCTTAGGGATTATGTGATAAGGTGGGAATGAGTTCTGAGTCATATAGTATGCTCTATCAACAATTGGATACTCATTTGAAGCAAGTCTTCAAAACTAAGCGAGTAATGCCTCTGCCAAAACCATTTCATGTGAAGAAGGCTCGAAAACAACTAAAAAAGAAAGTTTTATAACTAATTGGTGAGCCAACACATATGGAAAATACACACATATTGAAGTATGGTTCCAAAGAAGTTGCATTTGAATTGAATGCATCCAACAACTTTGTATTGGATATATGTAGGGTTTAGATTGCTATGGTCAAGTTCTACAATATGTTTATGGACAAATGTAGAGGCAAGCTCAAGTTTTCCTCAAACTTGATGAGAGTGAGATTATTAAGGGGAAAAAACTTGAACGTGTGAGTATAACACTTATGAATCGAGCATTGGATCCCAACATCAATAAAAACCATCCTTTATACTTCGGTGTACAATCAAAGAATGAAATATGGTGGCTTGCAGCATTTGAAGTACCAAAGGAGGACCATGAAGTACTTAAAGTTTTTTTAAACCTCACTAATATACCCACTGTTATTCAACATCAAAATACTGGAGCAATTTTACACATCGAGGGGTTTGGGGACTATCAAGTTGAATGGCATCTTGCAGGTGATTTAAAAAGATTGAAGTTTATGTTTGGTTTATCAAATGCATTGAATGAAAAATTTTCGTGCATATACTACATGCAAACTAGAAAGAAAGGGAAAGATGGAAAAAAAGAATGGCTTGCCAAGGCAGGACAACAAGGTGCTCCAACACGTAATCAAAAAGTCATGAGAAATGGAATGCTAGTTCCAATGGATCCAAACTGACGTCTATTTTGGAAATATCACTAACAAGGGTTCACGTTTGCACATTGTAAGCATTCCACCGGCTGCCCAAATGCAATACTTTTTGCATGGGTTGGATTTTGATATCCAAGTACAATTGAGCAGTGTGGCCTTGGCAGATATAGACACCGCTATTACGCGGGCAGAGGGAGTAGAAGCACGATTATAAATGGCCTACTCCTCTCGAATGAATGTTAATGGGGGTTTAGTAACTGGCGACAATCCATCATTGACGAATGGAAGTCAAGGGATGCCTATGACTAACTGTAATGGGAGGGGGAGCATGGTTCAGAATGTACCTTTATTGCCGGCTCCTCCTAGTGTGACTATGCCTATGGCAAGTCAGTTGGCTCCACCAAATGTTGGAGGCCAAGTTTCGAATTCAAACGTTGTTCCTGTGGGTCAACAGCCAATACCAAATCAGATTGTTAGGCCGCTTACAAAAGTCGAGGTTTAGGGATGGTGATGCCAATACATTTAAAGAGATAGTTGCTAAAATTCATTAGTCCATGGTGGAGGCATGGACTACAAATAGCATAACACACTACATGGTCAGTATTGTCACCATTACAAAAAAAAATCGTCATGTTGAATTAGTTTGTGTTTCTAATCTCTCTTCTTGTGCAGCATATACTTGAAGCACATGGTCTATACTTTGAAGATTAAGGAAGTTTTGCAATATGGTTAAGTCAAGGCATGGAACGATCTCATCGGCAAGCTTGTTGTGCTTTTCAAAAGGCAACTGATCATGGAGGTGGCATCAATGATTCCAATTCTATGAGGCAATTATTACAATGGTGGTATAGGAGATTAGAGATACGATACGAGAACAAAATATTAGTGAGTTTGGGAATCACCAAATTCCCATTTTTTGAATACTAAAAAGGTGGCACCCGGAAAACATTCCCATAAGTTTCTCAAAACCATATGATGTGGCCTATCATTGGAAAACACTTGAAAAATGGAATCTATTGAGCTATAGACCGCTCGATTCAGAGGTATAGTATTCAAGTTATGAAAAATCCAAAGATTTGACCACGTGTCCCAAACTTATGGGAAATTCCCATATTCCCCAATATGGTGTTCGAGAATAAAGAGAAGAAGTCCAAAATCTCTCAAGCAGAATTTATAAGTAGGGCAATATATAAAGTGAGAAAAGTAAGATATGAAAACATCACGGCTAGACAATGCCACACAAAATGGTTGGCAACCCAAGAGAGATATGGTAAGAAATAGAACCCTAGATAAAGATAATACTTTTGATGCAATAGAGTCCACGATAGAGCACAGGTACTAAGGATATGACACATCAATACTCCTACCTTTGACTCTGAGATGTCTTGCAAAATTTGTTTACAATTTCGAAGGTTTGTCACTATGTTTTTCAAAGCCAATTTCGAACTATGATTTTTAATTATTAAAAGTCGATTTTGAAATCCTAAGACAAATATATAAAAATTCCAAACCTTGGAACATTCACTGGCCTAGTTAGAGAGGGGCATGAGGGGGGTGGTAGGAGAGAGAGAGAGGCAGGGATGGGGTGGATAAATGAAATGAAATGATAATTTTAAATTTCATTTACATCACAATAAGTTTAAAAGTTTCATACTTAAGTCAAGACTCTCCTTTCATTTTTTCCCATTACTCTTTACTCTACCCTCCATCTTTCTATCCTTCAACATCACAACCATGGCACGTTTTAACCTTCCTATCAAGAAGGCGCCTGCAAGAGCAAGAGCTCAAAACTCTTCCGAATCTAGTGATCGTATTGTGAGTGACAGAGGTTCCCTGGTGGCCAAGAATGATGGCTCTACTGTAGCGAATAATGGTGGTGCTACTGTGTCCAACAATGGTCGCCCTAGTGTTGTCAATAATGATGGTTCACCATTGTTTAGAAATGGTGGTCCACTTGCTCCAGTTGCTCCACCTCCCACTACGGCTCCAGCTAGTAGTACACATTCTCCAACACATAAAAAGTGAAGATGGAGACCAAGGACATCTGGGCTACGTGAGATAAGGAAATTCCAGAAGAGTGCCAAATTGATTATTCCTAAGGCACCATTCTCTAGGTTGGTGCTAGAAATACTGCAAGATCTGCAGTTAAGGCATCATCACAAGTTCCTTTCAAGGAACCAGGCAAGGAATGTGGGGTGATGGTCAAGCCAAGCCTTGCTTGCTCTCCAAGAAGAAGCAACTAAAAGCTACTTGATTGATCTAATGAGTGATTGTCAACTTCTAGCCATTCATGCCGGACGTATCGCTATTCAGCCCATAGATATGTTTCTTATTCATAGGATCTATAACAACAAGGATGCATTTAATCTTAATGTCAACAATATGCTTTGAGAATCTACCTTGTAATTGGATCTATGTTTTTAGCTCAAGTTTGGTTGTAGATTGTAAGAAGCTTAGTTTTGGGTTATCTTTCTAGTAGATCTTCAAGTATTGGATAGCAGTGACCTGCAAAATGGAGCTAAATTTTGCCTAGCTCTAGTTGTACTTGGTGTGATGCACTATCTACCGTGTATTTTATGGTTTCGTAATGCCAAATCTGATATTTTGATATTCTATTTTGCCATGATTTGCATTGTGCATATTTCCAAGTTTTTAATTTTCACAGTAGTTTCATTGAGGATAAATTCAATGTGCAATCATCACACATCAATGATCAATTGTACGTGGGCCGACGCACTATATCTTTACTGTATTTATTGATTTGGAAATAATATACCCGATATACAATATTCCATTTGACCCATGACTTATTTTTTTGTGAATTTTTAAGTTTCCAATATTTCACATAGTTTGGTTGACAACACATTTAATATGTAGTTGTGCACACTCAGTGCTGAGTTTTTCTGTTATTTAGTGAAGTATAATCTAGTTCATGCATTTTTTAAAAATGATTGAACTGTCAATTTTATAAATCAAAATCTCATGAAACTTCACCCACATGCCAGGCATCATTAAAAATCATGGATATTAAAAAATTGGCCCCATCAAAAGCCTCTGGAACACCTGTCTAGAGGCTTGCGTTTGGGGTCCTAAATTTGGAGATTTAGGGCTCTAGACACCAGCCTCCAGAAAGGTGTCCTACAGACTTCTGATGAGGCCTTTTTTTTTGGGTAATTGATGTGTCGTAGAGGAGTCCAAAGGTAAAATTTCACATCAATATGATTACTGGTCATATTTTTCCAAAGTCTAGATACATTAATTCAAGTTCAAGAGTTTTTGAAAAGTTTTGGTATAAGTTTAAAGTTTCACCTCATTTTACACATTTCACTTTTGAGTTTTGAGTTTTATCTCTTAGAATACATGGCATGCACCAAGCAAGCGGCCTGGAGACACTCCCCTAGAAACCCCATGCACAGGCCATCTCCCCCAGCTCCACCACCACCACCACACCATCATCGCAAGCATCGATGGAGGCCAGACACGTTGGCTCTTCGTGAGATCCGCCATTACCAGAAGACCTCCTGACACCAAAGACTCCATTCTAGAAGCTAGTGTGGGAGATATTGAATGGCATACTTATTAAGAACAGCAGGAGGCACTTCCGAGATGGGTCACACTTGCAACAACCAAACCACTGGACTACCCAAGCCTTCCTTGCACTACAAGAAGCTGCTGAACCTTACCTCATTGACTTGTTCGGAGACTCGCTCTATGCAGCAATGCATAAAAGGAGAGTCATTATCACTGATAGGGATTTATGGATAGTGAGGTTCTTTTGACGATGGAAGGATAGTCCTCACAGAGATCAACAATAATAGGGGTGTACTACTAAAACATATACAAAATGTAGCTTCCAAGGAGATTTTATAAAACCCTGGTTGTAATCGATCCCATGTACATTGTTATGAATATGAATACATATTTTTTGCACTTCTTATTTTTGTTTATTCTCTTGTTATTTGTTTTATTTATGTCTTTCTGTTATCATTACATGCGTTCAAACAAATATATGTTGTGCACGAACTCGATAAAGCACTACGTATTAAATGTAGGGTACGAATCGTGTTGTGTATAAATCAGATAAATGAACATAACATTCAAGTAAAAAACAATAATAAACGATGTTATGACAAACTACATTGCACACAAATCCAACAAATATCCGTTTTCATTACTTCAAGAGAAGATTACAAAGTACAATACATTGGTGATGAGATATCATTTGGCAATAAGTACATCTACTCTCTCCTAGGCTTCTTCGAGCTACACTCCCCATGGTTAGATCTATTCTTGATCATAGGCTGTAACACATTCCTACCTAATGACATTGGGGTCTTGAACACTAGCAATGATGCCACATGGGCCACCATGGAAAAAAGTGGCCCAGACCTAGTACTATAGAATAAGTAGAGGAGCTTTGAACATCGAAGCAACACTACTTTCTCTAAGCTAGAGTTTATTGGGATGGCCTTGAAGTGCCCAACCTTCTTTAGTGCCCTCAACTTCAGGAAGTTCTCAACAAAAGCCAGGGAGCATGTCTTATGAAATACAATAATGTCACTCTCACAAGCTGGCCGATATACTCCTTCAATGTTGAGTCCTCCACCCTTCCTTGGCTACCAGATCAGCCACCATGTATATAGACAATGTCCTGCATCAAATGGGTTCAATGTCAGACTCATTGTGTTAGAATCACTATGCATGGTGTGTGCTAAAGATATATACATCAGATTCGCACATCGGATTTGCACAAAAATTTACCAATGGGACCTCTAGGGCATCGCAAGCATGGCGATAAAATTTTGCCAGGATCAAATCCCAGAGCAGCCTTGGCCGGAGGCTCGCGTATGGGGGCTTGAATCTACAGATTCAAGCCTCCAGACGTGAGCCGTGTCTGGAGGCCTGAATTTGCAGATTAAGAGGCTTGCATCTGGGGTTCTGAATTTTCACCCCCTAGACGCAAGCCTCCAACTAGGGCTTTCAGGCCGCCCCTAGATGCGAGCCCCTAGCTAGGGCTGCTCTAGGGGCCCGATCATGGAAAAATTTTACCTCCATGCTCCTTATGCCCTAGAGGCTCTACTGGTAAATTTTCGTGTGAATCTGATAGCATTAATCCCTTAACATTACCTTCTATGCATCATCTATCTGGTGCTGTAATGGAGCATCTAGGTCTGCTCCTGCAACTGGGCCAGCCTTGTCTCTCTCTTGGGAAGGTAATGTGTAGTCAAGTCGAGGTCTAAAAATTCTTTCTTGCAATCGTTCAAACTCCTCATCTAAGATATCATACTGTGTCGCCACATCCTCAATCTGCTCTTGGATGCTCACAATGGTAGAGACATCATTGATACTCGTGCCATCATATCGAGCCACCTCATCAACGTGTGCCGAGGCATCTTGTATATCAAAATCTATAAAATCATAAGGTGCATCATGCACCATGATACAATATTGTTCTTCTTCTCTTAGCTCCAAAATTTCTAGTACATCCTGCATGAGTAGATATTCCACCCCCTCAATTATGATAGCATGGAGAGAAGTGAGGGGTGGCTCATTGCTTGTCGGAATCTCATCAAGGCAAGGAGGTGGGTGCACAATGGCTAAGCTTTGTGTTGCCTCTATGCTCAAATCAAGTCCGATCTCTTCAGGCTCCCTCTTGAAATACTCTAGTTGTGGTCGAAAGGATGCGTTGATATCTTCCTCACTGTGCTCTTGCACCTCAGTGCACAAAATATATATGGCAAAATGCTGCATCGTGCTCGATGAGATCCATCGTGGCATGGTCCTGGGATGAGGTGGGCACTAATCTGGAGCGGAGATGCTGTCCCACATGCATGAGGGCTCGATTAATGACATTTTCATGGTTTGATCTAGCATGCAAACTATATAATAAATCTATGGGGACCCATTTGAGAGTAGAGTCTGAAATAGAACATGTAAGAGGGTTTGCCGCATCACAAAACGATGCCACTATACTAGAGCTAGGGTCTACGGCAGAAAGCAAGCTCTCTAGACTCAAGCTCATGCAAAACCTAGGGTATATTTGGTCTCCTATTTATGCATAGTGTGTGGATCTAATCCTTGCGGCCAAGGCAGGAGTGGTAGCCATGGCATACAAAGAGAGAAGGAAGGAGAGCACAAGTGTAGGAAAGTGGAGAATGAAAGTGCAAATAAGTTTGGAGTTATAGATTTTATGTATCTAGGGTTTTAAGTAAAGGTTCTTTTTTAACCCTAAAGTTTTAAATTAAAACTCTTACCTTACCTTATTTATTTCAATACTTTAAAGTCACTGTTAAAATTACTCATACAAACAAAAACTTAATTCTACATTTTTATATTCTCGAATATACTTGGATCGTTGAGTATGTTCAAGTCCAACTAGAGAGAACATAGAAAGATTTAAAAAAATAAAATCTAAAAGACCTTCAAAATCCATTTGATCTAATTTAATATTTAAATTTAAGAAATGATTCAAAGAGATGAGCTACAATATATCATATTATAGAACTCCAGCCTGCTATTTAATTATGATTTTAACTAACACGATTGACTAATTATAGTATGTATTATCACACACTTGGATCACAGTAAACTAAGATTATCTAAATTGAAAGTACTTAGAAGTTTTAAAAAAGTATTAGTTTTTTATTTAAAAATTTTACAAGGATTCCACTATCTCAAGGATATGTAGAGAAGCACATTGTTTACATGTCATGGATTGCTCACTACGAATCTTGACTTTTCTATTATCTAACTTGAAATAGAATTTGCAGAGGGGCTCATTGGACATTAATTGAATTTCTTGTCTCAGAAAAGAAATGGGCCAATGGCTCTTTGCGCTGACCACAAAAGGATTATGACCATTCCACAAGATAACCGCATCTATGAGAGTTGTATGTCTCTCATCTCGAGTATCTTGATCCAAGCTGATCCACTCCCCTCGCAAAAGTCACCATCTTCTATATAAAAAGAAAATGCATAGAGTTTGTCTAGCAATGAAATACCTGTAATAAAAACAAAAATTGTGATAATTAAATACAACTAACACAACAATTCATCTAAGCAAGACCTATTAAATTAAATCAAGGCATTCAAAGTAGTAAAAGAGATTTACCTGAATGTGAGATTAGATTGGTTGACCCTGCACTCAATCATCTCATCAAAATGTGTTGTTTTGACTTTCCAAGACTCACCCAATAACTGACTCATCCATTCCTTAGATGGACACTTGCATTGATATGTAATCTTTGTTTTCTTGAGAACATCACATGAACCAAACAAATGTGCAAACAATGAGAATGGAATAAACCAACTAAGATGCACATCTTTGAAGCATGTGGTGGGTTTCATAGCACTATTGATGTAAGATTTTATCTTGGACTTACATGCTCTTGACAACTCTAAGCTACCAATCAACCATTCACCACCACTAGATAGTGGCAACAATGGGACATGCTGCAATCTCTGGCTTTCTACTACATACAATGAATTATAAAAAAAGACATTTTGAGTTGCAAGTTGACTTGTAGAGTTATTATCATAGATCAAAGAACCTATGTCTTTATGCCAAACATGTATCTTGCCGCTCAAACATTCCACATTCTGCCATTCATGCAAAGTTGATGGATATAGAGCTATTAGTAAAACAAGATTAAATTAGAACACTACAAAGATTTTTAAAAATAAATCTGATGCAAAAGAATAAATAATGATAAAGTTAAAAAACTTATTGTTTTGTTTATAATTTGCAATGTAGTTCTTGTCATGTGCAAAGATTTGTTTGTGTGTATAAACATGTCCGGATCAACACTTGTATTAATGTACTTGTTCCATTAAACACTTTTTTGGACTCTGAAATTCTACCTTTCCAATGTTTGCTAGGGTTTTCAACATCCTTACGCTTGACCTTGAAACTTCCTTGAGTACTTGGGTGCATAAAAATCCAATCCAACTTATGGAACTTATCACAAATCCAATTACCGCCACTATCTTTCCTATTAAAGACCTCCACTGCAAATATGTTACTGATGTTTTTCCTCCATGAAGACATCTATAATAACCAAATAGAAAAGTTACCTATCATCATGCGTTTATTTTGCAAATGTTCTCTCCAAATGAAATGAAATTTAAATGGAGCAATTTAAAAAAAGCATTGTACCAGTAATTCTTTTCACAAAGAAGCCCAGAGATATTGAACAAGAAGTTGACTTATAACAAGACCATTGTTCCTTCACTGACAAATTCCTAGAGTACAAAAACAAAAGAAATTTTGGGTCAAAGCGTAAATATAACTTACATAGGCTTTGTCCAAATGAGTTGAAACTTAACCATGGAGCAACAGAAAAAGGTTACAATATACATGTGGCTCTCTTTTGCAAAGAGGCCCAAAGATGTTGAAGAAGTTGAGCTTTTAAAAAATCATTGTTCTCCACCCTCGAAAACTCTTGGAATAAAAAAACAAAGGAAAGCTCAATATGCATATAGCTTGCATACATTTTGGCTAAACGAGATAAAATTTAACTATGGAGTAGTAAAAAACATGACAACATACATGTAACTTTGTTTACAAAGAAACCGTAAGATGTTGAAGAAGAAGTTGAGTGTTCAAAAGATCATTGTTCTTGACTGTAAGAGACTCCTAGAGTACCAAAACAAAAGAAATTACATGTCAGAGAATGCACATAACTTGCACAAGTTTTTTCTAAACGAGATAAAACTTTACCATAGAATATCCATGGAAGAGAACAATATACCTATAAAGTTTTGTGAAGAAAATCTTAGGGCTTTGGTAGAACAAGCTCTGCTCTCATAAAACATGTGAAACTCACTCTACGTTTGTGTAGAGGAAATGAAATTTCATAGGGTTAGAGATAGGGAAAGCAACAATGAGGCTACAAGATTTTCTCAGGAAAGAAGAAGCGGGGAAAGATATATGATAAATTTGAGTTCCTCCTAAGAAAGAGGGGGAAACTAAAAAGGGGAGAAATGAAAAGTCAAACATAAACAAAGAAAATGAAAATTCAAGTCACAAACTTCCAAGAAGTGTCAACATTGTATTCCCCACATTTTCCCTTATTTTATTGTTGAGGGAAGATTTGGACCAAGATATGGCTAGAAGATCCATGTTACATGAATCAGGAATCCCAGCTCTCTCATTGGTTAGGCCTATATTTGTTTATTCACTCCTAATGAACCCTTACATTCCTTGAACATATATCTCCTAATGAACCCTTACATTCCTTGAACATATATGCAAAAATTGCAATTAGTATGAACCAGCTTAGATGTACATTTTTTGAGCCAGTGCTTGGCTTCATAGAGTTCAATATGTCTGTTGAAATTTTTGTGCTACACATGTGCAAAATGTCACTACTACACAATAGCCATTCTATGCTATTGAGATTCGATATGTGCGTAGACTCAAGGGTTCCATATTCTCGAACCCCCTTGGGAAATATGTACTTGGAGTCATAGGAAAAAACAAGGTCCTCTGTGAGCTACTTAGTTGTACGCCCCTTCAGGAGCAATCTACCAATTTCGAGGTGGTAACACTTAAAAGAACCTGTGAAACTCTTGACATTTTGCCACTCATAACAATCCGAAGGGTATACTTTTGTAAATATGGGATAAATAGTTACACAGAAATCATGAAATTTCTCATTCTCAATGAGTTGCAAATGCTTATTGTTTGCAATGTTTTGTCGAAAGGGCACAATGGGCGCAATATGTATTTGTTTTTGCATGAATAGATGTTGTACAAACACCTCTGTTACAAGGTGAGAATCAACATTCCTTTGTGTGAGAGCTAAAATTTTACCCTTCTAGTGCTTTGATACATTTGCAATTGCAGATGCTTTCACCCTGAAAGCTCCCTTCATACTTGGATGCATATGTACCCAAGACGAGCAATGATACATATCAGTGATCCAATTCCCTTCTTTATCTTTTTTGTTACAGAATTCTATCGAGAGAATGCTTGTTCTTCTCTCAGGCATTATAACCTAGGCATTAGATGTAAAGAAGTATGTATTAGCCCCTAAATAATAAGCATTTTAAGTCTGTCCAGTAATCACCAATATGCTATAAAAATCAACATGGCATTAAGAGATGTTTACACTTTTGTAAAAATACACAAACATCGATATCGAAATGCATGTGGATATGTACATCAAACAAAGTATAGATTCAATTTCAAGGCATCACTTTAATCATACCATTTATGTGAAATATAATGAAAAGATTAGCACAAGAATACTCAGAGAATTTTGTCAAAATAAATTTTATTATAATGAATAGGAATCTAATTTGACTCAATACATTGTATGAAACGTGGGAATTATAGAGTAGTTCTTACAAGGATGGCAGCCACATGGCATGTAAATCTTAATACGCACATTGGATTGACACCTGCGATATTCTATGACTCAACACATTGTGCGTTATATGGATGATACGATACAAGAGTTTCATGGATCATTTCCAATTGACATGGAGATCTCAATGGACACACATGACCAATAAAGCAGAGGAGTTTTGAACCATCGACTTCTAGATCCATATCATCTAGCACAAAGGAATCACAAACAACATCAAAATAGTCGATCGAGAATTATGTACTTCACCTAAACCTTGTAGAATACCTGCATGTAAAAAAAAATACATTCATGAATCTCTTTTAACAAAAAATATCTAGATAACTGCATGAATAGAAGCAACACAAAATAGGTCCAATTTACCTATAAGCTAATCTGCTGAAGATAAGATTGAATCGTTGCTGATCAAAACCCATTGCAAATGATGGACAAAAGAAAACATCAATCCCATCAAACATAAAAGTCACTAATTAAATGAATAACTGTTGGCACCACAAAATATGGCAGATTTACCTGTAAATTGAGCTACAGAATCTCTGTTCTACCTTGTGTTCAGTGTTGCAACAACAATTGAACCTTAAGTTAGAACTAGCATCAAACCCTATTGTAAAGATAGTAGAAAATGGAAAATGCAGAGAGGAAGAAAGAGAGTGTGTGTGAGTACGTGGGAGAGAGAAAGAAATGAGCACCTATTCAATCATGCCCAAATTGATCTCTGCAAAAGACAATAGCAAGAGTAAGTATTTGCATGGAGGTATACTGAAAAAACAGTAGCAAAGAGGAAACATAGAGAGAGAAAGAGAGAGGGAGAGAGAGATGAACACATGCAATGTCACCCAGAATGATCTCTGCAATAAAACAACAACAAGGGTTATAACTAACATCATGTTGCATTGAAAAGATAGCAGCAAAAAAAACAACCAAACAGAGAGAGAGAGATTAACACCTTTGTCTCTTACTCCAGATAAACTCTATAAGAAAACAACAATTAGAACCAAGATCAAATTCTATTGAAAACACAGCATAAAAGAGAACAACACATAGAAAGAGGGGGAAGAAAGGAGGGGGGGAGAGAGAGAGAGAGAGAGAGAGAGAGAGAGAGAGAGAGATAAGCACCTCTGCCTCTCTTGTGCCCAAAACAACCTCTGCAATAAAACAACAATAACAATAAGAAACCACATGAAACCCTATTGAAAAAATAGCAAACAAGAGAAAATGCAAAGAGAGATGGGCACCTATGTTTTGCCCAAAATCTGGAGCTGCATGGAGAAGAAAGTGCAAAGGTAAGCAGAATGCTCAAAACCTTAATTACTCTCACCAGGGAGCTTCAATGGAGATGAAAATTCACCAGTATAGAGAAGAGAGGGAAAGTGGTCTATTGCTCAACTTTTGGGTCAAATTGATTTCGTGAGAGGGAAAAAAAACCAAACTTGAAAATTCTCCAAAAAAAAAAGGGGAGAAATACGAGGTGAGAGAAACTCAAATTTTAATTACTATTCATTCTCTCTTTTTTTAAATCCCCCACTACCCCTTTTTTAAATAAAAAACTCAAGATTTGGAGAGGGAAGATTCACCCTCCATGGATGTCAACATCTAAACTTCCTATTGGACAATCCAAAAGGCCCACATCTTAAACTATATTATTTTTAAGGGCCTATTTATGAGTTAATTTTTTCCTAATGAGAGGAGAGAGAGGAGGGATGAGAGGGGGTGGGAAAGGTGGTTACGAGAGGGGCAAGAGAGGTTTCTTTTTATTTTTAAATTTAAATTTAAAGGAAAATTTAAAAACAAGAGTGGTGAGGTGGAAAATGCACCCCCTGTCTCGCATGCATGCTTGGGTGTGGAGTAAAAAAAAATGCGATTGCGAGGCTAACGTAGCAAGTGCGGCGTATGCACAAGTGAAGAAAGGACATCAGGATGCGTCGATGCACAGAAAATCTTGAAAACATAGGTATTTGCACGCAATACAAAAGATGACGGAATGCAAATACATTGGAAAATTAATTTTAAAAAATCTATCCACCAGAACAAAAGATTGAAAGAAGGAAAAATGTGTAAAAGGAAGTGTTAGACAAGCCTAGCATGTCAAACCGCAATTTTGACAAGGATATGACCCTTTCACATGGGAAAAAAGAAAAAAACACACCCAAGAACGTAAATAAAATTTAACATAGAAAAAAATCTAGGTTGAAACCACGCAAAGTTAAAAAACAATGTCCCCAGGTAGGTGTCACGAAAAATAGGAAGGATAGGATGGGGTTCCTAGGGCAGGAGAGTGCATTTGAATAGAAAAAACAACATATATATATGAAAATAGAGTCAAAAATTAATATGAGAAAATAAATGCATCAAAACGGCGTGCAAGGAAAATATAAAATGTCAAGGGAAACCTCTGAGAGACTGGGCGATCATGTCAAAATACATTTTTGGTGGTGTTAAGGGGTATTCACATGGAAAAAATAGGAAAAACAAGCACGAGAACATGCGAAAAAATTAATAACATAAAATCGATGGATCGGAACATGATGGAGAAAAAAGAAAGGTTGTGTAGGGGAGCAGACTAGACAAGACTAATGAATTAGAATTGAATTTTGAGGTGAATAGGATAGGTTCACATGAAAAAAAAACCAATATCACACACAAGAATACCTAAAAGTACAAAAAAATTAATAACAGATAAATCGAGCATAAATGACAAGAACTAAAAAGAAAAAAGGTAAAGTGAAAGGTGTAGGTCAAGGCTATCACATCATATTGCTATTCCGAAGTGAAAATAGCATGTTTGCATGGAAACACATCAAATTTACAAAAAAATCTTCAAAAATTAATAACTCATGAACCGTGGTTCAAAATAGGGGGATGTGAAAAGGAAAAGTGGCCTAATCGAAGGAAAAAATAAGGCTGTAAGGGCATATTTTAATTTTAGTGAACATAGGATGCGTTCACATGGAAAAATAATAAAATAAAGCATAAACATAATGGACAAGGAACGGTCCCAAGCAGGGTGAAAATGGAACGGTTGGGTGGGGACGGAACCCCATCAGGGCAAGATTGGGACATGGTATGCTTGGATCCTCAAATAGGGTTGTTTCCATGTGGATATGCAAAACATACAGATAGGGATGAGTCCCCACACTTAGGACCTTAATAGATCCAATTGACTAATCACCAAGGGCCTAACACTCGATCACCACTCATTGTCGTATGTCCCCACACTTAAAATATGATCGACACTTGTAAAGAAAAGGGGTAGGGTTAGAAAAAATTGGCCCGATTTGCAGATGGTCAACGTGAACCATCACTGACATGTGAAAGATCGTAATTTTCGGTAGGAGGTACCATGACTTGCCATGTCAAACTCATCTAGCATGGCAGGGACCATGTAGCAACACCCAGGGAGGTAGCATTGTTGATGAAGAGCTAGTTGAATTGTCAATAGTGAGTACACAAAAGCACATAATCTCAACAATCATTAATAGTGGAATGATTTATCAGTTGCTTGGCCCATGACTCACGTCACTCGAAGAGAATGATTGACACCCATATCTTATACTCGATTTAGAAATTGACATGAGGAATGCTTCAAAAGGAGTATGCCAGTGCACATAGTTTGATGGTGCATCGGTGGGTCCCAATCCATCTGGCATAGGTGCAAGAAGGAAGACAAGGGAGCCTTGGCATGTAGTGCGCGGAACATAATGATATGTGTGTGGTGATAGTGGAGGAGACTCATCCCATGTGTGCATAGAAAAACAAAGAATGTACTTGACTCCAATTGTCATACTGTCCCTTAATCCTCACCTCTCGGTTGATTAAAGAAAACACCAGCAGTCATGCTCAGCCCCCCTCTGTCTCGCGCTCTGTTAATGATTATAGGAGGGCAACTGGTTTCTCACACCCTATTTACGTAATCCTCAGTGTCACTTGTGCAAAGGTTGTATGCCTTGTGCGCAATTGATGGTGCCATGAAGAGGCATACCTAGGGAGGTAGCCAACAAGTCCAGTACTTGGATTGTAGATTGGAAATGTCATCTGTTGTAGTAGTCAAAAGCATTAATAAAGTTGTAGGATTGAGCACACCAAGGGAGGCGGCTTTAGAACTGCTTCTGGAAGAGTTGTGCTAGTGATTCAGCTATCCTGGACTGTGGGGTGTTACAACCTTTACCACAGCCAAGTTCTCGTCCAAGGTGTTTACCACCTTTTCTTGTAACAAGGCCTATTATGACAAAGTATGTCTTTCTTTTCTCCCATTAAAGTTTTTGAAATTTTTCTTTTTTTTCCCTCTTTTTCCCTACTCTTGAGGATGTCTCCACTTTTTCTTGAAGAATAGGTTGGCATGACGACAGGTACCAAAGTCCTTTTCTCCCATGAGAAATATATCTTTTTATTGATTTATTTTTTCTTTCTAAAATTTTTCCAAAAAGAAGAATGGCATGAGTACCGTGTATCAAAACCATCCTTGCCACCTCTCAGCTAGATAAGATGAAAAGGGAGCAAAGGAGATGTGGGAAGTGGTTGTGAGGAGCTAGAAGAATGAGGCCACTTCATTAGGATAAGCAAGATGACTATCAGGAGCAATAGGCAAAGACTTATCAACTGATGTGCAAGGAATGAAGGAGCTATTGGTGGTGATTGTCAAGATCCTTAGTGAGGGTAAGACTTCTTTAGGCGATAGCCATTAAGTAGGAAGGGATCATTAGAAGCATTGACTGTTTGCACTTGGATGACAAAGCCATTAGGGTTAACAACAAGTACCTTATATGGGCCCATCCAATGTTGTTGGAGCTTTCTTGGAAACTTGCCAAATCTTGAGTTATAGCTAAGAGTAAGTCACCCACCTTAAACTCCTTCTTGATGAAACTATCATGATAGGCCTTTTGTTGAGCTTGTATGGCTTCCATGCACTGTAGGGCCACCCTGCGAGTCGCATCCAAACATTCCAAGTGTAAGAGATGGCGTTGCAAGGACTTGCCATCTCCCAAGCTCTCTTTGATAGCTACTCATGAAGAGGGTAACTCCATTTCAATAGGGAAGGCGGCCTCTATACTATACAGCAGTTGGAAAGGGGTCTATCTTGTAGCAGCCTTATGGGAGCCCAGAGGGGCCTCTGTAAGTCGATCATCCCAATCACCATGATGTGCAACAATTGTCCTTGTTATAACCAAGCATAGGATGCGATTGGTAACTTCAACTTGGCCATTGGCTCTACGACAATAAGCAGCTTTGTTAATTCTTCCATAATCTCGCTAAGGAAGTGAATACCTCCGTCACTTACTAACTCTAGGGGACTGCCAAAATGGATTATGATGGGACCAACAAATTCAATCCCCCACTTCTCGAACGGCTTTAGGGGAAGGATGGGTTGTAGAGACATAGCGATAGATTTGGTAGGCTTTCCCATTCTCTCACAAGCATCACAAGGTTTGTAGTAGTGAAAGGCATCCTTGTGGAGGGTGGGCCACTAATATCTAGCAACGAGCAAGGCCTTTTTGGTTGTTGCTTCTCCAACAAAATTCCATGTTGCATAGGGCTCATTGTGACATTCTTGCATCACTATTCCAATCTCAACTTGTACAATACATCTTCTTAGCAATTCATACTTTCCTTCCTTGTACTACAGAGAGTATCACCTAACAAGGTGTAAGGGGCTAATTGCAACAAAAGCTTCTTCTTCTCACAACTGGAGATACTAGCATGATACTATTGCATTTCCAAGAGGTTGGCTATGTCTGCATACCATGGGGTTATAGTTTTGACTAGAAGAAGAGAAGCATTAGGGAAGTCCGAAGGGATCATTGTGCTCCTATCATCGCTCTGAGGGATCTGTGATAGATGATTACAACAAAAGCTTCTTTTTCTCACAACTGGAGATACTAGCATGATACTATTGCATTTCCAAGAGGTTGGCTATGTTTGCATACCATGGGGTTATAGTTTTGACTAGAAGAAGAGAAGCATTAGGGAAGTCCAAAGGGATCATCGTGCTCCTATTCATCGCTCTGAGGGATCTATGATAGATGATCAGCCAGGATATGGGAGTGATCAGGCTTAGTAATCACTTCAAAGTCAAACTCCTAAAATAAAAGGATCCATCTCATCATTCTTCCCTTCACATATGCTTTGTTCATAAAAAAGGATAGGGCCTTATGATCCACATAGAATTTGAAATACATTGCGACAACAGGTAGTGTCGGAACTTCTCCAAGGCGAACACCATTGCTAGACACTCAAGCTCCGTCATTGTGTAGTTTTGTTCTTTGCCAGTGACCTTCTGGCTTCCATAATAGATAGGTTGATCTAACTTTGAGGAGCCTTTTTGGCATAGGATGGCCCCCTAAGCCTTCAACAGATGCATGAGTGTGCACATGGAACTCCTTCATTCAATCAAGAGCCTATAGGATGGGTGCTTCAATCAGATAGTGCTTCAGGGTATTGAATGCTTCGTCACAATCATTATTCCATGTAAACTGTACATCTTTCCATAGGAGCTTATGGAAGGGGGCTGCCTTTGGTCGCAAAGTGTGCAATGAACCTTCTATAATACCCCACATGGCCAAGGAATCCCCTCAACTGTTTGAGGTTAGTTGGCACTGTTAAAGCTGCAATCTTCTCAATCTTTGCAAGGTTTGTTGCTCTCCCTTGTGTAGAGACAATGTGTCCCAGAAGAACTTCCAAAGTGAATTCAAAGACACATTTGTCGGGGTTGAGAGAGATCCCATACTCTCGACATTTATCAAAGCACTACTCTAGGTGTCCCTAATGCTCATGGATTAGGCTATAGTTACAAAAGTCATCTAGGTATATCTCACTAAAATCATGTAGAAGGTTTTGGAAAGCAGTCATCATGAGCTGCTGGAAGGTAGTAGGAGCATTATAGAGCCTGAAAGACATCACTCTGTAAGCATAGGTTCTCCATTCTATTGTGAAGGTTGTTTTGGATTAATCTTCTTCTGCAATCTGGACTTGATTCTACCTACTAAATCCATCCAAGAGGGAATAGAACTCATGGCCTACCATTGTGTCCAACAGTTGGTCTATGAAAGGAATAGGGAAATGATATTTTTTGGTCTTGGAATTCAACTTTCAAAAGTCCACACATATTCAAAGCTTTCCATTATTCTTGGGTACTACCATGATGGGTGAAACCCTTTTGCTATTGGCCACTGGATAGATAAACTTGGCTTCAAGGAGCTTCAGTAATTTGGCCTTCACGAGGGTAGACTAATTTGGATTCATGCGCCTCTGTCTTTGCCTCATAGACTTGGCATCAGGCTCTAGGTTGATGTGGTGTTGATAGACCATAGGATCAATCCCCTTCAGATCTTTGTAGGACCATGCAAACATGACCAAGTTTGGTGGGCAAATCGGTCGCAGTATGCTCACGTAGTGAATCCCAGAGGTCCCCAAGAACAATGAACTCTATTTTTTTGCACAAATTACAATGTAAAAAGCATGAACGACAAGAGTAAGAGACCAATTGGGTTCAATCTCCCCCCATGCCTTGTGTGAGCGCTTCACAAAGCATGTATTTTATGTATATTTCCATCTTCATGCTCAATAATAGCCCAATTTACAAAAATATGACAAGCTTTTAGCTTTTGAGTTTGCTTTTACAAAAATAGGAGATAAAGCTAATGGACGGTGCCCATAGAGTCTGGCACGCCCAACACAATGTCCAAATAGAAATAACATATTCGTGCGCATAGGCGCATACAAAATAATAAAAAATAATCGATGCCTCAATAGACATGACAAAATATAGGCATGGCGCCTATCAAAATATAATCCATAGGTCGAATACTCGCTAGACTCCAATGCTTTCCTCCGCCACTGCTGCTATCTCTACACATCAACTGAAGCATTCACAATCGTTAGTGAAATAATACAATTAAACCAATAAAAGTGAATACCTAACAGTCTTCAGCTACATAAATAAATCAACTGGTTAGAAATAAATCCTAACGTTAATTTATTACGAGTGCGCACTCTAAACTCATAAACGTTTATTAATTTAATATGCATTTTGCGGAATCACCCGCTATGGAATCACCCATGTACACACTAAATTAATGAAACGCCCGAAAAGGACAGGCGTCCCCATCAACTTCTCGCACAAAGAATCCTCTTTGTGTATGAGCCTCGGTCATCAAAGTTTACGGAATCCATCGTAAAACCTCATGGAATCCACCGTGGAATATGCCTCCTGGCATCGTACTCCCGGGATGGGATAGCAATTGAGCTCAATTGCTATTAGCTCAATGTGGAGCTAACAGAGTGGGGAAAGCATTTAAATCTCTAGCGTGCATCCATTGTGCTTCCTCTACAGGATGGTTCTTAAATTTAACTAGATATCTAGAATACCTTCGGCCAGTTCTAGTGGTCATAAAGTCAGTGTCTATGATAGCTTCTGGTTCAAGTATTTCAGTCTCTTCCTCTAATAAAGGTGGGTTTTCATAAACAGGGTGGACAGGTAATTGGCCTCTAAATGATCTCAATAAACTAATGTGAAATGTATTGTGAATTTTCCAATGAGATGGTAATTCTAACTTGAATGCATTATCATTAATTTTATGAATGATTCTAAATGGTCCATAGAATCTGGGAGCTAATTTAACAACTGGCGTCTATCTACACTTTGCAGTCTACGTTTTTCTATTCTCAGCCAAACATAACCATCAACTTTGAAATTCATGGCTTGTCTTTTCTTGTTGGCTTGTTTGGTATATGATTGCTGGGCTTTAGCAATCATATCTTTAACCTCATCAAAAATACTGTTATGCATACTAGCAATATCATCAGCACTCTGGATTCTATTAGACAAAGATGCAACAGATGTAGATAATCTATATCCATAAATGACTTCAAACAGTGCTTTCTTTGTAGATGTGTGCGGTGTATTGTTATATGCAAACTGTAATAAATGCAAATGAGTGTCCCATGTCTGAGGTTTAGAGATAGTATATGCACGTAAAAGATCTAGAATGGTGCTGTTTGTGGCTTCTGTTTGTCCATTAGTTTCTGGATGAAATGCAGATGAGAAATCAATCTTTGTGCCTAGATTAGCAAACAATGTAATCCAAAAATTGTTACAAAATCTAGAATCACGATCTGAAATAATTACTTTTGGCAATCCATGGTTAGTAAAAACAGTTTTCAAAAATAACTGTGCTGCTTGTGATGCTGTTAAAGTTTTCTTACATGGAATGAAATATGCTTGTTTACTAAATCTATCTACAATTGTCCAAATCATATCATGGTTAGATTTAGTATTTGGTAAACCAGTAATGAAATCCATAGAAATTTGTTCCCAAGGTTTAGATGGAATAGGCAAAGGCATAAGTAATCTATACTGTTTACCATGATGTCTCTTAATTCTTTGACAAATCAAACATTCAGAAATGAAGTTAGATACATCTGCATCCATATGCGGCCAATAAAAATCTTCAGTTAACATACGTAATGTAGATATGATACCTCTATGACCTTGATATGGGGGACAATGAATTTCATTCAAAACAAAAGATCGGAATGGAATAGTAACACACAGTCTCTTTTCATAAAACATAAATCCATCATTATATGACAATGAATCAACATGAATGAAATTATTTTGAACTAATTTATTCCAATCAGAATGAAAACTAATATCCTGGTGATATGTATCTTTCATAGCAATCAAAGAATCAAAAGATATGACAGAAATATTATGAATGGCAGGTCTTCTACTCAATGCATCAGCCACTACATTTTCTTTTCCGGGTTGGTATTGAATGATAGGATGAAAACTTTGAATAAAGGAAGCCCATTTGATATGATGATCAGAGATTTGGGGTTGACTAAGTAAATGTCTAATACTTTGCTGATCGGTCTTTATCATAAATTCTGAACCCATTAAGTAGTGTTTCCACTATCTTAATGCTTGTACAACTGCTAATAGTTCTTTGTCATATGTGGAATATTTCAGCTTAGAGGGTTTCAGCTTACAACTAGAATATGCTATAGGATGATTGTCTTGCATAAGTACGGCTCCTATTCCTGATCCACTAGCATCGGTCACTACTAGAAAGAATGGTCTATTAAAGTTAGGCAACTGTAGAACAGGGGCATTGGTTAATGCATGTTTCAGTAAGTCAAAGGATTTATGTTGATTTTCGGTCCATTGATAAACTATTCCTTTCTTGAGAAGTTTGGTTAATGGTAAAGCAAGTAATGAAAAATTACGTACAAACTTCCTATAGAAACTAGCAAGACCAAGGAATGAGCATAACTCATGCACGTTTTTAGGAACATGCCAATTCAATATTGCATCAATTTTCTTAGGATCAACTTTAATTCCATCAGATGATACAATATGACCTAAATACTCAATTTCTGTCTTAAAGAATTCACTCTTTTCAGGATTTGCATACAGTTGATTTTCTTTCAATAACTAAAAAACTAATGACAAATGCTCATAATGTTCTTTCTCATTTTGACTAAACACCAAAATATCATCAAAGAAAACAATTACACAATACTGATATTTCAGAAAGATACGGTTCATCATTCTACTAAAGGTAGCAGGTGCATTAGTCAATCCGAATGGCATGACCAAAAATTCGTAATGACCAAACTGTATTCTAAATGCAGTCTTGAATATGTCAGACTTATCTAGCCTCACCTGATGATAACCAGACTTAAGGTCAATTTTACTAAATATAGAAGATCCTTACAGTTTGTCCATAAGGTCATCAACTCTAGGAATAGGATACCTGTTCTTTACAGTGATCTTATTTAAAGCTCGATAGTCAATACACATACGATAGGTATGATTATTTTTCTTGACTAACAATACAGGTGCACCGAATGGAGAACTGCTAGGTCGAATTAAACCTCTATTTAGTAATTCCTCAACTTGACTCTGGATTTCTTTTTGCTCTATCTAGTTGTGCCTATATGGTGCTTTGCAAGGTGGTTGCGTGCCAGGGATCAAATCTATCTTATGGTCTTCTGGACGTGAAGGAGGTAAACTTGGTGGTAGGTCTTCTGCAAAACAGTCCTTAAAATATGCAAGAAATTCCTTATGCCTAGGGTGCATATGATTTTCCTTTACTTGCAATTCATTCACCCAAATGAGATAGGATTTACTTCTCTTGCGTAATGCACGTTTAGCTTGAGTATGCGAAAGCAATGGAAAAACATTAGATGCATGCATACCATATAATGTAATAGATTTTCCTTGAAAATTAATATTCATTGTGTGTGTAGAATAATCTATATCTGGGTTATGCTGGTGTCGCCAAGGCATTCCTAAAATAATGTCATTCGACTGTAATGGAACAACTAAGAAATTTCTTCTTTCAGTGTATGAACCAATTTGAATCTCTAAGTCTTGCACTTCCTGTGTACCATTATACCTAGTGCCTAAGAATGCAGCTTTTATGCGATAATGCATAGGTACAGTCTATAATTTCAATTCATTTACTAATTTTGCTGAAATAAAATCATGAGTACTACCGTCATCATGCAAAATAGTCTTTTCCTTTCCATGCACCAAACATTTCATAGTCAATAATGAATGTGGAGTAGGCATACCTGGTAAAGTATCGGAAATAGTAGTAGTGTTGTCCTCATCTTCAATGAAATCTGGCATATCCTCATGTTCGTCTTCGTCCATGGCTCCAAGATAGTTGATATGAGCTGGTGGCTTCTTTGAATGACAATTTGTTGCGAGATATCCAGGCTGGTGGCATTTATAGCATACTATTGGCTTGGCTTTGGTTACATTATTTGCAATGGCGGGGAATCTAGGTACATTTGGATTTGGCTGTGGAATAGGCTTAGGATTTGAATTGACATTGGATGGTAATGCAGGTGGTTTAGCCCAATTATTGCGGAAAGATGATGAAGAGAAACGACCTGGATTAAATATTCTAGTAAGTTTCCTCATGGAAATAGTCATCAAATTGACTAATGAATGCTAGAACAGTCTTTCCTTCTCGTATGCCATTGAAAGTACAAAATTTGAAACTTCGTTTACTTATCTTTGATTCTTTGCGAATGGTTTGAGCTTCAAGAGTGGCATCGATGGTATGTCGAATCAAATCTTCAGCTTGAGGTTCTTCTTTGTCGGTAGACGCTCTTTGTAATTTTGCCAATTGCGCTTGCGATGCTTGCCTAGCCTTTCGTTCTTCTTCCAATTGCATCATGATTAAGTCCAGCTTTTGCTCCATCGTAGGCTCAGGTAGGTCGTCTTCAGCCATAGGATCATCCATATGTGGTTCCGTCATCCTGTAAAACTCAAAAGACATTTCTCACTCAAAATCAGGTTAGCGGGATGAGCGTAGCTCAAATTCGGGGTTACAAGGCTTATGTGTTTTTGGATTTTTTTTTTCTCAATCTTTAGAAAATCTGTGATTTTTCCTTCTTCGTATGCTGAAAATGCTTCAGCGAACCTGCGTATGGGTAGAATACCTTCCAACGAACAACTTTGCAGTTCAGAGTTTCTGCACAGGAATAGCCCTTCTAGGAGTTTTGAGCACAAGTCAGTTCTGACTCCAGTTGACTAGTCTGACTTGCAGAGTTGTAGACTTATGTGACTTGCAGAGTTGCAGACTTGCAGAACTTAGCCGACTTAGTGAACTTGCAGGACTTGATCACAGTTGACTTGCAGAATTTGATCTCTGAGGAGCGGGACCTGGAGTTGCTGACCAGAGGTGATTTGTCTGACTTGTTTAAGCTTAATGAATTAAGCTTGATTGATTAAGCTTTAGAGGGGGTTTATGAATCAGGAAAACGGCGCAATCGTGGGGGGGGCTGTTTTTTCCGCCACGCGGAATTTTCAGAGATACTTCGATACCAAACGATTTGATTTGTGAAGCTTTAAGCTTCTAATCCAAGCTTATAAACTCTAAGATTCAACTTTGAAAGAGAGGAGATATGGAATTTCTCACAGTTTGCCCACGACTTGTTTATGGAGATGAAGGAGTGGTCCTCCGCCTGTATTGCCTGGTCCTTCGCGATCTGATAACAGAAATAGGGGTTCTTGATCGCCAGAAGTCTGCCTGTATCGACGGTTCGCGACGAGATTGACCGTAGAGCCCGATCGTTCCAGGAGCTTCGCCTTCGCACGAGATGGGTAACAATTGGAAGCTCTTGATCTCAGCTCTTCTCTGATACCACTGGTGTGCAAATCGATCGCAGTATGCTCACGTAGTGAATCCCGAAGGTCCCCAAGAACAATGAACTCTACCTTTTTGCACAAATTACAATGTAAAAAGCATGAACGACAAGAGCAAGAGACCAATTGGGTTCAATCTCCCCCCATGCCTTGTGTGAGCGCTTCACAAAGCATTATTTTATATATATTTCCATCTTCATGCTCAATAATAGCCCAATTTACAAAAATATGACAAGCTTTTAGCTTTTGAGTTTGCTTTTACAAAAATAGGAGATAAAGCTAATGGACGGCGCCCATAGAGTCTGGCACGCCCAACACAATGTCCAAATAGAAATAACATATCCGTGCGCATAGGCGCATACAAAATAATAATAAATAATCGATGCCTCAATAGACATGACAAAATATAGGCGTGGCGCCTATCAAAATATAATCCATAGGTCGAATACTCGCTAGACTCCAATGCTTTCCTTCGCCACTGCTGCTATCTCTACACATCAACTGAAGCATTCACAATCGTTAGTAAAATAATACAATTAAATCGACAAAAGTGAATACCTAACAGTCTTCAGCTACATAAATAAATCAATTGGTTAGAAATAAATCCTAACCTTAATTTATTACGAGTGCGCACTCTAAACTCATAAACGTTTATTAATTTAATATGCATTTTGCGGAATCACCCGCTATGGAATCACCCATGTACACACTAAATTAATGAAACGCCCGAAAAGGACAGGCGTCCCCATCAAATTCTCGCACAAAGAATCCTCTTTGTGTATGAGCCCCGGTCATCAAAGTTTACGGAATCCACCGTAAAACCTCACGGAATCCACCGTGGAATATGCCTCCTGGCATCAAAGTTCTCCTTCAGTAGGTCATGCAGGACTGATAGCTCTTCTTCTAGAAGCCTGATACCCACCTTCAAGTGTCGTTCAGTACCATCAGCATCCACAAATGTTCATTTCTTTTCACCTTCCACTTTGCGGATGAAGGTCCCATGAACTACTTTTGGGTACATATCTGACTCCTTCAAGGGAGTGGCCTCCTCGTCTGATATTCCACTAGAATCAACTTCCTCTTTCAATGAGGACTTAGTTGGCTCCTTAGGATGCTAAAAGGGTATTAGGTCTATCCTGGGTTTTATAGGAGGTTATTTATCTTGACTCAAATATTCATCTTCCAAGGATGCCTCCAGGAACCTCACACAATAGGAACCTTCAGAGTTCTATTTGGGGTGCAAGACTGGTGGTTGTTGGTAAGGTGTATCATCATCATCCTCTCTTGAGAAGGGCGGATTAGGGCATCAAGAGCCACTACTAAAGGAAGGCAGGACTGGAGGTGGTTGGTAAGGTGTATCATCATCATCCTCTCTTGAGAAGGGTGGATTAGGGCATCAAGAGCCACTACTAAAGGAAGGCTTATTTTTCTTAATCCATTTCTTATGAAGGTTCTGCATATATTGTGACCCATTAGCCAGTACAAAGGGTACCAGAGTCATTATGTCTAAGAGCATGGGGTCTTCTACTTCTATAGCTTTTGGAACTTCTTCCTCATTTGTGCCTTCTGTGAGTAGGATAAGTTCTTTCAACTCGCTTTCATAGTCTTCTTCTTCACTGTCATCTTCTCCTCTTTAGACTCTGTTTCCACCTCTGTAGGGGCTTTATAAGAGAAGAAAAGACTCTCTATTGTGTCCTCTATCTCTGCTTCTGCGTCTGTTTCTGCTTCTATTTTTGTCTCTGGCACTTTGACTCTGTGTCTATCCCTGTTTCTGCTACGGCCATGTAATAGGGAGAACAATACATCCATGCTTCTATCTCACTGTCACATGTGACTTAAAAAGTCAATTCGTGTTCAAGCAAGAGGTATTCACCCATTGACAAGACTTTGCTTCTTTCCGGAGTTGACTTACAGTGCCCTCACTATCATAGATGGTGCCTTGGTTTTCTTGGGAAAGTTTTTTTTGGTGGCTTATTTATCTCTTGATGATGTGCCATCTGTTACTTTGTTGGAAAATTTTGTTAAGACTTCAATGGAAGTGGATCCATTACCTTTTTGGAATCCATACAACTTCAACACTAATTTGTTGGGTCCTCTGCCTAGGGTTAGGGTTCCTTTGAACCAATCCGTCATTGCTCTTGCTTCAAAAAGCCATGGTCTTCCCAGTAGCAGAAGGATATGAGGTCTCGTAGGAATTTGGTTTTACCATTAGTTAGGTCAGATAATAATCTCTTCCAACGAGGGTTGTCTTCACATATGGGAGAATACCCAAAGGCTTAATTTTGCTTTGGTCTGCCAGTCGTTTGATAAGCCATTGTGTAGGTTACATACCTTGCAAGCCTAGATCATCATCATCCGTCATCATGTTCTCACTAATGATGAACCTCCATCAATCAATGCATCTACAATAAAGCATCCTTCAATCCACACGCCAATCTCTAGGGTACCAGGATCCAAGAAGGCATTAGCCACATCCACTTCTTTCACAAGATCTAGAGCTTTCACAGGCTTTGGAGTTTTGTTAGACTTGGTTGCCATTGAGGGAGTAATCCTTAGGCCTCGTCTTCTTATTAGTATGCTTTTGAATTTCTTTTGATAGCAGATGGGAGACAATATCATCTACAACTATTGGAATGTTAGATTTGGTTTAAAGATGTCTAGGTCTTTTACCAAGTCATATTCTTTCATAGGATCCATAGGCTTCTCTAATTAGCTCGGCTTAGAAATACGGCAATACCCACTTTTATCTTCTCCATTTCCTCCAAAAGGAGCAATATCTATACTTCTGGAGGTACTTTGACATCATTCATCTTGTGGACCTCTAGTCTTGTCTCTATAACTGTCTCTGTAGCTCACTGTGTGGACTAGAGTTCTTTCTACTACATTGTTTTGCTTTATATTGTTCTGTTTCTCCTTAGTAAGATTGAACTTCACCATTTTTATAGGGGGAATGTTCTCTCTTGGAACTATGGTTTCTCCTTTCTTGGCACGTGTTATTGCAGCAACTTCCAATTCCACCAAATTAGAGGCAAGTTCTTGAGTCTTCTATTGGGTATCAGTGGTAGCTTTCACATGAGCTTGAATTGGACAGTCTTTTGTAGTGTGGCCTTCTCCTTTGCATCGACTGCATAAGGATTTGTAGTCCATAGACCTTTAAGGGTTTGGATAGTTTGGTAAGATATGTCTCTTTTCTCCACATCTGTAACACTCCATCTCTAATGTCGGATTGTCGTTCTCTATAACTTTTAGAGGGAAAATTCATTTGACCGAAATTAGGACCAAACTCTCTAGGCATTGGTCCAATATCCTGAGTTGTCATGTTGGATTCTAACAAGTTGAATAGTGCTTCTTCGTCTTTCTTCGTTCATACATCTCCTTCAGGTAGCAAATATCCTCTATATGATTCTTCCTTAAACATCATAAACAGAAGGCTCTAGGGATAGTTGGTTTTTGGGTACCTGGAGCCCCGAGAGGAACACCAAGGAAAAGGGAATTCTCTTGCAAGAAAATCTATCTTGTAACATCAACAAGCTTGTTTATCATGTTTCATATGATCACAATGAAGAAAAGAACACCAGGCACAACAAATCTTCATGCAGCATCATGTAAGTCTCCCACGGTTTTTAATAGAATCAACCATATTCTTCAACATCTTCACAAAATCCATCAATAGAACAAAGAAAGCAAAAGAATACACCATCTTTGAATGGAAATACATCACATAGTATTCATCTTCAATATTTTCATAGTCTTCTCTCTCAATCTCTCATATACAATCACTCTGTTTGAGTAGAATTGGCTATCTCTGACTCTCTCTCTCTCACTCTATCAATAATACATCATATCCTCACTACAATCTCTCAAAATCACCCTCAATAATCACTCTTAGGTCGTGGATACCCCTCCCAAGAGGTATGTCTGATATGAAGAGTCACAAGAGCCACTACAGTGTCTCTTCACAGCTCACTACTGTCACTTCACTCTAGTCTTCTCTTGAGTCTTCAGCAACTACTTCTTCCACTTCTTTCAGCTCTTTTGTACTTGTATTCACCTCTTTCCAAGGCTAGAAAAATTTCCCAAAGTCACACATACATTCCACAGAACACTTACAGAAGCATACAGAACAGTACCAGAACAGCTACAGTACAGAACAGAACAGAAACAGAACAGAAGCAGAAGCTCTACAGAAGATCTACAGAAGGTTACAGAAGATCATCAAAACCACATAACTCACTCTCAAACAATTTCAAACTCTCACAAACCATTCAATAAGCTTTCTCAATATCTCATTCTTCATCAATCAATACTCCTTCCCTCCTTACAGAAGACAATCAGAACAAAACAGACCAAAACAGAACAAAACAGAAGGTATACAGAACCTATCAGAACATCATAGAACCATCAACAAACATCATGAACTTCCAAAACACAATCATTATTATCTAAAACACTCTCAAACCACTTCCAAATCAATCAATCATCTCATAAAATCAACCATTCAGCTCTCAAAAAACAACAAAAATCAGCCAAAAAACAAGTCATTTCAACACTCAACATATCCCCACACTTAATAAGGAAGCGTCCTCGCGACCTAGGAAAAAGGGAATACAAGTTCAGGGAAAAGCTCAACTTTGATCTTCAATATCGTCTCAAAAAGAATCCATCCACCACGACCCCAACTTATAACCTGTTTCTAATAGAAAAATACAAAGAAAGGAAAACTCTTTATACATTAATACCTCTTATCAAACAAGAAAATCACAACAAATTTGTAAAGGATATAAAAGTTTGCTTCTTCTGCATCTGCATCTTCTTCAATTCTCCAACCACGATCCCATCACCACAATTTTCCAAAACGTAGCTCGTACACGAAATTCCATAGGAAACCACCAAGTTCGTTTGACATAAATGAACTCACAACACAAACACTAATACACAACACAACCATCTGAATGACTCCTGAAAAAGAGAGTTGTTCATTAAAAGCTTCCACCATACATTGGAAAGGTATCAATGAAGATGATCCCTCTTAAAAGATTGATGTTGTCGGAATCGATCCATAGACAAGGATTCATCTACAAAGTTTTTAGGAGGATTTTGAAAAAATTGGAGACAGCACATCCTTTCCAACAGGACCAGGTATCTGCTAGGCAAACAGAGGGCATGAAAATATAGTATCTCCAGCTGTTGGGAATCAATGCTAACATTGACATTCATGCACAACTTTGGAATAGGCTTTGAATCATTATGAGAGTGCCTATGCATATACGCCAGGTACCAAGCAAAGTGAGCAGTTAATCTCACTGAGGGATCTGCAGACTGTGAATATTGTTGGGCAAAATGAACATAGTTTTGATAAGCTTGACTGGAAGCTGTCCATTCTCCTGGAATTACTGGCCAATTAATCTGCGGTCCTGTAAGGCAATCATCCGAACTCCATCCCCTTCTTCGAGAAATCTGATTATCAAACCCGTCACAGTCACTAACCAACTGAGGTGGTTAAGATATGGAAGTGTTAGGAGAGGGTAGTGGAATAAGGGAAAGTGGATGAAGGGAAGGATAGGAAAAATCATAAAAGGAAGAAAAGGTTAAAGAAGGAATGGCAGAAATTTGTAAGGAATCACTAAGGAACGGTATTAACTGATAAATAGGAAATGTGGAGGGTACATTAATGAGGGGTGAAGGACAGGGTGGAGAAGGGGAAAATACCCTATCCTCAATAAAGGAACAATAAGTAAAAATGGGAATTTGAGGGAAAGATGAAGGTTGGAAAACAAGTGGTAAAATAATTGTGGAATTAGATTGACAAAGGGAAAGATATATAGCATAGCGGTGAGCCATTTGTTGGTAATAGAGGAGGGTAGGAACAGAAGGTCCTAAGAGAGATCGTCTATGATAGGCATCAAAGAAGGTAGCATAAAATGGATTATGTTTGGAAAGATAGGTTAAGAGATCCATCCTCAGTTGGTTAGTACTCTGGGCAAAGGTAGGACCTGTGTTTTGTCTTTGATTTAGGACCACCGAATCAATCATGGGATGCCACGAACTATCCTGACAATCAGCTACTTTGGAGGAATAACTTTGGAACATGTCAGCTATGCGCAACTCCAAATGATTGACATATAAAACAGCCTGTAAGACCACATCCCCCACATACCATGCTATATCTACCTCATCTGGAATTAACAAATCTCCTCGGAGATACATGTATGACATCAACATGGTATCTGGCGTGACAGAATCTTCAAAGACCATTCTGACTACCTCTGTCAACAACTCAGCAAACCAAGCCCCACTCCAGCCATCCTCCGGAAAAGGTAAATCCATCGTGGAAAGCTTCATATAGAAGACCAACTTCTGTAAGTGGTAGTGGACAAAGAAAGAATGGTCTGGTAAGACATAGTCCTAAAACTGTTCAAAGGTAGACCATAACAAGTCCATTCGGGACTGCAATCTTTCCACTTTATCTTGGAATAGAGGGCACAAAGTAGCCTGTCTCTGAAGAGCAGCCAAGTCCTGCTGTGAAAGAGAAGGAATTAATGGAACAGGAGGGCTTGGAGGAACAGAGCGGGACTTTGCAAGCTGATCTTGCAACTGCTGGATTTGGGAGGCTTGGTTGGCCACTGTGTCATTAGCCATCTGTAAAGCTGAAAGCTTGTCATCTAAGATAGCGTGGAATTCCTTCGCTTCTCTGGACATCCTCTCCTTCTCCTCTGAAAGGCTAGTAACCTGTGATTGAGCCTCTAGTAACTGGGTCTTCAATGAAAAAATCTCATCGCTTTGAGTGGCAACCAATTGGGTTTGCTGTTCCATTTGCTTAAATAAATCTGCTAGGGTATCCTTAGCAGAAGCTAACTCAGATGTTGCCTTATGCAACTGGTCTTTGGACTGCATGAGATCTTCATAGAAAGATGTGTACAGTTGTTGAACACAGGCTGTCACTGACAACTCAATGGAACTTTGAATATCCTTGCAGAGGAAAGGAATGGCATCTCCTGAGACGAGACTGTTCAGGGAAGGAACTGAGATCTCCAAGGATCCTTCTCGATGTGCTCTGAACAGGTTATTGCAAGTGAGATACCTAGGGAGTTCACTGCCAGAAGTAGCAGGGATAGGCACTGAGGGAAGTACAGGAGGGGCTTTATCCGCTACCCTTTTCAAGCGTTTGCGCTGTATGACCAGGGGAGGCGGAGAATCATCATCCTCGATGTCAATGGGTTCTGACTCTTCTGAAGGTGGAGGAGGAGGTACTGGATCTGATGGAGGAGGTGGAGGCACAGTCTTCTGTAAACCTGAATAGGTCAAGAAGGCAGACAAATATGATCCATATGTAACATTGGTAACATTACCCCTGGTGACTTTAATAAAATGCTGATCCATTTTAGTAAGGAGGTAAGTGCTCCAATCAATAGCAACTCCTTTCAACACCATCCTGGAAGCTGTGAAAAGCTCTTTGGACAAATAGTGGGATGGCGTTTTGGCAGGCATAAACCGGTCCTGAAGGAACTGACACATCGTCTTCCATACGAGATCAGTAATCATAGAAAAGGAAACTCCTGAAGAGTTTATCGCCTTCTTTACATCAAGGATTTCCCTTGTCTGCTTCTGCAACAGCTTTAGAATTTCTTCATTAGAGAAGAGCTGACGAGTGGTCACAAAAGGTTCTCCTTTGGAGGGAAGAGACAGAGCCTTCCCTAAGCCTCGAGATGTCAAAGTCATAGACATGCCTTGGACTACGCCTGTCTTCTTGCTGTAAGAGGCCAGGAATGCATCACATAACGATGGATCCTCTGGAAGCAAGGGAAAAGGAGTGGTCACAAAAGCAGCAAGTCCCGCCTTCGTGAGGGGCTCAAAAGTAAGTAGGGAAGAGTAATCCCTACTAACTAATGGGACGTATTGGATAGGGGGAGGAGCATGAGAAGGCGCCATTCAGATGGTTACACACACACCACAAACACAGACAATCAAGGAGAATGCCTGCAAAGCAACAGACAAAAACCAAGGATAAGAGAATAACCAATAAAACGTGACACGACCAACTAACCCCAAGCAAACCACATCCTAGAAAAAATTTGGCATGACCTTGAGACAAATGCGACCGAAAGCTTCATGCGATGCATCAGACAAACACCTTGAACCCCGTATCAGGCAACAAAAGAAAAAAAAACTACATACCGTACCCGTAACCGTAACTAAGACAGGAAACCAAAATAAGACCACATCCGACACATATCAAAACCATATCTGTGATAAACCAAGACTGGACCAGAAAATAACTCGAATGACTGCGTATACCCATCCCACGAAACGGTTCATTAAAAAGGGAAATTAAGTGCAGTGAGGGGGGATTAATTTTAATGAAGGGTTGATTTTAATCTATTATTAGAAATGGGTGAATTTTTATTAGGTGATAAACCTTAGCAAGAAAACAGCGGTTCCTTATTAGTAATTTAAATTACCAATTATTAGGTGAAGCGGTGCAGTTATTCGATTCTCGGACTTCGATTCCCGACTGGGTCTCTAAATGCAATTCATTGATTACAAATTAAGGTGATGTGGAGCACTTTTTTGCCAGCGCGTGCTCATGTGACGGCTGGTTCTTTTTAATTTAAAATTTAAAGTGCCTCTTTAGCGCACGTAGCGCGTGCTAAGTGAACGGCTGGTTTATTTTAAGAAAAAAGTATGTGTGTTTAGCGCGAATGCGCGTGGAAACTGTGGGTGAATTTAAGGGTTCATTTTAACAATTAATGTGTGATTAAGGGAGAAAATGAAAATAAATAAAATACATAAAATAAATACCTGGAAGGGGTGTGTATGTAATGCAGGAATGAGCACGGAAGAGTCTCCCAAAAGAAGTGAATCCAGTAAGGAAAAAGTAAAGATCACTGATGAAACAACAAAGACAACACCTTAGCAGATGTGTGGATTTGGTTTGGTTTGGTTGTTTATGTTTATTTTGATTTGTTATTTTTATTTTTAATTTGTTTAGTTTTTGTTTTATTTTTGTTTTGTGTTAAGTTGTGATTATTTATGGTTGAATGAATGGAAAATGAGCAAGGGAGGTGAGGGGAAATTTTTAGAATTTTTTTAGAATTTATTGAGAATTTTTTACGATTTGTAAATGAATTTTCTACATTTATTGGCAATTTAGGGGATTAAATGAGGAAATATTTAATTTTCTAAAATTTTAGGGTAGGCAATTTCCAGCGGACAAATTCCCAAAAATTGGCAAAAGGCAAAATGAATTTTTAGAAATTTTTCTGAAATTTTTTATGTAAAAATTAATTTAAAAATTAATTAAATCACATAAATCACATTAATCAAATAAGTCAGTGAGAAATAAGTCAGTTAAGTCTGGTTAGTGAGGGTAAGTCATGTTAGTCACAGGAAGTCAAGTTAGGTAGGTTAGGCAGGAGTTAACTAGGTTAGTCAACTAGGTTAGGGTTAACTAGGTTAGGGTTGGGGGGGGGGGGGGTAACTAACCTAGTTAGGGTTAGGGGGTGGGGTTAGGTTAGTTAACTAGATTAGGGTTAGTGGGAATTAACTAGTTTAGAGTTAATTTTTAACGGGAGTTAAGTTAGTTGAATCTAACTGAACTTAGGTTAGTATTAAGTAAATTAAGGTTAGTAACTAACCTAGGTATAGTTAAAGGAAGAGGTGGTGGTGGAAGGTGGAGGAGGAAGAAGGTGGTGGCAGTGGCGGCTCCAGGGGCGGGCGGCAGGCTGTGCGGTTGGGAGGAAGCTAGCAGGCGGCAGCGGTCTGGAGGAACACGACGGCGGCGTTTCTGGGGCGACGGCGGCGTTTGCGACTGCTGGAGGCGAGGAGGGCTGGAGGCACGGCGGGCAGAGGCGTAGAGGAGGGAGAGAGGGACGGAGGGGGGAGGAAAGGAGGCGACGGCTGGGGAGGAAGAAGAGGCGAGGAGGCAAGGGCGTGTGGAGGGCGGGAGGAGGCGAGGGCGTGTGGAAGGCGTGAGGAGGCGAGGAGGTTGAGGAGAATGCGGCGGGGCGTCGCACAGGAAGGAGGGAAGCGAGATCGACGGGGACGGAGGCGAGGGAGAAGTCGTGGAGGAGGCATGTGATGGACCAGGCGGCGACGGGGGGCTACGGGCCAGCCGACGGCGGGGGGCGCTGCCTTCAACACATTCTTCAGCGAGACAAGGGCCAGGAAGCACGTACCGCGTGCAGTGTTCTTGGACCGGGAACTAACGATGATCGACGAGGTGAGGACCGGCACCTACCGACAGCGGTTCCACCCAGAGCAATTGATAAGCCGCAAGGAGGATGCAGCCAACAATTTCATGCGTGGCCACTACACAATTGGGAAGGAAATTGTGGACCGATGCTGAGACCGCATTCGTAAGCTGGCAGATAATTGCACTGGTCTGCAAGGTGTCCAGGTGTGCCACGCGGTGGGAGGAGGGACGAGCGCGGACCTCGTCTCCTAGCGACAAGACGGCGGGGGTGGGAAGAAGAGGCGAGGGAGAGAGGGAAGGAGGGGCGGCGGACTGGCACGGAGGGAGAAGGGAGGAAGGACGGCGGACTGGGGAGAAGGAGGAGGAGAGGGCGAACAAGGAGGGAGAAGGGAGGAAGAAGAGGGACGTCGGACAGAGAGAGAGAGAGAGACGGTTGAGGCGGGAGGGGGTTTGTTTTTGAAAAAATAAAAATAAAAAGAAAATAATAATAATAATAATAATAATAAAATGGGTGGGCGGGCAGGAGGGGGTGAAGGGTAGGGTCAAAAGGGGGTGGGTAGGGGATGGACAGGGGGTGGGCAGGGGGTCAAACGGGGGGCGTATCCCCGTCCCACGCACGTGCGCGGGGCGGGGTAAAAAAAAAATTTACCGTGACGGGATTGAAATGGCACCGGGATGACGGGACGGGGCATGCAGACACGACCAGGACACGTGGAGACGCATAAAATCGAAAAAGGGCGCGTTCACACGCAAAACGGGCGCGCGAATACACGTAAAAATAAAGAAAAATTAATAACTCCCAATCCGGACGTCAAAACGAAATAGCGTAAAAACAAGAAGTGGGCAGGACGGCAGGCGAAAGAGAAGAAAAATATATGACGGAGATTCCAGGAGGGGTAAAGGGCGGTCACGTGCAAAAAACCCAAAAAACGAACCAAAAAACGCAATTAAAAATTAATATCGAAAAAATCCGTGCATCGGAAGGAGGTGCAAAAAAAAGGAAAACTATGCAGAAAGATGTGCCCGACAATCCTATCACATCAAAACATAATTCCGACGGAGATAAGACGCGTTCACATGGGAAAAACCCAAAAAACAACCCTGAAAATGGGATCCGAAATTAATATCGGACGAAGCATTCACCGGAATGACATGCAGTAAGAAGGAAAAATGTCCGCAAAAAGGAGTGGCACAGGGTTATCACGTTAAACCGCAGTTCCGGTAGAAGGAGGAGGGGTTCACATGTGAAAAACTCCAAAAATACTCCTGAAAACACAGTTAAAAATTAATAATAAAAAAATCCGAAAGTTGAAAGAGGGGGGAGGAAAAAGGAAAAAGGTAAGGGAAGGCACAGAGGACACGGCTGTCAAATCAAATTGGAATTCCGATGCAAATAGGGCAGGTTCACATGGAAAAATGTCAAAAATACACACGAAAAAGTCGTGAAAACCCAGAAAATTAATAACGGACAAACCGTGTAGCGGAATGATGCGGAATAAAAAGGAAAAATGTCAAGGGAAAAGTGATTGGTGGGGCTATGACATCAGATCACGGTTCCGAAGCAAGAAAAGCACGTTCACATGAAAAATCGACTAAATTACGCAAAATGCTTCAAAAATTAATAACTCAAAAACCGTGGACCGGAATAGGGATAGATAAAAAGGAAAAATGGTCAATTCAAAGGGAAGAACAGGGCTATAAGGTTGGATTTGGACTTTGGTGAACGTAGGGTGCATTCACATGGAAGGACCTCAAAATCAGGAAATGAAGGAAAACTGCAGGGGAACAGTCCCAAGGGTGGGTGGAACATAACCGGATGGGTGGAAAGGGATCCCCATCAGGGTAACAGCAAGGCAAGGCATTCATGCATGAACAGGTTAAGGCATATGCAAAGGGGTATGCAATATAGACGCGCAGGGACGCGTCCCCACACTTAAGACCTTAACGGATAGGGTTAACCGAGCAACAGGGACCTAGGACCACTCCACAGACCATCCACTAACGTCCCCACACTTAAAACATGACCGTCACGAAGAAACCAAAGTGTAGGGTTAGAAAAACTTGGCCCGTTTCGTCAAGAATCAAGGTTGAGTGTCGACGGCACGTCCAGTGTGGTTGTCGGCATCTGGAGGTACCAAGGCATCTTCTCGGCACACGTTCGTCATGGCAGGGACCACACGGCAGCACCCAGGGAGGTAGCTGATGGAAGGAATCGCAGGAAATTCGTCGATGATGATAAGGGATACTACACTCAACTCACAATCACTCAAATGAGATGAAAGAACAGTCACTCGCCCCATGACTAATATCACTCGAGGAAGAATGATTAAAACCCATATCTCATACCCGGTTGAGGAATCGACAAGGGGGGAATGGTGCAGAAAGAGTATGCCAGGGTGCACAGTTGATGGTGCAGTAGTGCGTCTAACCCGTCTGGCATAAGTGCAAGGAGGAAGGCAAGGGAGCCTTACAGTGCAGTGTACAGAACAGGGTGATGTGTCTTGTGATGACGGCAAAAACCCATCTCGTGGGTGCATAGGGGAACGGGAACATACCTGACTCCAAGTGTTGTAACGTCCCTCAATCTCACCTCTCGGTAATTGATTGAAGAAACTCCAGTCACACTCATCCCACCCTCTATCTCACTCGCTGTTGATAGATACAGGAGGGCAGCCTTTTCCTGAAACTCATTGATATAATCCTCACAGTCACTTGTGCAAAGGTTGTATGCCTTGTGCGCATTTGATGGTGCAACAGTGCATCCCGCCTGGTGCCGGCATACAGTGCGAGAAGGAAGGCAAGGGAGCCATATAGTGCAGTGCACAGAAACAAATTGTGCTTTGTGCATTAAGAGGCCCATCCTGTGCGTGCAACACTTCATTCACACTACTCACCTCTCATTTGATTTGAAGGGAAAAGACTGGTCGCTCACCCCACCCTCTGTCTCACTCTCTGTTGATAGATACAAAGGGCAACCCATACGCACTTCCCCATCTGGTTAGGATGAAAGCTCACGTCACTCGATCATTTGTCGATGAAGATCGCGTCATCAGTTGTTGAAGAGGCGTACCCAGGGAGGTAGCCATCAAAGCGAACATTGTGTTGAATAGGACATGTCATCTGCTAGAGGACAGTTAGACACTTTGCAGAGAGACCCAGGACGCAGCGTACCAAGGGAGGCAGCTTCGGAATTGGATCCTGGAAATATCAATTAATGAATTCACTTCTGGACTGCTGGGTGTTACCACCTTTTCCACAGCCAGCTTCTCGCCCAAGGGTGTTTATCACCTTTTCTTGGAACGAGGCCTGCTATGACAGGGAATTGCTTCCTTTTCTCTCATAATAGATTTGTTTTTCTTGTTTTTTTTTCTTCTTTGGTTTTTTTTTTTCTTATTTTCCCCTATTCCCGAGGGTGTTTCCACCTTTTCTCAAAGAATAGGTCGGCATGACAGGAACCTAAGTCCTTTTCGCCCATGACCGATATGTATTGTTTTTTTTTTTTCAAATTGAGCAAGGGAATGGTAGAAAAACCATGTGTCAAGACTAACCTCGCCACTGTCGCTGGTGGAAAATAGAGGATAAGAGATCAAGGCTGGAAGGGGGATTTGAGGGGACAGAGGGTTGCATCCACTTCATCAGGAGTGATTGAAGAACGGCTATCAGAAGTAACATCATAAGAAGTACAATGCCGCGCCAACGAGGAAAAGGATCAAGTGTCTGTAATTGTCAAGATCCCCAAGGAGGGAAGTACTTCTTCAGGCGATATCCATTGATCAGAAAGGGATCATCAGAGGCATCAACGGTCTGCACTTGGACAGAACCATTAGGGTTGATGGCAAGTACTTTATAGGGGCCCATCCACCGCTGTTGGAGCTTGCCAGGAAACTTGCCAAAGCCTGAATCATAGGCTAGGACCAAATCACCTTCTTTGAACTCCTTGTGCTTGTTGAAACTGTCATGGTAAGCCTTATGTCGAGCTTGCGTGGCTTCCATGCATTGTAGAGCCATTCTACGAATTTCGTCCAAACATTCCAAGTGTAGGAGACGACGTTGCAGTGAATCATCCTCCCCCAAACGCTCTTTGATGGCCACTCTCAAAGAGGGCAATTCCAGTTCAACAGGAAAAACAGCTTCTGTACCATACACCAGCTGGAAGGGCGTTTGTCCTGTTGCTGCTTAATGGGAGGTTCTGTACGCCCAGAGGGCCTCTGTAAGTCGATCGTCCCAATCACGACGATGTGCGGCAATTGTTCTTGTCAGAATCGAGTAGAGGATGCGATTGGTGACTTCGACTTGGCCATTGGCTCTGGGATAATAAGGAGTGGACTTGCGATGGCGGATCTTATACAACTCTATCAACTCTTCCATGACTTTGTTGAGGAAATGAGTGCCTTTATCACTTACCAGCTCTAAGGGACTGCCAAAATGGGTGATGATATTCTCGTACATGAAGAGGGCCACGCTGTTACCATCGTCCCGCTTAAGGGCTTTAGCTTCACACCACTTTGTGACATAATCCGTACATACGAGGATGTATCGGTTCTGTTTCCTTCTGGTAGGAGGGTCGATCGGACCTACGAAATCAATGCCCCACTTCTCAAACGGCTTCAAAGGAAGAATAGGTTGCAGTGGCATGGCACTTGTCTTCGTGGGTTTCCCCATTCTCTGACAAGCATCACATCTTTTACAGTAATCATAGGCATCCTTGTGAATGGTAGGCCACCAATATCCTGCTAGCAGAGCCTTCCTGGCTGTAGCTTCTCCTGCAAAGTGACCTCCACATGGCTCGTCATGGCAAGCTTTCAGAACAATCCCAATCTCTTCTCCTGCAACACATCTTCTGAGCACTCCATCTTTGCCTTTCTTGTACAGTGCACTGCCTAGCAGGGTGTAGGGGGCTGATTCTAGCATGAGCTTCTTCCTTTCCCGACTAGAGATACCAAGAGGGTACTGTTGGGTTGCCAGCAGATTGGCAATGTCTGCATATCAGGGAGTTACAGTTTCTACCAAGAATAGGGAAGCATCAGGGAGGTCTGGATCATCTTTCTCCTCGTCTGCAGTTTGTGGGATACGCGACAGATGATCAGCCAGAACATGGGAACGACCAGGCTTAGTAATCACCTCAAAGTTGAACTCCTGGAATAAAAGGAGCCATCGCATCATTCGTCCTTTCACATCTGCTTTTTTCATCAAGAAGGACAGGGCCTCATGATCCACATAAAATTTAAAGTGGGTGGATAAGAGGTAATGGCAAAACTTCTCTAGGGCAAACACCATTGCCAAGCACTCCAGCTCTGTCACTGTATAGTTCTGTTCCCTATCAGTGACTTTTCGGCTTGCGTAATAGATTGGTTGATCCAACTTCGAGGAGCCCTTCTGGCAGAGGACAACACCTAAGCCTTCAATTGATGCATCCGTGTGTACATGGAACTCTTTCGTCCAATCAGGAGGTTGCAGAATGGGTGCCTCTATCAGACACTGCTTCAGAGTGTGAAAGGCTTTGTCACATTCTTCTGTCCAAGTAAACTCTGCATCTTTCCTCAAGAGCTTATGCAAGGAGGTTGCCTTTGTCGCAAAATGGGCTATGAACCTTCTGTAGTAACCCACATGGCCTAGGAATCCCCTCAACTGTTTGAGGTTGGTGGGTGCTGCCAGAGCTGCAATCTTTTCAATCTTTGCAGGGTCTGTTGATATCCCTTGTGCAGAGACAATGTGGCCCAACAGAACTCCAGAAGAAACCCCAAAGATGCATTTGTCGGGGTTGAGGGAAATCCCATACTCCCGACATCGGTCAAATCATTGTTCCAAATGTCCCAGTGTTCACTAATCAAACTGTAGACACAGAAGTCATCCAAATATACCTCAATAAAGTCGTGCAGATGATTTTGAAATGCGGCCATCATGACTCGTTGGAAAGTAGCAGGGGCATTGCAGAGCCCAAATGGCATCACTCGGTAAGCATAGGTCCCCCATTCTGTGGTGAAGGTTGTTTTGGACTGGTCTTCTTCTGCGATCTGCACTTGGTTGTATTCGCTGAATCCATCCAGAAGGGAATAAAGCTCATGTCCTGCCACTGTGTCCAACAGTTGGTCTGTGAAAGGGATAGGAAAATGATCCTTATTCGTCTTGGAATTAAGCTTTCGGAAATCCACACATATTCGCAATTTGCCATTCTTCTTGGGTACAACCACGATGGGTGAAACCCATTCACTATTTGCCACTCGATAGATGAACTCGGCTTCCAGAAGCTTCAGCAGCTCCGCTTTCACCAATGTGGAATAATTCGGGTTCATTCACCTCTGTCGTTGCCGTGCTGGCTTGGCATCAGGCTCCAAGTCAATATGATGTTGACATATCGTGGGATCAATCCCCTTTAGGTCTTTGTAGGACCATGCAAACACGTCCAAATTTTCTTTCAACAAGTTGTACAAGGTTGACAATTCCTCTTCTGGGAGGCTACTACCCACCTTCAAGTGGCGTTCAGTGCCTTCTACATCCACAAAGGTTAACTGCCTTTCACCTTCTACTTCACGGATGAAGGTCCCACGGACTGCTTCTGGATACAGATCCGACTCCTTCAAGGGAGTGATGTCCTCTTCTGATGTCCCACTAGAACCAACTTCTTCTTTTGGTGGAGACTTAGGTTGCTCCTTAAGATGTTGGAATGAGATAAGAGCCGTTTTGGGTTTGGTTTCAAGATTAATTACCTCTTGACTTGAAGACTCCTCTTCTAAAGATGACACATCCAGAAACGTCACATAACAGGGACCCTCTGATGCCTGTTGGGTTTGTGGGATTGGTGCTTGTTGGCACGGTGCATCATCATCATCTTTCTTCGGCAAGGATGGGTTAGGACGGCATGAGCCACTGCTGAAAGATGGCTTGCTCTTCTTAATCCATCCCTTATAAAGGTTTTGCATATGAGAAGATCCATTTACCAGACCAAATGGTACCATCACCATTCTGTCCCATAGCATGAGCTCATCGGCTTCTGATGCTTCTAGAACTTCTTCCTCAAATGTATCCTCTTCAGGTGGGATAGATTCTTCTGGCTCACTTTCATAATTCTCTTCATCCATATCATATCCATCCTCTTCTGTCTCTGTCTCTGCTTCTGCTTCTGTCTCTGCTTCTGTCTCTGTAGGAGCTCTGTAACAGAAGAACAGATTCTCTGTTTCCTCTTCTGCCTCTGTCTCTGCTCTGGCCATGTAACAGGGAGAGCAGTACATCCATGCTTCTATCTCACTGTCAGAAGTGATTTCAGAAGTCATTCCCGGTTCAGGCAGGAAGTATTCACCCATTGATAATGGCTTTGCATCTTTTGGAAGTCGGCTTACAGTATCCACTGTTAAGGAATGTGCCACTGTTTTCTTGGGAAGGATCTGTTTGACAGCATCTTCGTCTGCTGATGTTCCATCTGTAGCCTCATTAGGGGAGTCAGAAGATAATTCCAAGGAGGTGGATCCATGTCCTTTTTGAGAACCATACAGTTTCAGCACCACTTTGTTGGGTCCTCTACCCAAGGTCAAGGTTCCTTTGAACCAATCCGTCCTTGCTCTGGCTTCAAAAAGCCATGGTCTGCCCAGTAACAGAGGATAAGATGTACCATAAGAGTTTGGCTTCACCACCAAATAGGTTAGCCAATAATCTTTTCCAGCCACTGTAGTCTTCACATATGGGAGAATGCCCAAAGGCTTGATTCTACTCTGATCCGCCAGTCTGATGAGCCATTGGGTGGGTTGCACACCTTGTAGGCCTAGATCCTTCATTGTCACATCCGTCATAATGTTTACTGATGAATCACCATCAATCAGTGCATTTGCAATGAAGCAGCCTTCTATCCACACACCAGTCTCTGGAGTACCTGGATCTAGGAAAGCATTAGCTACATTCTCTTCTTTTACAGGCTCTGGAGCCTTGTTGGACTTTGTTGCTATTGAGGGAGCAATCCTTAAACCACGTCGTCTTGTCAGTATACTTTTGAACCTTTTTCGGCAACTGGGAGACAACATCAATAATTGTCGGAATGTAAGGTTTGGTTTAAAGGTATCTAGATCTCTGACCAGATCGTATTCCTTAATAGGATCCACTGGCTTCTCTACCCGGTTAGGGAATGGGGCAACACCCATTTTCATTTTCCCTCTTTCTTCCAACAAAGGAATCATGGGAACTTCTTCTGCCACTTGTGGCACATCCTCCTCTTCTGTATCTTGGACCTCTGGTCCTGTTTCTGTAACTGTCTCTGTAACTCTCTGTGGCACTGTAGGGCTCTGTATGCCACTGTTAGGCTCTGTTCTGTTCTGTTCTTCTGGTGGAAGACTGAACTTCACTGTTCTGGCAGGAAGGTTATTTTCTTTCTGGATAGGTGGTTCCTTCTGCTTTGCACGCGTGATGGCAGCAACTTCCAATTCCACTAAATTGGAGGTAGGCTCTTGGGCCTTGGACGGACTATCAGTAGCACTGTTTTTCACTAGGGCTGGACTTGGACAGTCTTTTGCAGTGTGGCCTTCTCCTTTGCATCGACTGCATAAGGGCTTGTAATCCACTGACCTTCGAGGATTTGGACAATTTGGTGAAATGTGTCCCTTTTCTCCGCATCTGTAGCATTCCACTTCTGATCTCTGACCACCGCCAGACTGTCTTCCTCTGTAACTTTTGGAAGGAAATCTTCTGGGTCCGAAATTAGGACCAAACTCTCTAGGCTTGGGTCCAATATCTTGTGTTGTCATTTTGGATTCCAGCAAGTTAAATCTTGCGTCTTCTTCCTTCCTTCTCCTATCATGCATCTCCTTCAGAGAGCAAATGTCCTCTGTATTGTTCTTCCGCAAACAGTAGGAACAGAAGGCTCCAGGGATAGTTGGTTTTCGTGTACATTCAGTGGCTAAATGGCCTGCTTGATGACACTTACCACACCAAGTATTTGACCGCATCACATCTCTTCCTGCTCCTGCAACATTGGATATGCCTGCGGTATTCACTTTCAGCGTCTGTAGTTGTTCTGTAATCACATCCATCAACTCCTTTTTGATGTTGGCAACTGAGTTGGATAAGTAATCCTTCAAGCTTTCTCCTCCGGACGTACTGGCAGGAGGGTTTTGAGGAGTTTCTGTAATCACTGCATAAACTGGTTGGGCTGGTACAGAGGGGTCTCTGTTCTGGTTCTGATTCAGAGATCCTGTTTGAACTGTTGGTTGTTGGCTCCAGTTGGTAGGATTCCACTGTTGCTGCTGATTTGGCATTGAGGAAATTCGTTGGGACCATTGTTGTCGTGGTTGAACCACCATTTGAGGCATGGATTGTGGCCACTGTGGATTTGGTGCACTGTACTGTGATACCGAGGGCATCTGTTGGTAGGGATAGGGAATAGTCCCTGGAACTGCATTTGGTGGGTACATCATTCCTGGCATCAGAGGAGGTAGGACTTCTCTTCCTGTATTCATTGCCAATCTAGCTTCCACTTCATCGTACAGTCTTGCACCTTCTGTTGCAGCTTGCAGGGTGGCTAGTCTTTGCAGCTCCACAAACTTACGGACTTCTGGTTGTAATCCTCTGAGAAACACTCCCTTCTGAATGCCATCATCTAGATTATGGTTAGTCCATCTCTTCAGGATGGATTCCATTCGTGAGACATAAGCTTCCACTCTTTCTCCAGAAGACTGACTTAGGTTCATAAATTCCTCTCTCATCCGCTCTTCAAAACCTTCACGCCTGAATTTAGTGAGGAAGGCCAACTTCAGGTCGTCCCATGTGCCAAAAGTTCCTGCTGCTTGTCTCTCATACCAGTGAAACGCTGCGCCCTTGAAAGTGGCGGGGAATATCGCTAACCAATGCTCAGGGGTTCTGGCATTGTTAGCCACGCATGCTACCATAAACTCTGCTACATGAAGATCGGGGTCTTCATTGTACTCTCCCTTAAAAACTGGCAATGGGACTACATTCGCTGGCCTGTCATCAATATTTCCAGGACGGTTCTGGCTTGGAAGTGGACCTCCAGCAGGAGGAGGAAGGGCTTGATGTGCCATTGGGACTTCTGTAAAGAGTTCCGCAAGGGCGTCAAAGGCGGCTTCTGCTGCTAGCTCGTTCTCAGCCTTGATTTTTGCTTTCTCTCTTCTCACGTACCTCTGGACTCATTCTAACGCTTGCCTTTTTATTGCGTCATTCATCAGGGGGTTGGCTCCACTATGTTGTTAGTGCTCCACAGAGGGTTAACAGAAGGCTTCAGTCTCTGGAGGACTCTCTTGCCAACATTTCTTCTAATTCTTTCTTTTCAACGTCCCTGAATTCTGCTTTCATGCCACTGCACAGAGGAAGGTATTCGGTTCTGAAGGTGTCAAAATGCATACGTCTGAGCATTGTGGTGGTGCCATCATCATAGTAATGCCAGCTTCTGATGGTTTCAATAGTATATGTTGTGAAAAACACTCTATCTACCAACTTCCAGTGGGTTGCTAATTGAACAAACAGAAGATTATCAGTACACCAAGCATCCCATGTATCTTGTTGTTGAGCGTCCACGAACAAATTCCAACTCTTTTCCTTCTTGTCCTTGTGAACCTCTACAGACCAAGACTCCTAAAGCCTCTTCACAATCTCCCACTTGATGTTGTCTGGAAACTTCTCAATGAATGCCAAATCTTCCATGGATGTTCATTCTCTCTGTTTCTGCTCTTCAGTTTGTTCCCAAACAGTTTGCCACCAAGATGCAAGTTTCTGCTGCTTCAATAGGAAGAGGAAACTGTCCACCACATAGAGCATGCATCGTGATGGTGATGTGTTTCCGCCATTGTGGGATGAACTTCTTGTGGAAAGTGGCTTTGATTATGAGGAATTCCAACTCTTTAGTGGAAGAAGGAACTTTACAAACATCCATTGAATTCTTCTCTTCTTGGCAATGCCATTTCCTTCATTTTCAGCCTCTTTTGGTGCTTGTTGATGGCAAGTTTCCCCGGCTGCGCACCAAAAACATGGAGCCCCGAGAGGAACACCAAGGAAAAGGGAATTCTCTTGCAAGAAAATCTATCTTGTAACATCAACAAGCTTGTTTATCATGTTTCATATGATCACAATGAAGAAAAGAACACCAGGCACAACAAATCTTCATGCAGCATCATGTAAGTCTCCCACGGTTTTTAATAGAATCAACCATATTCTTCAACATCTTCACAAAATCCATCAATAGAACAAAGAAAGCAAAAGAATACACCATCTTTGAATGGAAATACATCACATAGTATTCATCTTCAATATTTTCATAGTCTTCTCTCTCAATCTCTCATATACAATCACTCTGTTTGAGTAGAATTGGCTATCTCTGACTCTCTCTCTCTCACTCTATCAATAATACATCATATCCTCACTACAATCTCTCAAAATCACCCTCAATAATCACTCTTAGGTCGTGGATACCCCTCCCAAGAGGTATGTCTGATATGAAGAGTCACAAGAGCCACTACAGTGTCTCTTCACAGCTCACTACTGTCACTTCACTCTAGTCTTCTCTTGAGTCTTCAGCAGCTACTTCTTCCACTTCTTTTAGCTCTTTTGCACTTGTATTCACCTCTTTCCAAGGCTAGAAAACTTTCCCAAAGTCACACATACATTCCACAGAACACTTACAGAAGCATACAGAACAATACCAGAACAGCTACAGTACAGAACAGAACAGAAACAGAACAGAAGCAGAAGCTCTACAGAAGATCTACAGAAGGTTACAGAAGATCATCAAAACCACATAACTCACTCTCAAACAATTTCAAACTCTCACAAACCATTCAATAAGCTTTCTCAATATCTCATTCTTCATCAATCAATACTCCTTCCCTCCTTACAGAAGACAATCAGAACAAAACAGACCAAAACAGAACCAAACAGAAGGTATACAGAACCAATCAGAACCTATCAGAACATCATAGAACCATCAATAAACATCATGAACTTCCAAAACACAATCATTATCATATAAAACACTCTCAAACCACTTCCAAATCAATCAATCATCTCATAAAATCAACCATTCAGCTCTCAAAAAACAACAAAAATCAGCCAAAAAACAAGTCATTTCAACACTCAACAGTACCTTTAGTGACTAAATGTCTCGCTTGATGTCATTTTCCACACCATGTATTAGATCGCAGCACATCTCTTCCACCTCCTACAAGAGTGGATATATTGGTAGTATTCACCTTCATTGTCTGTTATAGCTATTCTGTAATCACATCCATCAACTCCTTGATACTTGCGATTAAATTGGACAGGTAGCCCTTCAAATTTTCACCTCTTAGAGTACTTGCAGTAGGGTTTTGGGAAGCCTTTGTAATCACTGCATAGACTGGTTGCAATGATCTAGAGGGTCCTCCATTCTGATTCTGATTCAAAGCTCCTATTGAGACTAGTTGTTGTTGGTTCTTGTTGGTAGGGTTCCACTGTTGTTTTTGAGTCACCATTGGGAGAACTCTTTGAGGCCACTATTGTTGTAGTTGAACCATCATTTGAGGTATTTCCATATGCGGCCACTATGGATTTGGTGCACCTATACTGTGGCACTTTTTGCATCTAAGGGTAGGGGTAGGGAACTATCCCTGGTTTTGCATTTGGTGGGTATACTATTCCTAGCATGGTGGAGGAGGTAGGACTCCTCTTCTTGAAGTCATCAACAACCTTGCTTCAACTTCATCATATAGTCTTGCATCTTCCACTGCAGCTTGTAGGTTAACCGATCTTCTTAATTCCACAAACTTATGAGCTTTTGTTTGTAGGTCTCTAAGGAAAACTCCCTTCTAGATGCCTTCAACCAAGTGATGGTTGGTCCATCTCTTTTATATGGATTCCATTCTAAAGACATATGCTTCCACCCGTTCTGACTTATCACGAACTCCTCTCACATCCCCTCTTCAAAACTTTCATGCTTGAATTTAGTGAGGAAAGCCAACTTCAGATCGTCCCATGTGCCAAAAGTTTGTGCTACTTGTCTCTCATACCATTGAAACACCACACTTTTAAAAGTGGTGGGGAATATTTCCAACCGATGCTCGGGGGTTCTAGCATTATTGGCCACACATGCTACCATGAACTCTACTACATGAAGATCATGGCCTTCATTGTACTATCCCTTAGAGATGGGCAATATGACTACATTTGATGGCCTATCATCAATATTTCCAGGAAGGATTTGACTAGGAAAGGGACCTTGAGTCTCCATGGGGACTTTAGTGAAGAGTGCCGCTAGGGTGTCAAAGGAGGTTTCTGCTGCTAGCTTGTTCTCCGCTTTGATTTTTGCCTTCTCTCTTCTCATGTACCTCTGGACTCGTTCTAGTGCTTGCCCCTTGATTGCATCATTCATCAAGGAGTTAGCTCCACCAAGTTTGTCTATACTCAATAGAATAGATTCAGAGGGCTTTAGTATTTGGAGACTCTCTTGCCAACATTTCTTCTACTTCTTTCTTTTCAAGGTCTCTAAATTCAACTTTCATTCCACTTTACAGAGGGAAACATATTCGGTTTTTGGAGGTATCAAACTCATTCTTCTAAGGATCATTGTGGTGCCATTATCATAGTAATGCCAGCTTGTGATGGTTTCAATAGTGTATGTTGTCGGAAGAACACTCTGTCTACTAGCTTCTTAGTGGGTTGCTAATTGGATAAACAGAAGGTTGTCAATGCACCAAGAGTCCCATGTATCTTGCTGTTGAGCATCTATGAATAGATTCTAACTCTTTCCTTTCTTATCCCTATGAACTTCAACTGACTCTGACTCTTGAAGCTTCTTCACAATCTCCCATTTGATGATCTTTGGAAACTCTTCAATGAATGATAAATCTCCCATTATGGATGGTCATTCTCTCTATTTCTGCACTTCAATTTGCTCCCAAACAATTTGCCACCAAGATGCACATCTATGTTGCTTCAGTAGGGAGAGGACATAGTCCACCACATAGAGCTTGGATCAAGATGGCAATATGTTTTTGCCATTGTGGGATGAATTTATTTTAGAATGTGGCTTTGGCAATGAGAATTTCTAATTCTTCATTGGTTGAAGGAACTTTTCAAGTATCCATTGAATTCTTCTCCTCTCGACGGTGTCATTTCCTTCATTTTCAGCCCCTTTCTAATCTTTGTTGAAAATGAAATAATTTTCCCTGACTGTGCACCAAAAACATGGTGCCCCATGAGGAACATTAAGAAAACAGGGAATCTAGTGCAATAAAATCTATCTTGTATCATCAACAAGCATGTTCTTCATATTTTGTGTGACCACAAGGAAAAGGAGACACCAAGAATAAGAAATCTTCATGTAACTTCATAGAAACAATTCTTCCATGACTTTATCTTGAACAAAATGGATTTTACTCTTTATATTCCTCTTATAAATTATCAAGAGACCACAAAATACAAGAGAATATACCACTTTGAATGGAAATCATCACATAGTATTCTTCTTCAAAGGTTCCATATCTTTCTCTCACAATCTCTCACTCATAGATACATTGTTTTGCATAGATTTGGCTATCTCTCATTCACACACTCTCTCAGACATGCTCTCCTTCAATGGTACAATGGAATAATCAAGAATAATAATTCATAACTCCTCTTTTGTGGTGGGGATACCCCTCTCAAGAGGTATGTCTGATATGAAAGTGTTGAGATAGCAAGCTCAACATGTGCGGTCATTGATGATGGACCGCCTGGCTAGATAGGTCCACATGTCTACACTTAGCATGTTGGTGGTCATTATGATACTCACATGGCCACTGACTTATCACTTATTATATTTAGTTTGTTACACCTACCTACAGTTGGCAAAGACATAGCGCCAGTCGATTAGTGTAATCGGTTATGTACTGTTTGACTTAGTAGGCCACTTTCCTTTATGTTGTATCTTATCTATACTTTGTGTACATTGTATAGTGTATGGAAGAGAAGAAGAAGAAATCAGCAAGAAAATGTTTTTGGCCTCCATCTCTCTTCATGTGTTCTTGAGTGAGCTTCCTCTTGTGTATACAATGTGTGTTTGCCGCAAGAGCTCAAGCAAGTCTCCCCTACCACGTGATTCTTGACATGGTATCAGAGCCGTGCCACTGAGAGAGGCTAATTTTGAAGGATGAAGTGAAGGAGAAGAAGGAAGGTTTGAGCAAGCAAGCAACGGGTAAGAAGCTCTCCCATTCTTCCACACTCTCTCTTGGATAGTGCATGTGGAGGCAAGTAGGGTCGAGAAAAAATCTCAGATTGCTGTGAGATTTGGTATGCGAGCAGATAACCAGCAAAATAGGTTCAATCAACAGTCTGGTGAAATGCAGGTTTTTGGAGGCAAAGGAAACTTTAGAGGCAGGGGGAGCTCTAGAGGAAGAGGTGGATGGCAGAATAGAGGTTCTGGAAATTTTGCTATTGTTGGCCATTATTGTGGAAAAACAAGCCATATTGCAGTCCATTGCTATGCAAAGAAGGATGATATTCAAATTGATAAATTGCAGCAAGGAAACTATGCATTGTCTTCATGATAGAATGAAGACAAAAATGAACATCTGTTTGTTATGCAGCATATGATGAATACAGTTACAGGAAAGGGAACACATGATGATGTATGGTATGTTGACTCAGGTGCATCTAATCATATGACCAGTCATGTTAAATGGTTTGGAGAGATGCAGGACTTACAAAACCCAGGTTATGTGTAGACGGGTGATGATTCATGCCACCCAATTTCACACATTGGAAAGGTTTCCTTGTCCTTGTATGATGGCCAGACAAAGAGCCTGATAGATGTATTACATGTGCCTTCAATTACAAAGAATCTAGTGTATGTTGCCCAAATGGTAGAGCAGGGGTTGCAGGTCCGATCCAATGCAAAAGGTTTTTTTGTAGAAGACTTTAATGATAAGTGCAGTTTGGTCGCAAAAGGAAGTAGAGTTGGCCGAATGTTCACTTTAGATACTGGAATTCTTACAATGGATGCTGCTATGTATGCTAAAGGAAAAGGAGTAGTTGTAGATATATAAATATGGCATAAACGTATTGGACATGCAAATGTGCAAAGGCTCAAATTAATGCAATCCAGAGGATTGGTTACAGGGTTGCCTTCTTTTAGAGTTGTAGAATTGCATAAAGTCTGTGAAGCATACCAGTTTGGTAAGCAGGCAAGACAACCCTTCTCGCATGATAGAGAAGTGAGCAGAAATATACTTGATGTAGTACATACAGACGTTTGGGGGCCTACACAGAATGTATCTCTTGGTGGCAACAAATACTTTGTCACATTATTGATGACTATTCAAGGAAGCTATGGGTATACTTCATGAAGGAAAAGATGTTGAGATATCGAGCTCCACTCGTGATATGCCAGGGTGACCGTTGTGCATTTATGTCACCGACTTGTCAGTTGCAGATGTGATTGGTATACTGCCCATGAATAATAGCTAGATGACAGCTATCCTTATCTACTCTTGTTCGTGGCTCAGTTAGTATGCCACCTTAGTTAGTTGAGTTTGGTTTGAGACCCATATATAGGGTTCTTCTATTTCTATGTACTTGAGTTCTTTTTGACTTATACAACTAAGAAGAGGAAAACAGTTTTTACCCTCCACCCTTGTGTGTATTCCCCCATTGTGCAAGCAAGAAAGCTACAAGTGAGACTCCTTCCTTCTCTCCCACAATCTTGACATGGTATCAGAGCCTTGTTCGTGGTAAGGAGCTCAAGAAAGCAAGCCAAGTTCGCGGTGTTCTGGTAAGAGGACCAGTGTTGCTTTCATTTTTCTATTTTGGGAGCAAGTCTCTGCAGGTAGCAAAGCTGGAAAGTGCAAGAGCGCATTGTTTTGGAGGCTCTGTTTTTTGGATTTGAGGCCATTTCGGGGCCTATTTTGGAGGCGGAAGTTTTCTGCACGCACTCAGGAAAAGGCCTTGTTTTATGCTGTGCGACCACTGTTCTACAGGTCGGTGAAAAGTTACCACAGAAATTGCATCGTATGCTTGTGTGCAGAGACATTGGGAGTTACAGAATCATCCTTGTTTCCTCTTTATGCAAAATCATCACTAGGAAGTGACTGTGTGGTCAAATACCACTTTCGCCAGTTTTGCAGATTTGCCCTTGTGAGGGTGAAGCTGTGTTTTTTGCAGTGACAGAATTTTTTGCAGTGTTCTGTAATGGCATCTGATTCTCTTTCACAGATTGTAACTAAAAAGCTTGACAAGAACAACTTCCAAGCATGGAAGTTTAGAATGATGAATTTCCTTATGGGAAAAGGATATTGGGAATTCGTTGTAGGAAATGAAGAAGAACCAGTTCTTCCTGATATTCCCAATCAACAGCAAATGCAGGCATTTAAAGCATGGCATGAGAGAGCCAGGAAAGTTATGTACTGGCTCTCTATCAGCATTTCAGACTCTATGATTGTGCATATTCAAGATGCAAGTACACCAAAGAAGGCATGGGATACTTTGTCAAAAATGTAAAGCACAAATACACAAGCCAGGAAAATGCAGCTCAAGCAAGAGTTGCATAATGTCCAAAGAGAAAATATGAGCATCAATGACTACCACATGAAGGTGAAGAAGATTGCAGATGCACTTGCTTCCATTGGGTCGCCAGTGGAAGATGATGATTTAGTTTCTATGACCTTGAATGGTCTAGGAAAGGATTATGCACAGTTCCGAACATCTATTTTCGTCCGTGAAAGATTTCTTGATTTTGAGGAGTTGATTGCTCTTCTAATTTCTGAGGAGCAGAGAAATGGTGGTGCATCTTCTTCAGGAGGAACTTCAAAAGAAGCTCTCTTCTACTCAAATGCTAAAAGAGGTAGAGGCAGAGGTAGAGGAGGCCGATCTGGAGGCCGTGGTAGAAATCAGAATACGCAGCAAACTCAAGAAAACCAGTCCTATGGAGGAGGACGTGGTAACTCTAGAGGCAGGGGGAGCCAAAGAGGTCATGGAGGATGGCAAAGAGGCCAAAATGCAAACAATAATATTGAATGCTACTACTGTGGTAAAATGGGTCATATGGCTAAAGACTGCTATAAAAAGAAGAATGACATCATGAATGGAAAATTGCAACAAGGGAATTATGCATCTTCTAGTAGACAGGGTGATGACAGAAATGAGCATTTGTTTATGGTGCAGCACATGAACAATTCTGTGACAAGTATAGAAGAAAGCAATGATGTATGGTATGTTGACTCAGGTGCATCAAACCACATGACACGTTATGCAGAATGGATGGAGGATGCAAGGAAAATGGAAAAACCAGGATTTGTGGAAACTGGTGATGATACTGCACATCCTATTGTGCAGATTGGAAAAATTCCTTTGTTTATGCAGGATGGGAAAAAGAAATACCTATCGGATGTATTTCATGTCCCGAATATCACCAAGAACCTAGTTTCTGTTGGTCAAATGGTTGAGCAGGGCTTGCAGGTCAAATTTAATCCTCATGGATGCTTTGTTGAGGATATGAAAAATAAAGGTCGCTTGATAGTAAAAGGAAAGAAGAAGGGCAGAATGTTTACGTTGGATGCAGACATGTCTGAATTGAGTGCAGCAATGTTTGCACATGGGACCGATGTAGTTGCAGATATTGATATCTAGCATAAACGCATTGGTCATGTTAATATACAATGACTTAAATCAATGCAGGCCCAAAATATTGTTGCAGGATTGCCTAAATTCAAGGTTGCAGAAATGCATAAGGTATGTGAAGCCTGCCAATTTGGAAAACAGGCAAGGAAACCATTTCCTAGACATGTTCAAGAGAGTAAGAAGCCATTGGAATTAATCCAATCTGATGTGTGGACTACTAAAACTGCATCTCTTGGAGGCTGTCATTATTTTGTCACTTTTATTGATGACTATAGCGAAAAAGTTTGGGTGTATTTTATGAAAAAGAAAAGTGAAGTTTTTGGGCATTTCAAAACTCTTAAAGCTATGGTTGAAAAAGAAATGGGCCTGAAATAAAATGCCTATGGTCAGATGGAGGGGGAGAGTACCTCTCAAATGAGTTTGCAAGGTTCCTACAGGAGCATGGCATAAAGCAGCAATATTCATGTAGTCATACCCCACAACAAAATGGAATTGCAGAAAGGAAAAACAGGCATATTGGAGAGGTATCTCATGCCATGCTCAATGAAAAAGACTTGCCAGACTTTTACTGGGCTGAAGCAGTTGCTACAACAATCTACATAATGAATAGGACTCCCACTGTAGCAATACATGGGATGACTCCAGAGGAGAGGTATACTAGTAGAAAACTAGATATTTCTCATTTGAAGATTTTTGGTTACATTGCCTATGTTCATGTGCCAGATGAGTTGAGATCCAAGTTGGATCCAAAAGCTGAGAAGTGCATCTTTATTGGTTACTCTTTGCAGCAGAAAGGGTATAGATGCTATAACCCTTCTACTCGTAAGTTTACAGTGAGCAGAGATGTTATTTTTGATGAGATGAGTAGCTGGTATAAACCAGTAAATGTGATTGATAATGTAGATGCACAAAATGGTAATGCTGCATAGAATTCACAGCAGCAGCCACAAGATATTAGTGGACCTGGAGCGTCCTCTAGCAGTGGTTCACATTCTTCACCATGGACAGGCAGATTGAGATCAGGAGAATCTTCTCAAAGCAATGCAGATAGTGGTATGCAGGTATCACGAAAAGGAAAAGAGAAGGTAGATCAGCCCATGTTTGATGTGAATGCAGGTCACTCTTATGTGGATGGTGAATCCAGTGGCTCAGAACAGAGCATTGATGATGAGTTGGGTATTCCTTCTATTGTTACACCTGGAGTAAGGAAGATCAGGGATGTTTTGAGAGCATGTGGGAGTGAACCTACTTTGCGCAGGTCTACCAGAGCTAGGTATCCTATGGATAGGCTGAAATATGATGGATTTACAGCCATTCACTATACCTATATGGTCAAAGTGATACAGGAACCAGAACCCACTTCTTTTGAGCAAGCCATGGGAAAATAAAAATGGGAGAAAGCCATGGATGAAGAAATGGATGCCTTGGAAGCAAATGCTACATGGGAATTGGTACCTTTGCCTAAAGGTAAGAATGCAATTGCCTGTAAGTGGGTTTATAAGGTGAAGCACAATGCAGATGGTTCTGTGAACAGATATAAGGCAAGATTAGTAGTCAATGGGGTATGCACAAACATATGGCATTGACTATGAAGAAACATTCAGTCCGGTTGCAAGGATGGCAACCGTAAGAGTAGTCATTGCTATGGCTGCATCAAAGGGATGATCTTTACATCAGATGGATGTAAAGAATGTCTTCTTGCATGGTGATTTGCAAGAAGAGGTCTATATGGAGCAGCCACCAGGTTATGTGCATGCTGTTCATCCTGAGTTTGTTTGCAGGTTGAAGAAAGCCTTGTATGGCTTGAAGCAAGCACCTAGAGCATGGTTTGACAATATAGGACAGTATCTTGTCACTATTGGCTTTCAAATTTCCAAGGCAGATTTCTCACTTTATGTGAGAAAAACAGAGAAAGGTATTATGCTGCTTGTCATTTATGTTGATGATTTGATTATCACAGGTGATAGTGATGAAGATATCCTTCATGTGAAAATGCTATTGAAGAAAAAGTTTGAGATGAAGGATTTGGGAGAGCCGCGTTATTTCTTGGGTATTGAGGTGATTAGATCACCAAGTGGGATACGGCTCTTACAGAGACAGTATGGATTGGACATGCTATCCAAATATGGGATGATAAGTTGTAAGCCTATTTCAGTTCCTTTGGAGCAGAATGTGAAGCTGAGCGCAGATGTAGGTGAGCTTCTGGAAGACCCTACTATGTACAGACGCATAGTAGGAAGTTTGATTTATATGACTATTACCAGGCCAGATTTGAGCTATGCTGTTGGATTGGTAAGTCAATTTATGCAGGCTCCAAGGAAACTGCATTTGGATGCGGCTAGATGCATACTCAGGTATGTGAAGTCCACATTGCAGTATGGACTATTTTATGAGACTGGGGTTCACATATAGTTTCATGGATACACTGATGCTGATTGGGCTGGTAGTATTTCTGATAGACGATCTACCAGTGGATATGTGTTCTCTTTTGGGAGTGCTGTAGTCACTTGGAGTAGCAAGAAACAGCCTACAGTTGCCTTGTCGAGCACAGAGGTTGAGTACAGGGGCGTAGCAATGGTTGCATGTGAGGTAGCTTGGTTGCATAAGCTACTTTATGATATGCATCAACCTACAGATGGGCCAGTTGTCATTTATTGTGACAACATGAGTAGTATACACTTGGCAAATAACCCAGTCTATCATGCTAGAACAAAGCACATTGAGGTGCATTATCACTATGTGCGGGAGAGGGTTTTACTAGGTCATATTGATCTAGTTTATGTCGGCACAGAGGATCAGGTAGCTGACATATTTACGAAGGCATTGGGTGCAGAGAAGCTGTGCAAGTTCAAAGACCTGCTTGGTGTGCAGGAATTGGGATTGAGCTCGAGGGGGAGTGTTGAGATATCGAGCTCCACTCATGATATGCCAGGGTGACCGTTGTGCATTTATGTCACCGACTTGTCAGTTTTGCAGATGCGGTTGGTACACCACCCATGAATAATAGCTAGATGACAACTATCCTTATCTACTCTAGTTCGTGGCTCAGTTAGTATGCCACCTTAGTTAGTTGAGTTTGGTTTGAGACCCATATATAGGGTTCTTCTATTTCTATGTACTTGAGTTCTTTTTGGCTTACACAACTAAGAAGAGGAAAACTATTTTCAGCCTCCACCCTTGTGTGTATTCCCCCATTGTGCAAGCAAGAAAGCTACAAGTGAGATTCCTTCCTTCTCTCCCACAATCTTGACAAAAGAGTGATGTGTTTGAGCACTTCAAATATTTTAAGGTAGCTGTTGAAACAGAAACATGCTTAAAAGTGAAGTGCTTGAGATCAGATGGAGGGGGAGAGTACCTCTCTAATGAGTTCAGTGGCTTCTTGAGGACTCATGGGATAAAGAGGCAATTTACTTGCAGGTATACCCCACAGCAAAATGGTGTTGGAGAAAGAAAAAACATGTATATTGCAGAAGTTGCACGGGCATTAATGGTTGAAAAGAATATGCCCAAACATTTTTTGTCTGAAGCTATCCATACTGTTATCTACATTATGAACAGAACTCCCACAGCTGCAGTCCATAGGATGACTCCTAAAGAATGCTTTACTGGCAAGAAGCCTAATGTATCGCACTTGAAAGTATTTGGATGTGTTGCATATGTTCATGTGCAAAATGAGCTACGGAAGAAGCTTGATCCAAAGGCAAAAAAATGTGTTTTTATTGGATATTCTTTAGAGTGGAAAGGGTATCGCTGTTATAACCATGCCATAGGTGAGTTTAGAGTGAGCAGGGATGTTATCTTTGATGAGATGGGAAGTTGGTATACACCTGCTATTAATGTTTTGGATGATGATAATGATCAGGACAACTATGTGTAGAAAGATAAACAAGAATCATGGAGTCTTAGTGGACCAGAAACATCATCTGGTACTACACCTTCAATGTGCCCTTGGTCTAGGAGACTAAGGAGTAGCCCCACAACTTCAGGTGGATCTACAAGTGTTGCAGGGAAGGACAAAGGAAAGAAGAAAGTGCTGGATGGTAATGATGCATCTACCAGTCATTTGGGATTTGATGGAGATTTTAGTGGTTCAGAGAGTTTGGATGATGAGCTTGGCATTCCTTCAGTCAAGACGCCAGGTATACAGAGAGCTCATAGTAATGTAAAGGCTCCATTGAGTGATCTAGTGGTACGTAGATCTAGTAGGGTTAGATACCCTATTAAAATATTTGATTTTGAAGGTTATGCAGCTTACTATTATGCTTATATGGTGAAACTAGTTAAGGATATTGAACTGACTTGTTTTGAGTATGTTGTGTTAGATATGATCAATGCCCCACCCTCATTAGGTGCTACCAATGATCCATGGTGCTCAAAGTTGTAAGGCCCCCATTATGAGGAGAAGCCAAATGTGAGCCTGGATATTGGTTGAGTCCTCACTTATATATCAGATGAGGTCTATGTGACGGATGGCAAAAAGGTGACTGTTGTGGGTCTAATCTTTGGGTTAGACGGAGTGGTTAAGCTGGTAGCAACTCGAGGCACATTGCATTGAGCTGGCCCCCCTGGCGGGGGTCCGGGGGCAGCGCCCCCGGCCCGATGGTAAAGGGAATATTCCCTGGAATATTCCCTGTCCGACTAGTGGAGGCTCATATGGTAGGTCGGTCAGCAGGCCGACCTAACGACCTTCGTGGGCTATAAAAGCTAAACCCCTTCGCAGCCATCTAACACTCATCTTTCACCCAGTCAGAGTTGTTGTTCCAGCTAGCCTTAAACTCTTCACCTATCTTCTGTCTAGATCGCCATCTAAGCTTCACACAGTGGAAGCGCACGGGTGGACAAATCCATCTTTCTATCAGTTGTTTGGAGTTAAAGAATTTACTGATTCTCCTCTTATCTGTTGTGTACTCTCTATCTCTTTCTCAGATTCTGTTCGCTGCACCGTGTAATATTTTACATGGTATCAGAGCCCTGGGGGCTCTAGAGATCGGAGAGCGTGCAAGAGGCAAAGGCTTCAACAGCAAAGAGAAACGATGTCGACTCCGGGAAGCAGTTCTGGCGCATCAAGAAGCAGTGCAGGAGGTGGTGCTGCTGTACCGGCTATTCAAACACTGAGGATTCGTCCACCAACCTTCAGCGAAGGCAAGTTAGATGGTACAAACTACACCTTGTGGAAGTTCAAAATTACAACTATCCTTGATTCTTATGAGCTTCTGGAGACTGTGTTGGGGACTGACGCAGAACCACAGCCTACCCCCGACCCATTAAATCCTAGTGTGATGATTCCTCCGAATGCAGATCTTCTACGAGCTTGGAAACGAAGGAATGCAGATGCATTGTGTGCCTTAGTTACAAGCTATTCTGACAGTGTTTTGACTCTGATTCAGCATACAACCAAAGCGTCAGATGCTTGGAATGTACTAAGGAGTCAGTATGAAACACGAAACCAAACAAGGATTCAAAACTTGGAGAATCAACTAGCAGTGGAGAAGTTTGCTGAAGGAGAGACGGTTGAAGCATTCATCACTCGGATTAAGAATCTGCGCGACCAGATGGCTGGCGCTGGGATACAAAAGACTAGTGAAGAGCTAGCTCGGAGGTGTCTTCGGATTTGTCCACAAAAGTTTGATGGACTAGTAACTGCCCTTAATACTCAGATGAGACCTCAAGCTTTGACTTTTGAGGAGTTTTGTGCATTATTAATGGAGGAGGAGTTGAGGCTGAAAGCCCGAGAAGGAAGCAACAATGGAGATGCTGCATTCTTTGCCAATGCAAAAGGCAAAGGTGTTTCCTCCACCAAAAATGATGGTGACAAAAAGAAGAAGGGCGGCAAGAAGAAGTTTCAAGGAGAGTGCTTCTACTGTAAGAAGAAAGGACATGCAATTGTAGATTGTCATGTCAAGAAGGCAGATGAAAAGAATGGTACCCTTAAAAGTAAAGGGAAAGAGACAGCCAATACGGTTGAAGTAGAGTTGGAATTATTCATGGCGACCATTGAGGAAGTGTGCTCCTCGGCGCAAGAAGAATCTACCACTGACTCTTGGGTGTTGGATAGTGGGGCCTCCCGTCACATGACCAACAAGAAAGGTCTATACTGTTCTATGCAGCCTCTACAAGAATCCATCACTGTGACGGTTGGAAATGATGCTAAATGCCCTGCTACGGGCACAGGCACTATTTCTTTTGTTGCTGCAAATGGTGAAGTCAAAAAGCTTTCAAATGTGTTGTATGTTCCCGAAATCAGGAGAAATATCTTATCAGTTGCTTCCATAACTGATCTTGGTCATGAAGTGAGGTTCAAGAAGACAGGTGCAGAAATTATTGATAGTGCTGGCACAATTGTTGGCAAAGGAGAAAGAAGGAACAACTTGTATGAGCTAAGTGCTCTTACAGCCACCGCTGGAGTGGGCACAAGTAAGCTTTGGCATGAAAGGTTTGGACACATCGGATTTGCAGTATTGAAGGAGATGCAAAAGCAAGGTATGGTTGCTCACCTACCTACAATAACTGAATTGAAGGAACCATGTGAAGCTTGTATGATGGGCAAGCAACAAAGGAAGGCATTTCCACAAGAAAGCAAGAATAGAGCACAGGCTTCTTTAGAGTTGGTGCATGCTGACTTGTGTGGTAAGATGCCTACACAGGCCTTGGGGGGATCTTCTTATTTTATGTTGATTGTCGACGACTACAGTAGGAAGATGTGGGTGTACTTCCTTCGTGATAAGGCTCAAGCTTTTGGTAAGTTTAAAGAATGGCTAATACTTGTTGAGAATGAAACATGGAAAAGTGTGAAGAAATTTAGAACAGATGGTGGTGGTGAGTTCAACTCAAAGGAGTTTGAAGGCTTTTGCAAGAGCAAAGGGATCAAGCGTCAATTGACGACGCCTCACACACCTTAGCAGAATGGTGTTGTGGAACGCAGGAATCGTACCATTGTGGAGATGGCAAGATGCATGCTAAAGGGCAAGGGATTGCCTAACCATTTTTGGGCTGAAGCTGTTAATACTGCAGTCTACATTCTAAATCGGAGCTACACAAAGGCTCTCAAGGGAAAAACACCTCATGAGGCTTACACTGGTAAGAAACCATCTGTTTCACATTTCAGAATTTTTGGATGTGAATGTTGTGCACATGTTCCAGATGAGAAGAGAAACAAGTTACAACCAAAAAGCAGAAAATGTATCTTCTTGGGTTATAGTGATGAGCAGAAGGCTTACAAGTTATATGACCAAGAGGCAAAGAAGATCATCGCGAGTCGTGATGTAGTGTTCAAGGAGGAGCCGCATACAGTGGAGGAGGAGAAGGCAAGTTCTTCCACTTTATCATCAAGCGAAGAAGTAGTCTACTATGAACCTGTCCCGAGAGCTATCCCTATCCTTAAGGAGGAGGAAGCATCATCTTCAGATGATGAGGAAAAAGTTCACCAACCTGACATCACCCCACCGGAAAAGCCATTGCCACGCTGGGTGAAGCAGCTCTATGACCACAATAATCCTATGCCTGCATCTATTGAGGAGAAGGCAGATGGACCAAGGAGGTCTCAGAGAATAGAGGAGCAAAGGAGGGCTTCTGCTCACATAGTCAATATGGCCTTGATGGTTGAGATTATGAGAGAAGTAAAGGAGCCAACTGACTTAGAAGAAGCACTTGCAGATCCATCATGGAAGGATGCTATGCAGGCAGAGTATGACAGCATAATGAAGAATGACACTTGGGAGCTAGTGGATCGATCGGCAAAGCGGAAGGTTATTGGCACCAAGTGGATCTGGAAGGTAAAGTACAAGGCTGATGGTACCTTAGAAAAGTACAAAGCTAGACTGGTTGCCCAAGGATTTTCACAAGTTGAAGGGTTTGATTTTCAAGAGTCATTTGCCCCAACTGCCAGAATGACCACTATTCGCACGGTACTTGCAGTGGTTGCCCACAAGAAGTGGCCAGTGTACCAAATGGATGTTAAGTCAGCGTTCTTAAATGGTGACCTCAAGGAGGAGGTGTATGTGGCTCAGCCACCAGGGTTTGAGGCCCCCCTTTCTGAGAACAAAGTGTGTAAACTGAAGAAGGCATTGTATGGGCTGAAACAAGCCCCCAGAGCATGGTACCAGCGGATAGATAGGTTCTTTTTAAACCTAAACTTCAAAAGATGTGCCTCAGATGCTAACTTGTATGTTTACAGGGATGGTAAAAAGTCTGTAGTGATTGTCCTATATGTGGACAACCTTCTTATTACAGGTGACTATGAAGATATGATCAACCAAACTCGAAAGGCTTTGAGTTCTGAGTTTGAAATGACAGACTTGGGCTTGCTGCACTATTGTTTGGGGATTGAAGTCTGGCAAGAGCCAGGAAAGATCTTCATCTCTCAGAAGAAGTATGTATGGGAGATCTTGAAGGCATTTGGCATGACCGAGTGCAAGGAGATAGCTACACCTATGGAGGTGAATGCAAAGTTATCCGTCGAGGATACATCAGCATTAGCAGACATTGGGAGGTATAGGAGGTTGGTCGGCAGTCTGATCTACTTGTGTAACACCAGACCAGATATCAGTTTTGCTGTTGGTGTTTTGGGCAGGTTCTCAAACAAACCTCATGAGAGTCATTGGAAGGCTGGGATGCGGGTGCTCAGATACTTGAAGAAAACTCTTGACTATGGTATCACATACAGTTTCGGAACTTCTCTTGTGGGGAACTGTGACTCAGATTGGGCAGGAGACATTGATTCCAGGAAGTCAGTTTCTGGTTATTGTTTCTCTTTGGGTTCAGGAATTTTCTCTTGGATTAGTAAGAAGCAACCAACAGTGGCATTGTCTTCTACCGAAGCAGAGTACAAGGCAGCTTGTTTTGCTGCATGTGAGGCCGTATGGTTGAGAAGGATTCTATGGCATATGGGAGTGCAGGATGAAGAACCAACTGTGCTCAGATGTGACAATCAGAGTTGCATCGCCATTGCCAAAAATCCAGTGTTTCATGCACGCACCAAACATATAGAGATCCAGTATCACTATGTGCGTGATTTGATGGAGGATGGGATAGTGGAATTGGTCTACTGTCCAACAGAGGAGAATGGAGCAGATATCTTCACCAAAGCACTTACGAAGGATCTGCTTCAAGTTCATCTTCAAAGACTCGGCATTGGGCCGAGGAGATAGTTCACCTATGGGTGGAAATTGAGGGGGGGTGTTAGATATGATCAATGCCCCACCCTCATTAGGTGCTACCAATGATCCATGGTGCTCAAAGTTGTAAGGCCCCCATTATGAGGAGAAGCCAAATGTGAGCCCAGACATTGGTTGAGTCCTGACTTGTATATCAGATGAGGTCTATGTGACCGGATGGCAAAAAGGTGACTGTTGTGGGTCTAATCTTTGGGTTAGACGGAGTGGTTAAGCTGGTAGCAACTCGAGGCACATTGCATTGAGTTGCGTGGTAAGGGAGTTAAAAGGGGCCCCTATTGTGGGGTCCGGGGGCCGCGGAAGCGGCCCCTGGCTGGGGGGTCCCAGGGGGGCCAGCGGCCCCCCTGGCGGGGGTCCGGGGGCAGCACCCCCGGCCCGATGGTAAAGGAAATATTCCCTGGAATATTCCCTGTCCGACTAGTGGAGGCTCATATGGTAGGTCGGCCGACCTAACGACCTTCGCGGGCTATAAAAGCTAAACCCCTTCGCAGCCATCTAACACTCATCTCTCACCCAGTCAGAGTTGTTGTTCCAGGTAGCCTTAAACTCTTCACCTATCTTCTGTCTAGATCGCCATCTAAGCTTCACACAGTGAGAAGCGCATGGGTGGACAGAGCCATCTTTGTATCAGTTGTTTGGAGTTAAAGAATTTACTGATTCTCCTCTTATCTGTTGTGTACTCTCTATCTCTTTCTCAGATTCTGTTCGCTGCGCCGTGTAATATTTTACATGTTGTTGGTCATGCTCATTGGGATGCAGCAATGGATGAGGAGATGGCTGCATTAGAAGCCAATAAGACTTGGGATTTGGTACCCTTACCTAAGGGTAAGAAAGCTATTGGCTATAAGTGGGTTTATAAAGTCAAGCATAATGTAGATGGTTCAGTTAGCAAGTATAAGGCTAGGGTGGTTGCAAAAGGCTATGCTCAAACATATGGCATAGATTATGAAGAGACATTCAGTTCAGTTGCTAGGATGGCAACTTTTAGGTGTGTGATTTTCTTAGCAGCAGCCAAAGGTTGGAGTTTGCAGCAAATGGATATTAAGAATGCCTTCTTGCATAGTGAATTGCAAGAAGAAGTGTATATGGAGCAACTAGCAGGTTATGAGGAGTTAGAGCATCCCGCATATGTGTGCAGGTTAAAGAAGACGCTCTATGGGCTGAAGCAAGCACCTAGAGCATGGTCTGACAATATTGGAGACTATCTTGTCAATATTGGATTTCATATTTCTGATGTTGATCACTCACTTTATGTGAGAAAGGGAGATGCAGGTTTGGTCATCAAAGTCATCTATGTGGATGACTTGATTATTACAGGTGACAGTGACAATGGGATTGCTGAAGTTAAGGACTTCTTGAAGAATAAGTTTGAGATGAAAGATTTGGGTGAGCTGAGATACTTCCTTGGTATTGAGGTGATCAGATGTGATGATGGTATATGGCTATCCCAAAGGCAGTATGACTTGGATATGTTATCCAAGTATGGTATGACAGCATGTAAGCCTCTTTCAGTACCATTAGAGCAAAATGTGAAGCTGAGTGCTGATGTTGGGGATGAGATAGAAGACCCTACTATGTTCAGGAGGATAGTAGGGAGTTTGATTTACATGACTATCACAAGGCCAAACTTGAGCTATGTTATTGGCCTTGTCAGTCAGTTTATGCAGATACCTAGAAAGCCTCATTTGGATGCAGTTAGAGGTATATTGAGGTACGTGAAGTCCACTTCACATTATGGACTTTTTTATGAGGCAGGTAAGGATGTGCAGGTCTTTGGATACACAGATGCAGATTGGGATGGTAGCATGTCAGACAGTGTTAAAGATGTGGAATCTAGAGCATGGCAAAGGCGGAAGCTATGGAGGATGGAAGATAAAGACACAATTCATGTTGACATGACAATGTAGACAATTGTTACACAAGTGAATTAGGTTTCAAGATTGAGACTTGAACTCATAAACACAATCTTGTGTATGGACAACAATGACACAGACACTTGACAGAAGAGACAAGTACTATTGCATTATCATCATATGAAAGTGATAGTTCAAGTACATCATTATATAGAGTTCTTTGGTAGCACTTAACATCCACTCTGCATATGGGATTTTGTTTCTCTTCCTAGAATGGACTGCATCTTCCTAGCCTAGCTGTCCTATACAAAGGGACTAAGTAGGTGTGATTGCAAATATCTCAACACCCCTCCTCAATCACAACCAAAAGTACAAAGTGTATAGAGGCTTTAGTAAAAGCAACACCTGCAAAGTGTGGGCACACCATAAACATGGAAAAACACCAGAGGCTGTCGCAGAAAAGGCTAAGTGTGGGTACCACAAACATGATGGACATCTAGAGGCTGTAGCAGGGGCCTTACAAAGTGTACAGAGGCTGTAGTACAAGGATAACTGAGGAGTTTTACAAGTTTATGTTTGAGACATTAGGGCTAGGAAACACAAAACTAAAAAAGTCTATCTGAATAGAAGGATTGATGAGGTTTGTCCTTCTCCTGGTGGTCTTCTTCTTCTTCCTTTGCTCCATTTTCTTCTTCTTCTTGGATTGCAACTAGATGGTCCTTTTGGGACCTCTTTCTTGCATGCTAGAACTTCTCAGTGTGTCCGGTCCTTTCGCAGAAGTCACACAAGAGCTGATCCTTCTTGCCTTTGTACCTATTGCCAACATATAATGCATTCTCATCACTAGAGGTACTTGGTTCTTCCTTAGTTTTTAACTTATTTTCCTCTTCTAACAGTGATGCCTGGATATCAACAAGTTCAGAATTTGGCATGTTGATTAAAGTTATTGATACATTATTATATTAAGGAGGCAAACTCTTAAGTAGAACACCGATGCAAACATCTTCTTCCATTTTAATGTTGATTCCTGTAAGTTGGGTTAGAAGTCCTTCCATGTAATTTAGATGTGTGGCAAGTGATGTGTTGGACTTCATTTCAAGCCTGAAAAAACTCAATCAGGAGACCATACTTTGATGATTTAGACTATACACTGAACAAGGTGTCAAGTCTCTTTCATGTATCCTGTGAGGTCTCACGGTTATCCACATGGTGGATATAGCTGTCGTCTTGCTCTAGTTGGATAATGGTCTGGGCCTTATCATCATTCTTTTGCCAAGTTACAGCAAGATCCGCATCACGAGGCTTCTTTTCTTTTCCAGTGGTAATGGCCTAGAGGCCCTTCTTCATCAGGATGAGTTTGATGCGGGTCTGCCAGGTGTAAAACCCGACTTCTTTGAACCAAGCAGTTGGAGAGTCTTTGCCCATGTTAGACTTATGGGAACAATAGCAAATTAACTTCAGAATTTTGAGATTTATCAATGCAAGAGCAGATTACAATATGTCAAGAGACACAAGTAATGACAGTTTGAAAACACACTATGCGGAGACTATGTTTGTGTTGATGTTGAGCTTCAATCTTCTTTGTTCGGGGTCCTCAATCCTTCTTCAGTCTTTCCAGATTTTTTGCCTCCTTGATTTGATGCTGGGACAATAGATCTGAGTAACAAATGCTTCAGTTGATTGAGAAGAAGCAAGAGCTTGAAGTGAGAGAAGAAGCTTGAATTAAAGTGGCTATGGTGGCTTGGTCTTCAATTCTTCCAAATGTTCAAGATCTCCCCTCCTTGATGATTTGATGGGAAAGTTGATCAGATCAGAGTGGCAAGGGCTTTGGTGACTCCAGAGAAGTGAGAAATTCAAGTGAAATGAAAGCTTGAAGTAGAAAAACTATGGCTTCCACAGTAGGGTTCTAAACCTGACTGGTTTTTTTTTATGTAGCAGCGCGCAGAAGTAGGCAATTGATGATCCCTCTGAGCGGAAGAAGGTTTAGATATGGCTCTTTAAAAGCCCTATGGTCGTAGGAGTGTTTGCGGCCGGTGCTGATCACAAAGAGCGGTATGACCAGTAAGTGTGCAGTTTTGAACAACGAACAAGAAAACAGGCAATGCCGGGGCAGGGAGCGTGTAATGTCGATCCATAATATGATGCAGTGATGCGCCCTGAGCAAAGGAAGAAACCCTTAGAAGGAAACATCGGCTATCTCCGCCTGGATGAGGAGATCAAGAAGCTCCAAGTGAGCTGGGTCCTGTTGGCTATGGAGGACACCCAAAGCAGAAGTTGAGAAGATTGACAATGTTGAGCTCCAGGGTGTGCAATGCTTAGGTGTGAGGTGTCAAGGAGGAGCTCTGGAAGTAAAGGAACATTTTCCCAGAAGGAATTGTAGTGAGATATGACTTGTGGAGAGAGATCCAAGTGCTTGAAGCAGGTAGGGTGCAGGCTAGCTATGGCTACCAAGGAAGGTCAAGTAGAGATGGAGGCGAGAAATGGAACCATGAGTTGAGAGAGATTAGAGGAGAGCTAAGCCATGCTCAGCTGCGCTCTGATACCATGTTAAAGATGCGGGATCTAGAGCATGGCAAAGGCGGAAGCTATGGAGGATGGAAGATAAAGACACAATTCACAAGTGAATTAGGTTTCAAGATTGAGACTTGAACTCATAAAGACAATCTTGTGTATGGACAACAATGACACAGACACTTGACAGAAGAGACGAGTACTATTGCATTATCATCATATGAAAGTGATAGTTCAAGTACATCATTATATAGAGTTCTTTGGTAGCACTTAACATCCACTGTGCATATGGTCTCTCTTCCTAGAATGGACTGCATCTTCCTAGCCTAGCTGTCCTATACAAAGGGGCTAAGTAGGTGTGATTGCAAATATCTCAATAGACAGAAGATCTACAAGTGGATTCATGTTTTCCCTTAGTAGTGTAGTAGTTACATGGAGCAGCAAAAAGCAACCTACAGTTGCTTTATCGAGTACAGAGGCTGAGTATAGAGGTGCTGCTATGGCAGCATGTGAGGTGGTATGGCTGCAAAAGTTATTAGGTGATTTGGATGTGCAGGGGGATGGTCCATTTTTCATTCATTGTGATAACATGAGAAGCATACAGCTAGCTAGGAATCCAATGTTCCATGCTAGGACAAAACACATTGAGGTACACTACCACTTTGTAAGAGAGAAGGTACTTGCAGGAGAGATTGACTTGGTATATGTCAGCACACAGGATCAAATAGCTGACATTTTCACAAAGGCATTGGGTGTAGAGAAGCTTTGAAAGTTTTGAAGCTTACTTGGAGTTGCAAAGATAGAGTTGAGCTTGAGGGGGAGTGTTGAGATGGCAAGCTCAACACGTGCGGACATTGATGATGGACTGCCTGGCTAGATGGGCGGTCATTATGATATTCACATGGCCACTAACTTATCACTTATTATATTTAGTTTGTTACACCTACCTACAGCTAGCAAAGACATAGTGCCAGTCGATTAGTGTAATCGATTATGCACTGTTTGACTTAGTAGGCCACTTTCCTTTATGTTGTATCTTATCTATACTTTCTGTACATTGTATAGTGTGTGGAAGAGAAGAAGAAGAAATCAACAAGAAAACGTTTTTGGCCTCCATCTCTCTTTGTGTGTTCTTGAGTGAGCTTCCTCTTGTGTATACAGTGTGTGTTTGGCGTAGCAGCTCAAGCAAGTCTCCCCACCACGTGATTCTTAATAGAAAGGTCACCAAAGCCACTACAATGTCCATTCATAGCTCAACAATATCATTATCACTTCAATCTTTGCTTGAGTCTTTAGTAGCTACTTCTTCCACTTATTTGAGCTATTTTAAACTTATATTCATCTCTTTCCAAGGTTGGAAAGCTTCCTCAAGCTACACATCTATCCCATATAACACTTACATAGGAATAGAGAATAGAACAAACCAGAGACAAAGGCTATACACAGAAGCTCAATAGGTCTACAGAACCATACCAAAGGTCATCAGAAAGCATTTAGCTCAACCAACACCAATAAAAACCATTAAGAATCAACCAATAAGCTTTTAAACACTCTTAAAGTTCCTCAATCATAATTCCATCCTCTCATTCAGAAAGAAAACAAAGCAAAACAGAAGCTCAACAGACTCAATCAGAACCAATCAAACACTATTTAGAACATCAACTAAGCATGTTACAACATCAAATCTCCACTAAAAACTATCATGAGCTTCTCAAACCTAATCAAACGCATCCAAAACACTCTTAAACACTTCCAAAAAATCAATTAACATCTAAAATCCATAAAATATCAACCATTTAGTCCTAAAAAACAACAAAAATCAATAAAAGAAACAAGTGATTTAAACCCTCAACAAGCCTCGGGTAAGTTACTCATGAATATATGTGTGCATCACATGGGTTTAAAATAATGTATTTTTAAAATATAATTTTTATACATTTTCTACATACAAAGTGTGTAATATAAAGGGATTATTTACAAATTGAATAGAAAAGGGTTATATTTTATTCATTAAAAAATTCACAAATAAAGATATTTATAAATAAGCCCTGAATGCACATGATGTACAGAATATACATATAGTAACTTCCTTGAGTAACAAATCAACTCCCAAAAGAAGCATAATCTTTGTGGATGGGTGAATATCTCCTGTCTGAATCAAGAATGACCTTTGAAACTATCTTGGACAATGAGATAGAGACATGGATATACTACTTGCGTTGTTATATAGGCATAGTAGAGCCAAAGATAGAACTAAAAGATAAAGGAAAGAACTTATTTTTCTCTGATAGGGGCATATATAGAGTCCAAAGAGCATGATGATGAAAATGAAGATGCAAATTATGAAAGCAAAGTGGAAGAAGCTATCCAACCAGAAGAGGATACTAATGAGAAGAAAGTCCTAGAGGTAACAGAAGTTGAAGATCCCATGCTCTTGGACAAAATCACTACGGTACCCTTCAGAGTGATAAATGAATCTCATCATATGCAAAAGATTTATAATAATTGGATTAAGTAAAATAAATATTTCTTTATCAATGGCTCTTGTCGATATAATCTACCCTTCTTGAGAAAGGATGATGATGATGTACCCTGCAACAAGCACTGATCTTGTAGCCCAAATAGAACTTAGATGGTCCTTGTTATGTGACATTCCTAGATACATTCTTCAAAGATGAGGCTTCAAGTCAAGAAGTAATTAACTCTCAAACAAAATCTGAAAGAGCCCTGATACCATTTTAGCATTCCTAAGAGCTAGGTGAGTCCTCAATGAAGATCAACGTTGGTTCCCACTCTCTTGAAAGAGTCACATCTATATCCAGAAGCAATCCGTAGAACCTTCATTCGAGAAGTGGAAGGTGAAAAGCAATTGACTTTTATTGATGCATATAGCATGAAAAGACATCTCAAAATGGGCAACAACCTTCCAGAAGAGGAGTTGTTGACTTTAAAATCTAGTAAAGAGTAATTTTAATATATTTGGTCTTACAAACTCTTAAAAGGGATTGATCCCACTATATATCAACATCACATCAACTTGGAGCATGATGCTAAGCTAGTATGGCAATAATAGAGACACGTGAATCCCATTTATTCTACCTTAGTCAAGATATAGAGTTGTTGAAGCTATTGGAAGCTAAATTTATCTACTCAGGGGCAATAGTGAATGGGTTTCACCCATCAAGGTCATACCTAAGAAGAATGGAAAGTTATAGATTTGTTTGGACTTTTGAAAGCTTAATTCTAAAACAAAGAAATATCATTTTCCTTCATTGATCAGCTGTTAGACACAATGGCAGGTCATGAACTCTATTCCTTGCTAGATGATTTTAGTGGATATAATCCGATGTAGATTGTAGAAGAAGATCAATCCAAGACAACCTTCACCATATAATGGGGGACTATGCTTATAGGGTGATGATGTTTGGGCTCCATAACACCCCTACTACATTTCAATAAGTCATGACGGCTATATTTCAAAATCACCTATATGATTTTATTGAGATATATTTAGATGATTTATGTATCTTTAATCTACTTTGTAAGTACCAGAGACATGTAGAGCAGTGCTTTGATCAATGTTGGGAGTATGGAATCTTCCTCAACCTTGACAAATGTATCTTTGGATTCTCTTCAAGTCTTCTATTGGGCCATATTGTCTTTGCATAGGGGATAGCAACACACCCTACGAAGATTGAAAAGATTGTAGCCCTAACTATCCCAACTAATCTAAAATAGTTGAGAGGATATCTTGGCCATGTGGGCTACTATAGGCGATTCATTGTCCACTTCAAAACTAAGATAGCCCCTTGCAAAAGATTCTTAGGAAAGATGTAGAATTTATTTGGACAGATGATTGTAAAGAAGCTTTCAACACCGTTAATTAGTGCCTCATCAAAACACCTAACTTGAAACCTCGTGATTGTACGAAGGAATTCCATGTGCACACTGATGTATTAGTTAAAGGGCTAGGCATAGTTCTTTGTCACAAAGGCTTTTGAAAGCTCAGACCAAAAAATTTGTTATACAAGTCGAAAAGTCATTAATAGAGAGCGAAACTATATACTGATGGAGCTTGAGTGCTTAGCGATGGTGTTCACCTTGGATAATTTTTTGTACTATTTTTTGTCAATGCATTTCAAGTTTTACGTAGATCATGAGGCTCTATCCTTCCTCGTGAATAAGGTAGACGTCAAAGGAAAAATGATGAGATGACTCCTTCTAATTATCTATTAGGAATCTTTCAGAGTGATGAAGGGGAGCAAGATGATCTAAACCTTCCTAATGTAGCTATATTTCTAGTGGAGACTATAACCCTATGGTGTGCAGGTGTTTCCAACCTCTTGGCCACACAACAATACCCCCTTGGTATCTCTGGCTGAGAAAAGAAGAAGCTTTTGTTGGAATCAACCCGCTACACCTTGGTTCACACTGCACTGTAGAAGAAAGGTAAATATAAAGTGCTATAGAGATGTATTATAGGAGATGAGATCAGAATCATGTTGAAAGCATGACATGATGAGCCATGTGATGGGCACTTTGCACGAGAAGCAACAACTAGGAAAGCTCTACTTGCAGGATACTAGTGGCTAACCCTCCACAAAGATGCATATATTACTATAACTGTTGTGATGCCTCTCAATGAATGGGAAAGTCTACAAAGACCAATGCCATGTCACTATAGCCAATCCTTTCCTTAAAGACATTTGAGAAATGGGGCATTGCCTTCATGGGCCCAACTAGAAGAAAGTAGAACAAATACATTCTAGTCTACACCTCTGTTTTAGCGCCTACTCCATGTTTTGTTCCCCTTCCTTCTAATCCTATAGATGTGGCATGGCCTATCCTGAACACTAGTATTCTTGCCTTTGGGGAAAAATTTTAGAAAAATAATATCGGTTATGGGAGAAAAGGACTTTAGTTCTTGCCATGTCGACCTACTTGTCCAAAAAGGTGACAGTACCCTTTGAAGAAGTAAGGAAAAAAAAGAAAAAAAAGAAAAAAAAGAAAAGAATTATGAAACAATTTGTTATGGGAGAAAAGGAAGAACTTTCCTCTTGGTGACACCTTACAATCTAGATACCTTACCTCTTCTAATGACCTTTCAAGGATACACTTTAGAAGCCACCTCCCTTTGTGTTGTTGTGTCCCTATTACTTCAATGAATATCTGAATTCTACATTAGATAAAATATCTTCATACAACTCGCATTCTTAATTTATTTGGTACCTCCATAGGTACGCCTATTCTTCAGCAAATGCTTGACATCCTCGATAAGCTGAAGCTGATCTTCATCGACAATCATTGAGAGTGATGTGAGCTTTCATCCTAACAGGATGGGGATATAAGTATGGATTGCTCTCTATATTCATCAACAGAGCATGAGACAGAGAGTGGGGTGAGCAACTAGTCTTTTTTTCTTTAATTCAAATGAGAGGTGAGTTATGTGAATAGAGTGTTGCACGTACAGTTTGGGCATCTCAATAAACAAAGCACGATCTATTATGTGCACGATACCATGAGGCTCCTCGGCCATTTTTCTTGCACCATATGGTGATACAAGACAAGATGCACAATTGCACCATCAATTGCACACAAGGCATACACCTTTCATACAATTGATAAAGAGAATTTCATAAATTGGTGTGAGGAATCAGGCTTCCCTCCTATATTTACTATCAATAGAGCATAAGGCAGAGGGGGGTAGAGGGATTGATTGACCTTAGAATTGAGAGACGTTATGACAACTGACAATCAAGTATGTTCATGTTTTCCTCCGTACACATAGGACGGGTCTCTACTACCACAATGGGACACATTACTCTATTTTGTGCACTATACTACAAGGCTCCCTGGCTCTCCTTCTTGCATCAATATCAAATGGGGTGGGATACACTAATGCACCATAAATTGTGCATACTAGCGTGCTCCCTCTGTGCCATTCCTTTTGTCAATTTCTAAATTGGGTGTGAGAGATTGGTTCCCTTCATTCCTCTGTGAGTGACGTGAGCTATGGGGTGTGAGATAGCTCTATTATTCTAACATGAGTGGCTATTGAGTTGAGTGTTGTATTCGTTATCCTCGATAACTTAACATGTTTTCATCAACAATGCTATCTCCTCAGGTGCTACTACATGGTCCTTGCCATGATTGGAGCATTGGTGGCAAAAGCCATGGTATCTCCTACAGATGACTTCAATACCTAGCACATAAAAAACTATTGGCATAGATCATCTGCTTAATGTACCAAGTGTTTCTAATCCTATCTCTTACATTTATATGTGTATGTCTTGTCTTAAGTGTAGGGATGTGACATTTTTGTCGGTTTTCAGGTCTTAGGCCCCTACTGATTCGCAATACCAATCTATTCAAGTTTTAAGTGTAGAGATGTATTCCTACATGTATATTCTACATACACTTATGAAAATGCTATTATCTAATATTTAAATGATACAATATATTTTCTCTGTCCTATTGGGGTCCCTTCCCCACCCATCCATCCTCTTCTATCATGTCCTCAATGTCTTTCTTTCACCAATTGACTATTTTTCTCTTTTTTTAATCTTTTCATGTGAACGTACCTTTGCTTCACCAAAAATACCCTTTAATGTCACCTTCCCATTTATCCCTTTGAATGGAATTTTTTTTTTTGATAGCCCCCTATTGTGACTATACGGTTCCTCCATTTGATTCATTTTTTACCACTTTTACATTCTTAGGATGTCTTTTTATGTGCACACCCCCTATCATCCTGGAACTCAAATCTTACCTTATAGTCATGTTTGTCCCTTTGAGTTGGACCCTTCTCCATGTCATAGTTCTTTGTTTTGAGCAACGGTTCATGGGTTATTAATTTTGAAGGATTTTATGCAAATCAAATGTATTTCCATGCGAACATATCTTTACATCGAAACCAAGATTTGACGTGATAGCCCCATACTTTCCCTTTCCTTGGACATTTTTCCTTGTCATAGTTTGTCATTTTGATGCACGAATTGGCCATTATTAATTTTTGCATATTTGCATGTATTTTTCTTTGGTGTTTTTAGTCTTTTACCATCATGTGAAGACCCCCATTTCTCATCAAAGTTGTGTTCTCATAGCTTTGTCCATCACCTCCAAATATAATTTTTATTCCTATTGCCCTCTATTCCAACATATGGATTTATTATTATTAATCTTTTATTTTTTGTGCTTTTTTGTATTTTTCCATGCTCCAAGTTTTGCCTGTAGACTAGTACACCGGCCTTGAGATCCCATCTCGAGTCACGTCGGCCTCTTGTGCGATATCCAAAGGCAAGGAATTTACAGCTAGAGCCTCCCTTGGCACCCAAGTGTCCTCCCGCTCCAAGCAACACCCATGGAGAGACCTCTCGTGGCGGGTTCGGTCCATATACCCTACGCGGCTAACAACCCCCTTGGATAGGGCCAGGTAGACAATTGGAGGTAACTGATCCTGCCTCTCCCTCCAGGCTATTAACCTAAAGCATTAAGTGTTTGTCTTGAATTAGTTCCTTGAGCAAAGAACTTCAAACAATGTACCTAAGTGTACAATCACGATTATTTCTGTGGTCGTTCGTACGACCAACTACAGAGGTGTGAATCCTTCTTCCTGAATGCTCCTAGCATTCAGTCCTAGATCGTTCGCGACTTGGCGAGATTCCAAGGGCTTGGCAAGCTAGGTTGCTTGTTTCCCCTATTTCTTTGGGTTAGGGTTTGTACCCTACTGACCCTAATTATCCTTACCTTAGGTTTCCTTGTAAAATAGATCATGGACAACCCCATCGTCCTCGGTTGGTCATCTTGCTAGTTATCTCCTAGCTCCCTTGAAGTACCTATGTACCTTTAACTTTGATCTTAATTGATCAAGATTGTCTATCCCCTTGACCATGGTTGGTCAAGATGGTTCTATTTAGAACAGTTCCTACTCCGTCTTAAGTATAATCTTCTTAAGCCCTCTTAATAATGCTCACATGCACTAAGCTTTTACCTATCCCTCTTGAAGTCACCAAGGACTTTGACATGGGACTCATGGATCTCAGTCCCATTTGGTAAATTAGAAACAACATTGAATTTTTCCAACAACTTTAATGCACACAATGTAATGCCATGCCTTCACTTCAATGCTTACAATTTTGATATAATCCATACGATATTTTATGCCACACATGCGAAGGTACTTTCTATGCATGAAATCTTAACATTATCCTCTATGTAATTATTTACACGATCTATAACCTTCCTGAATGATCTGATCTTTATAACTTTATGTGATTATTGTATAAATCTAGCTGCACTTTAATCTCTTCTGCAGTTTATTACATGTACCTTAGAATCCATCTTGCGATATGGAGATGCACTTTGCTTCTTTCGATGTCCTCTGAAATGTATTTTGTAAGAACTTGTGCAAGGAGCAATGCACTTTATGCAAGAATTCATGCAAGAATTTTTTTGGATAATTTGTGATGCAGTACCTAATCAATTTCACCTATTATAAAGTCATCTTACAATGAAATTTATCTTGTTTGTTACAAACATCACAACTAAATTCATACCAAGGCAATTACCCATCAATCGTGTAATCAATGTGATGCATGTGAATATGATTTTCACCATGATAATTATAATCTATGATTTAATAATAGAGCAACCTAGGTTTGGAGTGATGTCTTGATTCCAATGGTATTCACACCTGATAAACCGTTCGTGGTTGCGGTGCCATCTTGATTTGAACCACCATCCACACTTGGAGGGTTTTCCGGCCATCCTTGTGGATCTATGCTTCGGGGCCATACTCGAAGATGCGTGTACGAGTGGAGAAAAGATAATGAAAGGGGGTGTATTTTTGGAAATATTAGAGGGGGCATATGACCTCCCTTTAAGGGGGGGAGAAGAACCCTCCAAAAGCTTCCCTCTCTCTCTCTCTCTCTCTCTCTCTCTCTCTCTCTCTCTCTCTCTCTCTCTCTCTCTCTCTCTCCTTGCGATGATGATGAGGGGGGTTGTGTGTCAGGCGGAGGGGGGTGTGATGTGTAGGCGACGAGGGAGGGGGGCTGTTGTTCGCTGATGAGACGAGGGGGGGCGCTGCCTACTGAAGACGACCAGGGGAGTGGGGGGTCTTTCCCTTATACAGTGGAGGATGGAGGGCTTCACGAGGGGGGAGACAGCCGTTAACGGTCACCACCCCTCCACCTGGGGGGTGCATGCCCCCTTCTCTCTCTTTACTCACTCACACACTCTCTCTCTCCCCGACATGCTGTCGGCGAGGAGAGAGAGGGAGAGTAAAAAAATTTGTACTAAATTTTAAAAAATTCTTTTAAAGGAGGGGGGTTCTCATGGGGGGAGGAACGGGGGGGGGGATATTACACTCACCCTCTCCCTCTCTTTTTTTCTTTCCCTATTAGGTTTAATGTTTTTTCTCTCTTTTTTCTCTTCTCTCTCTCTCATTATATTCTCTCTCCTCTCCCTCTCTCATTTTTTTTCTCTTTTCCTCTCCCTCCCTCACCCTCACCCTCACCCTCTCTTTCTCTCTTTCCCTATTATGTTTAATGTTTGTTCTCTCTTTTTCTCTCCCTCCCCCTCTCTTTCTCTCTCCCTCCCTCTCCCTCTCCCATTTCCTCTCCCTCTCTCATTTCCCTATTATGTTTAATGTCTCCCTCTCCCTCTCCTTCTCTCATTTCCTCTCCCTCCCCCTCTCTTTCTCTCTCCCTCCCTCTCCCATATCCTCCCTCTCTCATTTCCTCTCCCTCCCTCTCCCTCTCCCTCTCTTTCTCTCTCATTTCCTCTCCCTCTCTCAATGCACACGAATTATACCAAAAACAAGTGAAAGAGAGAGAGAAAACTCCCTCTCCCTCTCTTTCTCTCTCCCTCCCTCTCCCTCCCTTTCTCTCTCATTTCCTCTCCCTTTCTCAATACACACTAATTATACCAAAAAACAAGTAAAAGAGAGAGAGAAAACTCCCTCTCCCTCTCTCATTTTCTCTCCCTCCCCCTCTCCCTCTCCCTCTCTTTCTCTCTCTCTCCCTCCCTCTCCCTCTCTCATTTCCTCTCCCTCCCTCTCCCTCTCCCTCTCTTTCTCTCTCATTTCCTGTCCCTCTCTCAATACACACAAATTATACCTCATTTCCTCTCCCTCCCTCTCCCTCTCCCTCTCCCTCTCCCTCTCCCTCTCCCTTTCCCTCTCTTTCTCTCTCATTTCCTCTCCCTCTCTCAATATACACGAATTATACCAAAAACAAGTAAAAGAGAGAGAGAAAACTCCCTCTCCCTCTCTCATTTTCTCTCCCTCCCCCACTCCCACTCCCTCTCCCTCTCTTTCTCTCTCTCTCCCTCTCCCTCTCCCTCCCTCTCCCATTTCCTCTCTCTCCCTCTCCCTCTCCCTCTCTTTCTCTCTCATTTCCTCTCCCTCTCAATATACACGAATTATACTAGAAACAAGTAAGAGAGAGAGAAAAAACACAAAAGCAAAGCAAGAATGGACAATGCACTCACCGTAAAGGCTCGAAGAAGGGTTTGGCGGCTCCTCTTTGCCCTCCGTACACCTTCTCCTCTTCTTCGTGAACGGCGGCGGCAGTGGCAGTGACGGCGGTGGCGGTGAGAAGCCTTCTTTCTCCTTCTTTCTCTCTTTCTCTCCCTCTCAACAAGATGCTTGCTCTCCCTCTCGCTCTCCCTTTTTCTCTCTCTTTTGTGAATGCACGAAAAATGACGCGCCCGGGTTTCGGCCCGCGTTCTTTTCCTCTGGGTCGCTAATAGCGACTCCGCTATTTCTTGTCGCTAGTGGGCATCGCTATACCCTCATATCCTTGTAGTGTATGTAGTTCATAAAACATGTAAAACCAAAGTTGAGAATTTACCTATTATGAATATGATAGCATTGAATGGATTGATTTAACTACCATGGATTTTGTTATAGATCTTGCTATTAAATGAGTATGTGACTAATTTCTAGTTGTCATTGGCAAGCTTTTCACAACCATGAGTATAGTTAACTTCCATCTATCCTTAAGTATAATGTTAATGTGTTCTTTCATCACTTCTACCAAAGCCTTGAGTGATATGTCTAAATTCTAATAAATGATCTCCAGAAATGCCTTTTTTTTGTGTCTAGTATCACTTAGGCAATACATGTTCTAAGTGGATCCTTAAGTGTATCTTCAAAATTGAGTTTGAACCTATAAAGTATTCATTTTAGAAGTCTTAAATATAAACTCAATTTTTGTTAGTCATCTTGGATTGTAAGCAAGCTAAGTTATTGAAGGTTGTAGTAGGGTTTATATCATTTTAAATTATGTTATATTCTCAAGGTGTACTATTCTCTTTAGTATTTTCTTGGATGTATCCATCAAATTTTACAATTCATTGTAGATTTTGATGTCATAATGCATATCAATGGTCTTTTCCATCTTGTTAACGAATATATAGCCTCTCCATGTGGATGTGGGTGAGACAATGATGATTAGAAAGGCATCATAATATTTTTTGTATCGCAATAATTTTTTCTATAAGGTCATGTATATAGTATGTACATCAATTGATTCGTATTTTTTTCTTGAATTATTTCCTTGTCCATCTCTCAATTCTTTGAAATGGTCCATTCTAGATAAGTGGACACTTGAAACATTAAAAATGAAGATCGTACATGACATTCATAACTCATTGAGATTCAAGATAGCTGTAAGATCAGTGGATCTTTCATGGTTTCTACCAATCCATGTTTTTGTATATATCTTCAAAAGCACTAATGTACATCAATGTCCCTTCATGTTCATTTGTAAGAATATAATAGAGGACTTACTTAATTCTAATTTTAAAGAAGGGATGGGGTGCATAAAGGTGACATCCTTTCATGTAGAGTGATAGTCTTGAGTGTTACATTTCATTACTCAATTATTGCACATTCATCATTATACATGTGCTTCTATTACCGATGTTGGATGAACAAAGCAGGTCAATGGATTCCCTTGGAGTCCACTAAAGACATGGGACAAGCATTTGATATTGAAATTCATACGCCAGGTGGAATAATCAAGTCAATCTCACAGTGAATGATTATTGGAGTCTCGCAAATCTATGGCACCATCTAGTCTTGATGGGAAGTGTTCATAATATGAAGAGTTTCAATTTTTGTATTGATGGTAGAAAGGTGAGTTTGTTTAATATTGGAAATTTTTTTTATTGGGGCATGACCGAGTTGTTCAGGTACCTTGTACGTATGACAATGAGGGGTCAATATTGCAAGGGGTGGAGGTCGTCGAAAGCTTGGAGCATGTAGAGGAGCCAGCATCCAGTAACAATGATGGAAATACAGGAGTCCAAGAATTCTTTGAGAATGTGATGGACTCATCCTTTTGTGGTGACATGTCTATCGACCTTCCAGTGTATGCGGAGTTGTGTCAAGAGATTGACATGGGACCATAGGATACTTCATACTTGGAGCATCCACTTACTCAACTCGTTGACTAATCGCTTATAAGGGTGCATAAGATATGCATTTTAAGTGAGATCATTTTTTAAGGATTTATATTACCGTGCTTTGTATGATTTAAATTGATTATGCTAACATAATTTTTTGTCTGTGGTGCAGATGACATTTTTGGATACTTAGATCATTAGGATGAGTCAAGGGATGAGCGATGAGGAGTTACAAGATATCTTCATGTGCATGACTCCAAATCAGATGGCGAGATTCAAAGACATGGCGGACCAACAGCTGTCTCGGACATCGTCAGGCCACTCTATTAGATCTACTTCGGCGCGATCAGATGCTTTAGCTTTGAGCAAACAAGATCGACACTCCAGACTTGGGCCAGAGGGAGGGAGTCCTTCAGGGTCAAGGGGATACTGCAAAGATACGGAGGCAGTGAGCCCACGGTCTGCATGGGATACAAGTGCTACTCCTCGCTCTCGTGGCGGTTCCAAGGAGCGTGGCTCAAGTGGTTACTGTGGAGGCACGGAGGTGGTGTCTCTGTCTTGTCATTCTGCTTGAGTTGCGTCACCTCCAGGATTTGTCACACCTATGGGGACATCTACTCCAGTTACTCCGGCTTTTACTCAATCGTCTATAGGTGGCACCCCTATGGGTGCTACACTGATAGATACTACCCCAATCGGTATACCAGATGTACAGGCGTCTCATGGATATGCCCAGGAGCATGGTTGCAGGTGGGAGAAGACCCATCTTAGGCATACCCCAGAGAGATACGCCTATCTTGTTGATGATAGGTCAGGAGACATCATCATGAATGATGAGGGGAGGAGGGTGATGGCTCGCATGAGAGAGTTGTGCCAACAAGTTTTTCTTAACATCTTAGATCATTGGAAAAACATATCGGAGGGGAGCAAGGACTACATAGTAGCATCCTTGCATGAGGAGTTTCCGATTCCAACGACAGTAGATAGATTTTCTACGGGCTGGATGATGGACTGCATGCGTGCATATATGTCACACAGATGATTAGACACACGCAAGGCACTCAAGAGTGGGGCTGCAAAGCCCGAGTGGCTAGACGCGGATGAGTAGTGGCGACTGAGGGAGGAGGCTACAGATTCTCCATGACGTTGGAGTCAGTAGTGCGAGGCGGGGAGGGCACGACTAGAGGCCAGAGTGGTCCATCATCTTGGGAGTGGCAGCCATAAGACATATCTAGAGGACTTCGTAAGTTTTTCTTTTGTTTTGCTTGCTTATTTTTTTGCAATATCCTTTGTACTGACAATCATGTTTCTAACAGTTAGTACTTTGTTTTCTTTGTAGTACTCCATTACAAATCGCGATCCGACCGGCCTTGACTCGATATGCTGAGAGGCACGGTCTCATTGCATTGATCAATCGATTGTATAGACACGGCGGCCCTGTAAGTCACTCATCTTTCTTGTCCGTAGTTACCATGTTTAATTAGAATGCATTATTGTATGGTGGACTGATGTGTAGTTATTTCTTTTTTGCAGAGTCCGTTCGATGCTCCTTTGCGGTGGGATGAGCTTTCAGATGGCGAGGATGTATAGCTCGCCCTTGGATCCCTGGAGCTCACACACCCTTCTTTTTTGGTCGCTTGATCTATGTAGACATTTTCTATGTAGTAGTGATATCTTGCCATGATTGTACCAGTCACTTTCATTATGCGATCATGTATTTATTCCATGTATCAGTGTTATGATTTAAGTACACTTTGTTTTTATTTACACGAGCATTGTACACAGTGCAAAAACTATTTTGTATGGCCCAAAGCTGCCCTGCCACAAAATTTTTTTCCTTGTTACCGTCACTATTAGTGTCACAAAATTACCTATAGGCGTCATTATTGGCATCATTATTAGCATCACAGAGCGTCGTTATCAACATCGTTATTTGCATCGGTATCAGCGTCGCTAATAACATCGCTAATACTGACTCTTCTATGGCGTCGCCAATAACGACACTTTTTGCGACGACGGGGGCAAATTTATTTATTTATATTTTTCATCGTTTTTAGCATCTGTATAAGGCCTATATCTTATAGTGGCTTCCTTATCTTAGACTCCTTTTGACTAGTGTGGACATCCAAAGTAGCATTGATGGCGCGGACTAGGTTGTCGTCATTGGTAGAAATTTCAGTGGTAGGACACTTGAGGGACTTTAGTTCTTGCTCCAGTTGTACGCGGTGTTGACATGCACTGCTCAAAGGTTGGCTCAGGAAGCAGTGATGCAAAGTCAAAATTGGCCATGATCGCTTGATGGAGAAATTCGAAAATTTAGGATGTCTTGCAAATGAAAAGACGCCTTGCTTGTTGTTGAAGAATTTTGGCGTATAAGACCAAAATTTTTAATGGTCTTTGGACAAGAAATTATGGATGGGAATAGGTAAAAAAGGAGAGAATTTTTTATGGAAATATTGTGAGATTTATGAAGCTGGAAAGAACTACGCGAGAACTACCTCTATGGGAGAGATAGTCGCCTGTGACTTGTGAAGATTGGCAGAGTTTGTGTATGTCACGGAGTAAGAGAGGTTGAAATTGATCAAGTAGGTTAGTAATATAACTTGCCTAATAAGGCTTTTAAGCCTAAAAAACTTGACGTTTTGGTGCACAGATCGGATGCCGTAAGCATGCGTAGTGAGCGTCAGAAGGTCCCCAAGAACAAAAGAACTCTACTTTTTGCACACAAATCAATGTAGAAAACTTGCACGACATGAACAAGAGACCAATTGGGTGCAATCTCCCCCCCATGCCTTGTGTGAGCGCTCCACATAGCATGTATTTCATATATTAATCATCTTCAAGCTCAAATAATAGCCCAAATTACAAAATAGCATGCTTTTGGCTTTTGAGTTTGCTTTTGTGCCAAATAGAAATAAAGCTAATAGGCGCCCAAGAAGTCAGGCGTACCCAAATACAATGTCCAAATACAAATATCTAAATCGTGCGCCTATGTGCATACAAAAATAATAAATAAATATCAAACGCCTTGATAAATAAGCGCGACAAAATATAGGCACCATGCCTAAAGTATGTGCCCATCAAAATATTAACGATAATTTGAATACACGCTATCCTCCAATGCTTTCCACTGCCACCGCTGTTATCTCTACACATCAACTGAAGCATTCACAATCGTTAGTAAAATAATACAATTAAACCGACAAAAGTGAATACCTAGTAGTCTTCAGCTACATAAATAAATTAATTGGTTAGAAATCAATCCTAACCTTAATTTATTATGAGTGCGTACTCTAAACTCATAAACGTTTATTAATTTAAATATGTATTTTGCGGAATCACCCGCTATGGAACCCATGTACACACTAAATTAACAAAACGCTCGAAAAGCCTAGGCGTCCCCATCGACTTCTCGCACAAAGAATCCACTTTGTGTATGAGCCCCGGTAATAAAAGTTTACAAAATCTATCGTAAAACCTCACGGAATCCACCGTGGCACGGAATCCACCGTGTAATATGCCTCCTGGCATCATACCCCCGGGGTGGGATAGCAATTGTCCTCAATTGCTATTAGCTCAATGTGGAGCTAACAGAGTGGGGAAAGCATTTAAGTCTCTAGTGTGTATCCATTGGGCCTCTTCAACAGGATGGTTTTTAAACTTGACCAAATATCTAGAATATCTACAGCCAGTTCTAGTGGTCATAAAATCAGTATCTATAATAGCTTCAGGCTCAAGGATTTCAGTCTCTTCATCTAGCAAAGGTGGATTTTCATAGACAGGATGTACATGTAATTGGCCTCTAAAGGGTCGTAATAAACTGATATGGAAGGTGTTATGGATTTTTCCAATGTTGTGATAGTTCCAGTTTAAATGCATTATCATTGATTTTGTGTATGATCTTGAATGGTCCATAAAATCTAGGTGCTAATTTCACAACTGGGTGTTTATCTACACTTTGTAATCTACGTTTTTCTATTCGTAACCAAACATAATCATCAACTTTGAAATTCATAGCCTGTCTTTTCTTATTTGCTTGCTTTGTATATGATTGCTGGGCTTTGGCAATCATATCTTTAACTTCATCAAAGATAGTAGCCTGCATGTTAGCAATATCATCAGCAGTCTGAATTTTGTTTGATAATGATGCAACAGGTGTAGACAATCTATATCCATAAATAACTTCAAATGGTGCTTTCTTTGTAGCTGTGTGTGGTGTATTGTTATATGCAAACTGAAGTAAATGTAGATATGTATCCCATGTGTGTAGTTTTGAAATAGTGTAAGCACGTAAAAGATCTAAAATAGTACTGTTAGTAGCTTCTGCTTGACCATTAGTTTCAGGATGAAATGCAGATGAAAAATTAATCTTTGTTCCTAAGTTAGCAAACAAAGTAATCCAAAAAGTATTACAAAATCTAAAATCACGATAAAAAATAATAACTTTTGGTAAACCATGATAGTAAACACAATTTTCAAAAACAATTGAGCTGCTTGAGATGCAGTTAAAATTTTCTTGCATGGAATGAAATATGCTTGTTTGCTAAACCTGTCAACAACAGTCCAAATCATATCATGGTTAGCTTTAGTGTTAGGTAAACCAGTGATAAAATCCATTGAAATCTATTCCCATGGTCGTGATGGAATAGATAATGGCATTAGTAAACCATACTGTTTACCATGGTGTCTTTTAACTCTTTGACAAACTAAACATTCAGAAACAAAGTTAGATACATCAGTGTCCATATGTGGCCAATAAAAATCTTCAGTCAATGTACGCAAAGTAGATATAATACCTCTATGACCTTGATATGGAGGACAATGAATCTCATTCAAAATAAAAGATCTAAATGGAACTGTCACACATAATCTCTTTTCATAAAACATGAATCCATTATTATAAGACATGAATAGGAATCCAATTATTTGCAACTAATTTATTCCAATCAGCTTGAAAAGTAATATCTTGATGATAAGTATCTTTCATAGGGATAAGGGAATCAAATGATATCACAGAAATATTATGAATTGTTGGTCTTCTACTTAAAGCGTCGGCTACAACATTCTCTTTTCCGGGTTGATATTGTATAAGGGGGATGAAAACTTTGAATGAAAGCTATCCATTTAATATGTCGGTCAGATATTTGGGGTTGACTAAGGAGATGTCTAATGCTTTGTTAGTCAGTTTTAATCATAAATTCAAAATCCATTAAGTAATGTTTCCATTGACGTAAGGCTTGTACTAAAGCTAGCAATTCTTTATCATATGTAGAATATTTAAGTTCAGACGGTTTGAGTTTACAGCTAGAGTAGGCTATGGGATGATTATCTTGCATAAGGACAGCTCCTATTCTAGATCCACTAGTATCAGTAACTACTAAAAAGAATGGTCTATTGAAATCGGGTAGTTGTATTACAAGAGCATGGGTTAATGCATGTTTCAATAAATCAAAAGATTTTTGTTGATTATCAGTCCAGTTATACACAATACCCTTCTTTAAAAGTTTAGTCAAAGTTAAAGCAAGTAATGAAAAATTTCGCACAAACTTTCTGTAAAAACTAGCAAGACCTAGAAAAGAACGTAACTCACGCACATTTTTGGGTATGGGCCAATTTAAAATTGCTTCTATATTTTTAGGGTCAACCTTAATACCTTTTGATGAAACAATATGACCTAGATATTCAATTTTTGTTTGAAAGAATTCACTCTTTTCTGGATTAGCATACAATTGATTATCTTTTAACAACTTGAAAACTAAAGACAGATGTTCATAATGCTCATTCTCATTTTTACTGAATACCAATATATCATCAAAGAATACTATAACACAATGCTGATATTTTAGAAATATGCGATTCATCATGCGACTAAATGTAGCTGGTGCATTAGTTAGACCGAAACGCATGACTAGAAATTCATAGTGTCCAAATTGTGTTCTAAATGCAGTTTTGAATATATCAGATTTATCCAATCTTACTTGATGATAACCGGATTTAAGATCTATCTTACTGAATATGGCAGAACCTTGTAGTTTATCCATAAGATCATCTACCCTAGGTATTGGATATCTATTCTTAACAGTATTTTTATTTAGGGCACGATAATCAATGCACATGTGATAAGTATTATTCTTCTTCTTTACTAATAAGACAGGTGCGCCAAATGGAGAACTACTAGGTCCAATTAATCCTCTGTTAAGAAATTCTTCTATTTGATTTTGAATTTCTTTCTGTTCAATTTGGTTATGCCTATATGGTGCTTTACATGGTGGTTGTGTACCAGGAATTAAATCTATTTTGTGATCTTCAGGACGTGAAGGCAGTAGTCCAGGTGGTAAATCATCAGCAAAACAATCTTTAAATTGAGCAAGAAATTGTGTATGCCTAGGATGCATATGTTTTTCTTTAGCTTGAAGTTCATTCACCTAAATTAAATAAGATTTGCTACTTTTACGTAATGCACGTTTAGCCTGAGTATGAGTAAGCAGTGGAAAATTATTAGAAGAGTGCATACCATGCAATGTAATTTGTTTTCCTTGAAAATAAATTTTAATTGAATGCATAGAATAATCTATATCAGGATTATACTGATGACGCCAAGGCATACCTAAAATTATGTCACTAAACTTCAAAGGTACAACTAGGAAATTTCTTCGTTTAGTATATTCACCAATTTTAATTTTTAAGTTATGTACCTCTTGTGTTCCATTATATCTTGTTCCTAGGAATGATGCTTTAATGCGATAGTGTGTAGAAACAATTTGTAAATTCAATTCTTTCACTAACTTTGTAGAAATAAAATCATGTGTGCTACCATCATCATGCAAAATAATCTTTTCTTTACCATGCACTAAACATTTCATTGTTAACAAAGAATGTGGAGTTGGCATACCTGGCAAAGTATCCGAAGTAGTACCAATGTCGTCATCATCTTCCGTAAAGTCAGGCATTTCCTCACGTTCTTCTTCTTCCATTGCTCCAAGACAATTGATATGGACATGTGGCTTTTTCGATCGGCAATTGGTTGCTAGATGTCCAGGTTGATGGCATTTGTAACAAACTATAGGTTTGGCTTTAGTTACATTGTTGCTAATGGCAGGAAGTTTAGGAATATTGGGATTTGGCTGTGAGGATGGCTTAGGGTTTGGATTGGTATTTGATGGCAAAGCAGGTGGTCGTGTCCAAGACTTATGGAATGAAGATGGAAGAAAATGACTTTGACTGAATCTTCTAAAATTTGAATTGAATTGCTTGGAACCATAGTTACCATTAGCTTGAAATTGTTGTGGATGATTGTCTCTTCCACGAATCTTGTCTTCAGTGTCATGAGCCAAGGAAATTGCATCTTCAAGGGTTGTTGGCTTGAACATATTGACTTCAACATAGTAATGTCCAAGTAAACCAAACATAAACTTGCGTTTGTGAGTCGCTTCAGGTACATCTTCAAGCATACGTAGTTGCAGTAGGGCATTCCAAAAACGTTCAGTGTATTGGGAAATAGGTTCATAATCTCTTTGATGTAGAAGATCCCATTGCTTTATGGCTTTTTCATGGAATTGAGGAGGAAGGAAATTCTGCAAAAACTTCTTTTGAAAACTATCCCAGGTAGTGGGATAATCAATGCTCTTGCGAACCATAGTCCACCATAGAGATGCTCGATCGACTAAATGGTTAGTGACACATTTAATTTTGTCTTTCTCAGCATATTGGTTCGGGTAAATCACCTTCAGCCATTAAATCGTCTATGTTTTGTTCCGTCATCTTGTAAAATCCAAAAGACCTCACACTCTCGAAATCTGATTAGCGGGATGAGCGTAGCTCAAAGTCGGGTATACAAGGCTTATAAATTTTGTTTGGCTTTTACGGTCTTTGTCTTTTGCGGTTCTTTATTTGTTATCTTCGTAGAAGTTGTGTATAATCTTTGTATGACCTGCGTATGACCTTCTGCGTTTGCTTAAACTGGTTCAGCAAGTCTGCAAATCGGTCCTTCGCGATCAGAGGATGCAAATAGGGGTTCTTGATCGCCAGGAAGTCACCGATATCGACCGTTTGTGATGAAACTAACTGTAGAGCTCGATCGTTCTAGGAGCTCCGCCTTCGCGCAAGATGGTGAGCGATTGGAAGCTCTCGATCTCAGCTTCGCTCTGATACCACTGGTGCACAGATTAGATGTTGTAAGCGCGCGTAGTGAGCATCAGAAGGTCCCCAAGAACAAAAGAACTCTACTTTTTACACACAAATCAATATAGAAAGCTTGCACGACATGAACAAGAGACCAATTGGGTGCAATCTCCCCCCCATGCCTTGTGTGAGCGCTCCATAAAGCATGTATTTCATATATTAATCATCTTCAAGCTCAAATAATAGCCCAAATTATAAAATAGCATGCTTTTGGCTTTTGAGTTTACTTTTGTGCCAAATAGAAATAAAGCTAATGGGCGCCCAAGAAGTCAAGCATGCCCAGATACAATGTCCAAATACAAATATTTAAATCATGTGCCCATGCACATACAAAAATAATAAATAAATATCAAACGACTTGATAAATAAGCGCGACAAAATATAGGCGCCATGCCTAAAGTATGCGCCCATCAAAATATTGACGATAATTTGAATACACGCTATCCTCCAATGCTTTCCACTGCCACCGCTACTATCTCTACACATCAACTGAAGCATTCACAATCATTAGTAAAATAATACAATTAAACTGACAAAAGTGAATACCTAGCAGTCTTCAGCTACATAAATAAATTAATTGGTTAGAAATCAATCCTAACCTTAATTTATCACGAGTGCACACTCTAAACTCATAAACGTTTATTAATTTAAATATGTATTTTGCGGAATCACTCGCTATGGAATCACCCATGTACACACTAAATTAACAAAATGCCCGAAAAGGATAGGCATCCCCATCGACTTCTCGCACAAAGAATCCACTTTGTGTATGAGCCCTAGTAACAAAAGTTTACAGAATCCACTGTAAAACCTCACGGAATCCATCGTGGCACGGAATCCACCGTGTAATATGCCTCTTGTGGTGTCAAAAAACGCCTCCCCCACGAAATTTTAAAAAAAAGAGCTTAAGCTCTTGCTTAAGCTTAAGCTAAGCTTTTACTTAATCTTTAATTAAGCTTACTAACCATCTGTAAGCTCCAACTCATCACGAAATATAGCGCCATGATGTAGGAGTGGGTATTCTTCAATGTCTGGGAAAACAACAGAATTCCTTGACTGTGATAGAGGGGTTTCTGGTTTTGAAGGCCTGGGAATCTAGCCGTGTAGTCAGTTCGTGATGAGACAAACTGTAGAGCCCGTTTGCATAGCAAAGGCCTTGCCTTCACGCTAGAGGGTAGGCGATTGGAAGCCCAAGAGGTAAGCTGGGCTCTAATACCACTGTTGTGAGCAATGGATGCGTGGTTTGCTCGTAGCGAATGGAAGAAGCTCCCTCTTCCTCTCTTTTACTCATAAAATTGCATACGACTCATGAGAAATTGAAAAATAGACTAAAAGAAAAGGTAAAGTAAGATGAACGACTCAAGATTGGGTTCAATCTCCCCCCAACATGAAGTGGGCAGCTCCTTTCATACCGTATTTATAATAATATTATGAAATCTTCTTTGCCCAAGATTTACGCCCTTTACAATCACTCTTTTCATAAAGAGTTTGAGTGAACTGAAAAAGAGATAGAGTAATTTGAATTAATGGATGCTAGCAGTTGTGTACTCCACAACTTTGTGGAACCATTAATATTTTATTGGACATATCTTCTAAAAATCTATTTTGCTAATAAATATTTACATAGAGGCTATGCACACGCTTTATAAGAAATAGCGGTGTGTCTAATACAATAATCCAATAAAATCTTGGGAAAATAATCTTTAGAATACTTGCGCATGGCGTAATTTTCCAATTCTCCTTACTCTACACATCAACTGCCAAAAATTTAGAAAATCATATTAGAATAATAACCAACTGAATAATTGCAGCTAGCCACATAAATCAATTATTTGGGAATTCTATATAATAATTAGTTTACGAAGACGTTAATACTCGTGTGGATAAAATGGTACCACCCACGTTCACACTTGCATCGACGCCCGGAAAGGATAGGCGTCCCCATCGACCTTCCGCCTAAGACAATTCTTAGGAATGTGCCCCGCATTGACGGAGAACCATTTAAGGCGCTCATCCCTTTGCGTAGGTGCCACTTGGCAACACAATCACCAGAGTTGAGTAATGTGCATTTATAGCAAAAGTTGGATTTGAATGAGAAAAATAAAGTCAAGGTGCAAACCAAGTACAAAGCTATGAATAGAAAGGCCAAACCTATTTGTAGAGCCATTTCCTTTAGATATGATTAGTACATGAAGACGACTATAAAGTAGTCAAGTTTAAGAGATCTTACAAGTGTTGGTCATAAGTTCTCAACAGAATCGTTGGCAAAACTAAATTAGATTGGAAATGGGGATCTCTTACTTCCTATTGATAGCTAGTATTTTGTGGAGATTTTAGAGAGACATGGTAGAGCATTTACATTTTAGGTGCATGAGATTGCATGTGTAGATCCTAAGGTTGTGGTACTAATGGTGATATTTAATATTTCTCACATTTCTTAAAATCTTTAATCTATTCCAGTGCCAAAAGCACATCTACCAAAATTGATTGAGTTATTGATGCCAAGATTGTGGGAGAGAAGGAAGGAGTCTCACTTGTAGCTTTCTTGCTTGCAGAAATGGGGGAATACACACAAGGGTGGAGGCTGAAAACAGTTTTCCTCTTCTTAGTTGTGTAAGCCAAAAAGAACTCTCATACAAAGAAATAGAAGAACCCTATATATGGGTCTCAAACCAAACTCAACTAACTAAGGTGGCATACTAACTGAGCCATGAACTAGAGTAGATAAGGATAGCTGTCATCTAGCTATTATTCATGGGCGGTGTACCAACCGCATTTGCAACTAACACATCGGTGACATAAATGCACAACGGTCACCCTGGCATATCACGAGTGGAGCTCGATATCTCAACACTCCCCCTCGAGCTCAATCCCAATTACTGCACACCAAGTAGGTCTCTGAACTTGCGCAGCTTCTCTGCGCCCAATGCCTTCGTAAATATGTCAGCTACCTGATCCTCTGTGCTGACATAAACTAGATCAATAAGACCTAGTAAAACCCTCTCCCGCACATAGTGATAATGCACCTCAATGTGCTTTGTTCTAGCATGATAGACTGGGTTATTTGCCAAGTGTATACTGCTCATGTTGTCACAATAAATGACAACTGGCCCATCTGTAGGCTGATGCATATCATAAAGTAGCTTATGCAACCAAGCTACCTCACATGCAGCCATTGCTGCACCCCTGTACTCAGCCTCTGTGCTCGACAAGGCAACTGTAGGCTGTTTCTTGCTGCTCCAAGTGACTGCAGCACTCCCAAAAGAGAACACATATCCACTGGTAGATCGTCTATCAGAAATACTACCAGCCCAATCAGCATCAGTGTATCCATGCAGCTGTATCTAAACCCCAGTCTCATAAAATAGTCCATACTACAATGTGGACTTCACATACCTGAGTATGTGTCTAGCCGCATCCAAATGCGGTTTCCTTGGAGCCTGCATAAACTGACTTACCAATCCAACAGCATAGCTCAAATCTGGCCTGGTAATAGTCATATAAATCAAGCTTCCTACTATGCGTCTGTACATAGTAGGGTCTTCCAGAACCTCACCTGCATCTGGGCTTAGCTTCACATTCTGCTCCAAAGGAACTGAAATAGACTTACAGCCTGTCATCCCATATTTGGACAGCATGTCCAATCCATACTACCTCTGCAAGAGCTGTATCCCACTTGGTGATCTAATCACCTCAATGCCCAAGAAATAACGCAGGTCTCCCAAATCCTTCATCTCGAACTTTTGCTTCAATAGCATTTTCACATGAAGGATATCTTCATCACTGTCACTTGTCATAATCAAATCATCAACATAAATGACAAGCAGCATAATACCTTTCTCTGTCTTTCTCACATAAAGTGAGAAATCTGCCTTGGAAATTTGAAAGCCAATAGTGACAAGATACTGCCCTATCTTGTCAGACCATGCTCTAGGTGCTTGCTTCAAGCCATACAAGGCTTTCTTCAACCTGCAAACAAACTCAGGATGAACAGCATGCACATAACCTGGTGGCTGCTCCATATAGACCTCTTCTTGCAAATCACCATGCAAGAAGGCATTCTTTACATCCATCTGATGTAAAGACCATCCCTTTGATGCAGCCATAGCAATGACTGCTCTTACGGTTGCCATCCTTGCAACCGGACTGAATGTTTCTTCATAGTCAATGCCATATGTTTGTGCATACCCCTTGACTACTAATCTTGCCTTGTATCTGTTCACAGAACCATCTGCATTGTGCTTCACCTTATAAACCCACTTACAGCCAATTGCATTTTTACCTTTAGGCAAAGGTACCAATTCCCATGTAGCATTTTCTTCCAAGGCATCCATTTCTTCATCCATGGCTTTCTCCCATTTTTCTTTTGCCATGGCTTGCTCAAAAGAAGTGGGTTCTGGTTCCTGTATCACTTTGACCATATATGCATAGTGAATGGCTGTAAATCCATCATATTTCAGCCTATCCACAGGATACCTAACTCTGGTAGACCTGCGCAAAGTGGGTTCACTCCCAGGTGCTCTCAAAACATCCCTGGTCTTCCTTACTCTAGGTATAACAATAGAAGGAATACCCAACTCATCATCAATGCTCTGTTCTGAGCCACTGGATTCACCATCCACATAAGAGTGACCTGCATTCACATCAAACATGGGCTGATCAACCTTCTCTTTTCCTTTTCGTGATACCTGCATACCACTATCTGCATTACTTTGAGAAGATTCTCCTGATCTCAATCTGCCTGTCCATGGCGAAGAATGTGAACCACTGCTAGAGGACGCTCCAGGTCCACTAATATTTTGTGATTGCTGTTGTGAATTCTGTGCAGCATTACCATTTTGTGCATCTACATCATCAATCACATTTACTGGTTTATACCAGCTACTCATCTCATCAAAAACAACATCTCTGCTCACTATAAACTTATGAGTAGAAGGGTTATAGTATCTATACCCTTTTTGCTGCAGAGAGTAACCAATAAAGATGCACTTCTCAGCTTTTGGATCCAACTTGAATCTCAACTCATCTGGCACATGTACATAGGCAATGCAACCAAAAATTTTCAAATGAGAAATATCTGGTTTCCTACCAGTATACCTCTCCTCTGGAGTCATTCCATGTATTGCTGCAGTGGGAGTCCTGTTCATTATGTAGACTGCTGTAGCAACTGCTTCAGCCCAATAAAAATCTGGCAAGTCTTTTTCATTGAGCATGGCACGAGATACCTCTCCAATATGCCTATTTTTCCTTTCTGCAATTCCATTTTGTTGTGGGGTATGACTGCATGAATATTGCTGCTTTATGCCATGCTCTTGCAGGAACCTTGCAAACTCATTTGAGAGGTACTCTCCCCCTCCATCTGACCTTAGGCATTTTATCTGCAAGCCTGTTTCTTTTTCAACCATAGCTTTAAGAGTTTTGAAATGCCCAAAAACTTCACTTTTCTTTTTCATAAAATACACCCAAACTTTTCTGCTATAGTCATCAATAAAAGTGACAAAATAATGACAGCCTCCAAGAGATGCAGCTTTAGTAGTCCACACATCAGAGTGGATTAATTCCAATGGCTTCTCACTCTCTTGAACATGTCTAGGAAATGGTTTCCTTGCTTGTTTTCCAAACTGACAGGCTTCACATACCTTATGCATTTCTGCAACCTTGAATTTAGGCAAACCTGCAACAATATTTTGGGCCTGCATTGATTTAAGTCGCTGTACATTAACATGACCAATGCGTTTATGCCAGATATCAATATCTGCAACTACACCGGTCCCATGTGCAAACACTGCTGCACTCAATTCAGACATGTCTACATCCAACGTAAACATTCTGCCCTTCTTCTTTCCTTTTGCTATCAAGCGACCTTTATTTTTCATATCCTCAACAAAGCATCCATGAGGATTAAATCTGACCTGCAAGCCCTGCTCAACCATTTGACCAACAGAAACTAGATTCTTGGTGATATTCGGAACATGAAATACATCGGATATGTATTTCTTTTTCCCATCCTGCATAGACAAAGGAAAATTTTCAATCTGCACAATAGGATGTGCAGTATCATCACCAATCTCCACAAATCCTGGTTTTTCCATTTTCCTTGCATCCTCCATCCATTCTGCATGACCTGTCATGTGGTTTGATGCACCTGAGTCAACATACCATACATCGTTGCTTTCTTCTGCACTTGTCACAGAATTGTTCATGTGCTGCACCATAAACAGATGCTCATTTCTGTCATCACTCTGTCTACTAGAGGATGCATAATTTCCTTGTTGCAGTTTTCCATTCATGATGTCATTCTGCTTTTTATAGCAGTCTTTAGCCATATGACCCATTTTACCACAGTAATAGCATTCAACATTACTGTTTGCATTTTGACCTCTTTGCCATCCACCACGACCTCTTTGGCTCCCCCTGCCTCTAGAGTTACCACGTCCTCCTCCATAGGACTGGTTTTCTTGAGTTTGCTGCATATTCTGATTTCTACCACGGCCTCCAAATCGGCCTCCTCTACCTCTGCCTCTACCTCTTCCAGCATTTGAGTAGAAGACAGCTTCTTTTGAAGTTCCTCCTGAAGAAGATGCACCACCATTTCTCTGCTCCTCAGAAATTAGAAGAGCAATCAACTCCTCAAAATCAGGAAATCTTTCACGTACGGAAATGGATGTTCGAAACTGTGCATAATCCTTTCCTAGACCATTCAAGGTCACAGAAACTAAATCATCATCTTCCACTGGCGATCCAATGGAAGCAAGTGCATCTGCAATCTTCTTCACCTTCATGTGGTAGTCATTGATGCTCATATTTTCTCTTTGCACATTATGCAACTCTTGCTTGAGCTGCATTTTCCTGGCTTGCGTATTTGTGCTGTACATTTTTGACAAAGTATCCCATGCCTCCTTTGGCGTACTTGCATCCTGAATATGCACAATCATAGAGTCTGAAATACTGATAGACAGCCAGTACATAACTTTCCTGGCTCTCTCATGCCATGCTTTAAATGCCTGCATTTGCTGTTGATTGGGAACATCAGGAAGAACTGGTTCTTCTTCATTTCCTGCAACAAATTCCCAATATCCTTTTCCCATAAGGAAATTCGTCATTCTAAACTTCCATGCTTGGAAGTTGTTCTTGTCAAGCTTTTCAGTGACAATCTGTGAAAGAGAATCAGACGCCATTACAGAACACTGCAAAAAATTCTGTCACTGCAAAAAACACAGCTTCACCCTCACAAGGGCAAATCTGCAAAACTGGCAAAAGTGGTATTTGACCACACAGTCACTTCCTAGTGACGATTTTGCATCAACAGGCAACAAGGATGATTCTGTAACTCCCAATGTCTCTGCACATAGGCATAGGATGCAATTTCTACAGTAACTTTTCACCGACCTGTAGAACAGTGGTTGCACAGCATAAAACTGAGCCTTTTTCTGAGTGCGTGCAGAAAACTTTCGCCTCCAGAATAGGCCCCGAAATGGCCTCAAATCAAAAAAACAAGGTCGCCAAGGGCTAAAGCCCTTACCCACAGCATATACTGCCCTCTTGCTTCACTGCGAAGGGCGTCTCAACCTGAGACAGTGCAGTCTTGCAATTTTCGGCTGTGCTATCTACAAAGATCTGCTCCCAAAACAGAAAATGAAAGCAACACTGCTCCTCTTACCAGAACACCGTGAGCTTGGCTTGCTTTCTTGAGCTCCTTACCACGAACAAGGCTCTGATACCATGTCAAGATTGTGGAAGAGAAGGAAGGAGTCTCACTTGTAGCTTTCTTGCTTGCAAAAATGGGGGAATACACACAAGGGTGGAGGCTGAAAACAGTTTTCCTCTTCTTAGTTGTGTAAGCCAAAAAGAACTCTCATACAAAGAAATAGAAGAACCCTATATATGGGTCTCAAGCCAAACTCAACTAACTAAGGTGGCATACTAACTGAGCCATGAACTAGAGTAGATAAGGATAGCTGTCATCTAGCTATTATTCATGGGCGTTGTACCAACCGCATCTGCAACTAACACGTCGGTGACATAAATGCACAACGGTCACCCTGGCATATCACGAGTGGAGCTCGATATCTCAACAATTGAATGAGAGGATTCGGATGGGAATACTTGAGCCATCTTTAGTGCTGTATTCAAATAAATGGTTTACATTGCCAAGAAAGAATGTAGCTCTTAGGTTTATTCATGATTTGCAGCTAGTGAATAGGGTGACTATATCAAGAATATTTGTGCAGGTCTAGTTGTGGCTAAGTTTGTTAAGGCTTTTGCAAGGCAAGCTACCTATTCTCTTAGTGATCTTTATTCAGGGTATGATTAATTTCATCTTGCCATGTAGAGTACATATTTGACCACTATGAGAACTTCATTTGACCTTGACAAGATGTGCACTATATGCTATTTAGTTTTCAACAAAGGTTTTGAGTGAGACGCAAATAAGGTATCCATAAATTAAAAGAGAGATTTGGGGTGTTGTGACTGCTCTTAAGGGTGATAAGGAATACTTTATTGGCACTTTTGTTGTGTTTGAAACTCGTTGTTTGCCTTTGTCGGGGATGATAACTAGTTGTTTTATCCCTAGCATAGCTATGCTACGATGTATAGCATGCATAAAGTCCTTGAATTGAGAATTCAAGCATATTAGAGGGAAGGAAAATCTAGTGGTTGATATGCTTTGTAGAGCCAAATTTTATGATGAGGATACACTTCTTGTAGAGCATGGAGAGGTTTATATTTTAGCTATGGTTGATCACATGTGTCATATCTCTTCATTTGAGGCATCTTTAAAGGATCTTTGTACAAGTGATTGGTTGCAGATTGATTAGTACTTGAGTACACTAACAGAGCTTAATGAATGGACGTGGAGTTCAAGAAGATCTAGTAGAAGGCCTATGATATTTCTTGAGAGATGGGTTAGTATGGAAGCATCCTAAAAAGGGAGGTGGGCTACCCCTGCGAGTAGTCTATGATAGAACTACACAGTTTTAGGTTGCAAGAGAGTTTCTTGAGAGTAAAGGGGGTGATCATAAAGGTGTGTGGGCTACTTATGGGAAGATCAAAGAATGTTATTGGTGGAAAGGCATGTAAAATGATGTATCTCACTTTGTTGAGACATGTAGACAGTGCTAGTTATATTCTTCAGTGTGACATAGGGATAACCTTCATCCAACTTATCCACTTTGTATGCATTATAAGTGGGTGGTTGATTTGGTGTCTATGTTGATTGGGCTTTGGCTAATGAGGTATATTATCTTTGCAAGGGAAGACCTTACCAATTAGGTTGAGGGTAGAGCATTGAGGATGAAGACTATCAGTGTCATATGGCAAGATTTTGCTTGAAGAGATCTTCTATAGGTATGGATCTGTTGGGAAGATTACTCCAAATTGAGTGATTTAGATGTATATTAGGGTAGGAAAATTTTCTCTAAACATGGCATTAAACCGGCCTTGACTTTTTCATATAATTTAGAAGGTAATGGGAAGAAAGAAGGAGGTCATCCACTCATAGTGAAGGCTTTGAAGCTTATGATGGGAAGATCAATAATTGACTGAGGTTGTTGCTCTATGCTCTATGGGTGGACCGCACTATGCATAGTGTTACCAGTAGATTTATGCATGGAAAGTTGATGTATGGGAAAAAGACAATTGTGATGCCCATAGAGACTTGCACACATAGAGTGTTTTACCTTGGCTAGAGGATATGTCTAGGGAAGAGCTCTTATCTCTTTCCATTTGTCAACTTGAGATAAGATCAAGGATGTGTAGAGTAGGGTTCAAAAAATCACGAAAGCCAAGCTACAAAAAATAAGAATAGGTTTGATAGCAGGCATAGACTATGGCCTAAAGCAGTGGAAGAGGGTGATTGAGCATTGGTTGATAATAGCAATCTAGATAATCAACAAAGCACTGCTCAAAAGATAGTGAAAATGTGGTTTGGCCCTATGTGGTTAGATATGACTATGATAGAGCATGAGGAGCTCCAATTGATTGTAGAGCTCAAAGGAGATGAGGATGGGTATTTGTGGCCCCCATCTAAGGGATGTGCAACTTTAGAGGGAGTGGATGTCGTAATGTTGTGCATTCACTCATGAAAACCTTGGAAGATGGATGTATGATAGTCGATGGGTAGAAATAAAGTCAGTGTCATTATTTGCACATTTTGGATTGCCTAGCATGGTAGCTTATACAAATATTCAATGCTTGTTTTATTTCTATATGTTACGTGAATAAGGGCTTGAGCGGAGATCCTTGCAAGGCTATGGTAAGGAGTTCGGAAGGTGCATGCATGGCTTAGTATTTTTGACGAGTGGCAATACATGACTTAAGCATATGGTAACTGTGGCATGCTTTTTGCTAATGATTCCTATGTGCTTTTACATGGATTAAAGAGAAGTGAGGCTATTAAAAAGAGGTGAGATACTCCTTGAATGGTGATCATTTTGGAAAAACCCATGAGGCCTTAGGATTTGACAATCACCTCGAAGAAATATGTACTGATGCCATGGATATTAAGTTGTTATTAGCTCACCTTGGAGGACATAATGTGAAATGAATCAACGAGGATGATTATACATACCGATACATTCATGCAAGTTACCTTGCTCCATAAAGTGTGGTTATTTGTTGTGACCCATTGCCACATTTGAGGTTAGTCTTATAAAGCAACATGGTGGGAGGAGGGTGCCTCTTTTAAGGAAGATCATAAATTTTTTATGGCAAACTTTGTGCTGAGAGAGGAGAAGATGGAAAAGAAGGTGTTTCTCTGGAAATGCTTTTGGGGTGTGGAGGAAAGAGAAGGTCGCGCTGCCCCGCCGACATGAAAGGAAATAAAAATATATGATGTTTAGCAGGAGATGGAAGGGGAGGCCTTAAGGCACATCAGCCGATCTTGGAAAAAGAATACAGGAAGGAGCAGGGATGGAGGAGAACCTACGCAAGGAGCCTAAACAAAGGACGATTGCCTATCATCAATTAGAAGCTCCGAGAAGAAACGTGGTGCGGTCAGGATGGAACTCTCTCCACGGAAAGCACATTGATATGTGCAGGGCCGTGTATCTACAGCAAGGCTGATCCTAAACTAGTGCAGTTTAAATGTCAATCACATTGATTGCAAGGCACCACTCAGAAAGCGTACACTAGATGAAAATTTCATGCTCGATCTGTGCATGCATCAAGCCTGCTAACCTCCCAAAGCTTGGGATCCAATCTGCTATTAAATTTAAAAATAAACCAATGCACATTTCGACAGATTGCAACGATGCTATGCTTAATTCATTGTGCTCGACACTTCCCTTTCCATTGAGATTCAACGCCATTGATCAATAAGTTATGTGCTCGAAAGCCTTGCTGTTCTTCTTTTGGTTTTTTTTTTCTACATTAGCTTTTTGTTGGAGGTAAAGGCAAACGTGCCTAACTCCCTGTGTATTCATTATGGTGGTAGTACTTGCACACTCGTACACTACATGTGCCTAACTGCTCTTGTATTCATTAAAGTGGCAGTACTTGTACACACTTGTACATTGCAAGTAGTGGGTTCCTATCAATGTCACTTCATTCTATATTCTTTTAGTGGCGTTTGAATAAGGGAAGGCCGGTCACACATTGTGATTGTTAGAATTCCCACATCCTATGTCTCTTGCTCTCTTGCTCTCTTGCTCTCTTGCTTCTTCCGCCATAGCTCTTGCTTTCGCTCGTGAGCTTCCACTTGGGGCTCCCTCCCTTCAACTAGTGTTAGAGTGTTGGTTTGGGGAGCTTCTTCTTCAGTTTTACTTTAGCCCAGGTTTGAAAGCTTTAGCTCTTCATTAATAGCAACCATGGCTTTAATTCAAAGAGGAAAACATTGATGCTCCCTTTCTTCTCGGTTTGCTTGGCCTTATATTTGGACTTCATTAGGCTTGCTTGACCACTTCAGAGTTTGTCTAGAGCTCCATTAACTTTAGCATTTGCAGTAGCCATAAGGACAACAATCAACATGTTTGTGCCTGTAGGCATGTTCCTATTTCTGATGTGTCCACCTCATCTTCCACTTGTGGCACTTGCTTTCGGTCTTGGAAAATCACTTGGCATAGTAGCAGGCACCTTTGGCATGAGTTTGGACATCATTTGGAGCTCTTGGGATTAGCTATTGTCTCATTGTTTATGACATGTCTAGTCTAATACCTTTTGGGATAGCACATTCTCAAAGTTTTGGAGCTCTTACTGATGTCTATTAGCACTCATTTGATGTTGAACCTTTGATATATCATTCGAACATGTATTGAGATGATTTATGGGATGTGTTGAGCTTGCATTGAATCAGTTTTAGCAAAGATTTCATTGCTATAATAGAGTTGAAAACAAGCTTTTATCAAGGAAGATTGAATGCCTATTACTCTTGGATGTCATTTGGGTGCTTCATATCAATGTAATGGTGCTTAGGATTGGTCTACGCACTTGAATATGCTATTGAAAGCTTTTGAGCTTTGCCTTTGAGCATGGTGACATTCATCTTGGCTATGGCTACATGCCTTTGTCACTTAGTGGCCTATACAATTTTATGGGCTTGAAGAATCTATTGGGCTTTATGCTCTTGGCTTATGTTTCATATATCTTGGAATGTCATGTATTTAATGTTTTGAGCTTGCATTGCTCATTTGGCATTTCATTTTAGTTTAAGTGGAACTTACTTGTGCTACTTTCATACTTTGCATTTCAATAAAGCTTTGGGTTTATGGAGTTGAGCTTACTTCAATGAGACCATGGGAATTAGTCAGTTATGGTCAGACTCTTTGGATGGTATTTGAATGTAGTTGTTGCCTACTGGGCTGATTTGATTCATACTTTGAGCTTGCACCTATCTTTGTTAGGTTGTTACCACTAATATATTTGTCCCACTTGGCTATATTTTGAGTTTGTCTACACTTGCTCATTCAATTTTGTATCTGATAGTTCTCTTCTGCTATCTTTGAGACCTACTACATACATGATAATTATGCCTATTGGATGTATCTCTCTCTAACACATTGAGTTTGATAGTTCTCAATACAGATTGCATACTCAATGACTTCTAGTGGTTTATATATATCGTACTCCTTACAAGATATATCCGATACTTGGAAGATAGGATTCTATGGATTCATTACTCACACATGGCTTTGGATTTTTAATGTTATCATTATTTTCAGCTTGCTCTATAATTACAAGTTTATGCATCCTTTCTAAGGGCAGATGCTTTGACTTGACCATTCTTTACTGGCAATTAGTGGACAACTCAACTCTTTGCTATTTCTCCTGTGTTAGACATTGTATTGGCTTTCATTTTGTATTGTCTTACTATCATTTACATAAGCCTTTTTTTTTTGGAGTGTGTTTTTTATTTCTCGCATTATGGCTAGTGGGCCAAATGACAATGTTATCTTTGACATTTAGAAGTTGGATGGCACAAACTATAGCTATTGGAAGGCACAAATTTGGCAGTTTTTGGTGCAAACATTATAGATTATGCCATTGTGACATTGGGTTATAAAGCTCGAACTCTTTGATATAGAAGACTGGGATGAATTTGATGAGTTATATAGATCTACAATCATTTTTTCATTCTCTTAGTAGGTCTACTATAAAGTTGTATATGTAACAAGTAGACCACCTAGCAGTAATGAGATAAGCTTCATAATGTTTATGAAAAGTAGAGTCTTGTCTCTTAAATGTATTGGCTAAAGCAAGTCATGGACCTTTGTATGAAGGAGGGGACATCCATGTCCACCCACTTAAATCAGTTTCATTCTATTTTCAACCACTTGTCTTCGTTGGAGGGAATTGAGTTTAAGGACAATATTCCCTTCTTGTTCATACTAGTTACATTGCATGGGCCATGGGACACATTCTGTATTGCTATGTATGCAAATATACTTGCTGATGGGCTAAAATTAAAAATAGAGAGGGTGTGCTCTTGAATAAAGAGAGGTTAACAAAAAGAATGTGGATGCCTTTTGCATCTCTCATGCTTTGACACTCAAAGGCAATAATGGTAGGAATGGTAATGACTACTACGGGAGAGACTCTCAGAAGTCTTATTCTCAATCATGTGTACAATCTTGTAGTAAGTCCTGTGGTCGTAAGTCTACATTGACTTATCGCTATTATGAGAAACAAGGTCATATTTGGCCACAGTCCCATAAAATGTGGGATAACAAGTGCAAGGGAAAGGGAAGAGATGAAGTGTAGGAAAAGAATGATGATAATAGCAATGTCCCTAGCGATTCCACTATCAAGATTGAAGGGGTTAATATCATAAAAACTTATTGTGATGATGACTAGATACTTATAACTTCTTCTCTTGATGTTTTACAATTGACTAATGCCTTGTTTACTTATGGTTACTATTGGATACTTGATTCAGGGACTTCATTTCATGTCATCCCTCATCGAGAGTAGTTCCAATCCTATTGTAACATGACAGGATCTGTCAGATTGGGTAATGACTTGGCATTCAAAATTGTTGATATTAGAGATATCTGGGTATAATTTTCTTCATGTAGTATATTTACTTTGCATGATATACATCATGTTTCGACTTTGATTAAAAGCTTGTTTTTGGCTAGATAGTTGGATGATGTAGGTTATATTGTATTATTTAGTGACTTCTCATGGAAGCATATATGTGGGAATCTTTCCCTAGCATGAGGTGCCAACTCTATCACTCTTTATCTCTTACTTGTATTTGGGCCTATTGACTATGTTTGAGCAATGGTTGCAGTACCACATGTATTATTTTGGTATTGTGGCCTTGGGCACATGTCATTAAATGGAATGAAAATCCTTACTTATTTACAGTATATTTCACTCCTTGGCTATAAGTGTTTTGATTCTTGTGATTATTGTCTCTATGGCAAACAGACTTGTAATTTGCATAAGAATTCTAATATTACATGTATGGGTGAGTTTCTAGCTCTTGTTCATTTTGATGTTTGTGGACCTATGCCCTACAAGTCCTTAGGTAGTGCAGTGAACTATTTCCTTACTTTCATTGATGATTACTCGCATAAGGTCTAGCCATACCCATTAATTAGAAATTGAAAATCCTGGCTATGTTTTAATACTTGCTTGCTTTTTTTGAGAACTAGTTTAGATATAGGCTAAAATGCCTAGAATTTGATAATGGGGATGAATATATATCTAAAGCCTTTGAGTAGATTTATAATGAGAGGATATTAATCATAAGTTGACCACCCCATATATTCCACTCCAGAATATTATAGTTGAGCGCACGAATAGGATGATTCACCATAGTAGTTTTTGGCTAAGGTAGCTACTACTCTTGTACATTTGATTGATTGATCCCCATTTACTACTCTTGACTATGAGGTTATAAGGGATGTATGGTCTAGAAGACCACCATTATATGCTCATTTGCATGTGCTTAATTGTGAGACACTCTACCATATTCCCAAGGATAAGCATAACAAGCTAGATCCTAAGTCTATGAAATGTATCTTTTTTGGTTTAGGGATTTTTGTGAAATAGGCTATCACCTATGGGATCTACAGGCTGAGAAGGTCATCCATAGCCATGATGTTGTTTTTCACGAGAAAAAAATGTAGAAGCATCATCAGTAAGTCATTGAGGTATACAAGGTGATATTTTAGGATGAGTCTCTTATTATTATTTGGCCAACTAGAGAGCATGCAACACATGACATACTAGTGGACCAGGACTATGATGTTTGACTAGAGTTACATAACCCACATCCTACTTTGTAATAGTCTATTAGAGGTAGATGTCAGCGTGTGACCGGGATTGTGGCCTCTATGAAGTATGTTATGGTGCTAGATAATGGTGAGTCTCTTACCTATGATGAGGTGATAGTCACTTTTAGGAGAGGGCATGCACTCAAAGTATTGTCAAGAATCCCGTGGTGGGGGGACTTGCTTGAGTTGCTGCGCCAAACACACACTGTATACACAAGGGGAAGCTCACTCAAGAACACAAGAAGAGAGATGGAGGCCAAAATGTTTTCTTGTTGATTTCTTCTTCTTCTTCCGCGCACTATACAATGTACACAAAGTATAGATAAGATACAACATAAAGAAAAGTGGCCTTCTAAGTCAAACAGTGCATAACCGACTATACTAATCGATTGGTGTTACATATTTGCCAGCTGTAGGTAGGGATAACAAACTAAATATAATAAGTGATAAGTCAGTGGCCATGTGAGTATCATCATGACCACCAATGTGCTAAGTGTAGACGTGCAGACTCATCTAGCCAGGCGGTCCATCATCAATGTCCGCAGGTCTTGAGTTTGCCATCTCAACACTCCCCCTCAAGCTCAACTCTATCTCGGCAACTCCAAGTAAGCTTCTGAACTTTCGAAGCTTCTCTACACCCAATGCCTTTGTGAAAAGGTTAGCTATCTGATCCTGTATACTGACATATACCAAGTCAATCTCTCTTGCAAGTACCTTCTTTCTCATAAAGTGGTAGTGCACCTCAATGTGTTTTTTCCTATCATGGAACACTGGATTCCTAGCTAATTGTATGCTGCTCATGTTGTCACAATGAATGGCAATAGGACCATCTCCTTGTACATCCAAATCACCTAATAAATTTTATAGCCATACCACCTCACATACTGCCATAGCAGTGCCTCTATACCTAGCCTATGTACTCGATAAAGCAATTGTAGGTTGCTTTTTGCTGCTCCATGTAATTGCTACACTACCAAGGGAAAACATGAATCCACTAGTAGATCTTCTGTCTGATATGCTACCAGCCCAATCTGCATCTGTGTATCCAAAGACATGTACATCCTTACCTGCCTCATAAAAAAGTCCATAATGTAAAGTGAACTTTACATACCTCAATATACATCTAACTGTATCCAAATGAGGCTTCTAGGCATCTGCAAAAACTGACTAACAAGGCCAACATCATAGCTTAAGTCTAGCCTTGTGATAGTCATGTAAATCAAACTCCCTACTATCCTTCTGAACATAGTAGGGTCTTCTATCTCATCCCCAACATTGGCACTCAACTTTACATTTTACTCCAATGGTATTGAAAGAGGCTTACATGTTGTCATACCATACTTGGATAACATATCCAAGCCATACTGCCTTTGGGATAGCCATATACCATCATCACATTTGATCAACTCAATACCAAGAAAGTATCTCAGCTCACCCAAATCCTTTATCTCAAACTTCTTCAAGAAGTCATTAACTTCAGCAATCCCATTGTCACTATCACGTGTAATAATCAAGTCATCCACATAGATGACTATGATGACCAGACTTGCATCTCCCTTTCTCACATTAAGTGAAGGATCAGCATCAGAAATACAAAATATGATATTGACAAGATACTCTCCAAACTTGTGAAACCATGGTTTAGGTGCTTGCTTCAGCCAATAGACCACCTTCTTTAACCTGCACACATATGTGGGATGCTCTAAATCCTCATAACATGTTGGCTCCTCCATATACACTTCTTCTTGTAATTCACAATGCAAGAAGGCATTCTTAACATCCATTTTCTGTAAACTCCAACCTTTGGCTGCTGCCAAGGCAATCACACACCTAACAGCTGCCATCCTAGCAACTGGACTGAATGTATCTTCATAATCTATGGCATATATTTGAGCATAGCCTTTTGCAACCATCCTAGCCTTATACCTGCTAATTGAACCATCTGCATTGTGCTTGACTTTGTAAACTCACTTACATCCAATAACTTTCTTACCCTTAGGTAGTAAGGGTACCAAATCCCAAGTCTTAGGCTTCTAATGTAGCCAGCTCCTCATCCATTGCTACATCCCAATGAGCATGATCAACAGCATCCTCAAAACAAGTGGGCTCAACATCCTCAACTAGTTTTACCATATAAGCATAATGGTGAGCTTCATAACCTTCAAAACCAAATCTTTTAACAGGGTATCTGACGGTGCTAGATCCGCATACCACCGGATCACTCAATGGAGCCTCTACATTACTATGAGCTCTTTATATACCTAGTGTCCTTACTAAAGGAATTCCAAGCTTATCATCCAAACTCTCTAAACCACTAGAATATCCATCAAATCCCAAATGATTGGTAGATGCATCATTACCATCCAACACTTTCTTCTTTCCTTTGTCCTTCCTTGCAACGCTTATAGAACCACTTGAAGATGTGGGGCTACTCCTTAGTCTCCTAGACCAAGGGCACATTGTAGGTATAGTACCAGATGATGTTTTTGGTCCACTAAGACTCCGTTATTCTTGTTTTTCTTTTTGCACATAGCTGTCCCGATCATTATCATCATCTAATACATCACCATCAGGTGTATACTAGCTACCCATCTCATCAAAGATAACATCCCTGCTCACTCTGAACTCACCTGTGTGACAGGGTTATAACAGTGATACCCTTTCTTCCATAAAGAGTATCCAATAAAAATACATTTTTCTACCTTTGGATCAAGCTTCTTCCGTAGCTTATCTGGCACATGAACATATGCAACAAATCTAAATACCTTCAAGTGTGATACATTGGGCTCCTTGCTAGTAAAGCATTCTTCAAGAGTCATCCCATGAACTGCAGTTGTGGGAGTTATGTTCATAATGTAGACAGTAGTATGGACAGCCTCAAACCAAAAATGTTTAGGCATATTCTTTTCAGCTATTAATGCCCGTGCAACTTCTGCAATATGCCTATTTTTCTTTCTGCAATCCCATTTTGTTGTGGAGTATACGTGCAAGTAAATTGCCTCTTTATCCCATGAGTCCTCAAGAAGCCACTAAACTCATTAGAGAGGTATTCTCCCCCTCCATCTAATCTCAAACACTTCACTTTTAATCCTATTTTTGTTTCAACAGCTGCCTTAAAAGATTTGAAGTTCTCAAACACATCACTCTTTTCCTTCGTGAAGTATACCCATAACTTCCTTGAACAATCATCAATGAATGTGACAAAGTATTTGCTGCCACCAAGATATACATTCTGTGTAGGCCCCTAAACATCTGTATGCACTACATCAAGTATTTCTCTACTCACTTCTCTATCATGCGAGAAGGGTTGTCTTACTTGCTTACCAAACTGGCATGCTTCACAGACTTTATGCAATTATGTAACTCTAAAAGAAGGCAACCCTGTAACCAATCCTCTGGACTGCATTAATTTCAGCCTTTGCACATTTGCATGTCCAATACGTTCACGTCATATTTCAATATCTGCAACTACTCCTTTTCCTTTAGCATATATAGCAGCATCCATTGTAGGAATTCCAGTATCTAAAGTGAACATGCGACCAACCTACACTTATCATTAAAGTCTTCTACAAAACAACCTTTTGCATTGAATCAAACCTGCAACCCCTGCTCTACCATTTGACCAATAGACACTAGATTCTTTGTGATTGATGGCACATGTAATACATCTGTTAGACTCTTTGTTTGGCCATCATACAAGGACAAGGGAACCTTTCCAATGTGTGAAATTGGGTGGCATGAATCATTACCCATCTACACATAACTTGGATTTTGTAAGTCTTGCATCTCTCCAAACCATTCAACATGACTGGTCATATGATTAGATGCACTTGAATCAACATACCATACATCATCATGTGTCCCCTTTCCTGCAAATACATTCATCATATGCTACATAACAAACATATGCTCATTTTTGTCTTCATTATGTCGTGAAGAAAATGGATAGTTTCCTTGCTGCAATTTACCAATGTGAATATCATCCTTCTTAGCATAGCAATGGGCTGCAATATGGCTTGTTTTTCCACAATAATGGCAAACAATAGTAGAATTTCTAGAACCTATATTCTATGGTCCACCTCTTCCTGTAGACCTCCCCTTGCCTCTAAAGTTTCCTCGGCCTCCTGAAACCTGCATTCCACCAAATTGCTGATTGAACCTGTTTTGCTGGTTATTGTTAGAAGATAGGCATAGGAACCCACTATAAGCAAGGGAGTATGAGGGCAAATGGGTGTGAATAGCCTTAGGGGCAAGGGAAACCCTAACCCTGTTGAGATATCGAGCTCCACTCATGATATGTCAGGGTGACCATTGTGCATTTATGTCACCGACTTGTTAGCTGCAGATGCGGTTGGTACACCACCCATGAATAATAGCTAGATGACAGCTATCCTTATCTACTCTAGTTCGTGGCTCAGTTAGTATACCACCTTAGTTAGTTGAGTTTGGTTTGATACCCATATATAGGGTTCTTCTATTTCTCTGTACGTGTGTTCTTTTTGGCTTACATAACTAAGAAGAGAAAAATTGTTTTCAGCCTCCACCTTTGTGTGTATTCCCCCATTGTGCAAGTGAGAAAGCTACAAGTGAGACTCCTTCCTTCTCTCCCACAATCTTGACATGGTATCAGAGCCTGGTTCGTGGTAAGGAGCTCAAGAAAGCAAACCAAGTGTTCGCGATGTTCTGGTAAGAGGACCAATGTTGCTTTTATTTTTCGAGTTTGGAAGCAAGTCTCCACAAGTAGCACAGCCGGAAAGTGCAAGAGTGCATTGTCTCAGATTGAGACGCCCTTCGCAGTATAGCAAGAGGAAAGTATATGCTGCGGGCAAAGGCTTTAGCCCTTAGTTGCCCTGTTTTTTTGATTCAAGGCCATTTGGGGCCTGTTTTGGATGCGGAAGTTTTCCGCACGCACTCAGGAAAAGGCTCTGTTTTTTGTTGTGCGACCACTGTTCTATAGGTTGGTGAAAAGTTACCGTAGAAATTACATCGTATGTCTGTGCACAGAGACATTGGGAGTTACAGAATCATCCTTGTTACATGTTGATGCAAAATCGTCACTAGGAAGTGACTGTGTAGTCAAATACCACTTTCATCAGTTTTGCAGATTTGCCCTTGTGAGGCTGAAGCTGTGATTTTTGCAGTGACAGAAATTTTTGCAGTGTTCTATAATGGCGTCTGATTCTCTGTCACAGATTGTCACTGAAAAGCTTGACAATAAAAACTTCCAAGCATAGAAGTTTAGAATGATGAATTTCCTTATGGGAAAAGGATATTGGAAATTCATTGCAAGAAATGAAGAAGAACCAGTTCTTCCTTATGTTCCCAATCAACAGCAAATGCAGGCATTTAAAGGATGGCATGAGAGATCCAGAAAAGTTATGTACTGGCTGTCTATTAGTATTTCAAACTCTATGATTGTGCATATTCAAGATGCAAGTACGCCAAAGGAGGCATGGGATACTTTGTCAAAAATGTATAGTACAAATATGCAAGCCAGGAAAATGCAGCTCAAGCAAGAGTTGCACAATGTGCAAAGAGAAAGTATGAGCATCAATGACTACTACATGAAGGTGAAGAAGATTGCAGATGCACTTTCTTCCATTGAGTCGCCAGTGGAAGATGATGATTTAGTTTCTGTGACCTTGAATGGTCTAGAAAAGGATTACGCACAGTTCCGAACATCCATTTCCGTCTGTGAAAGATTTCCTGAATTTGAGGAGTTAATTGCTATTCTAATTTCTGAGGAGAAGAGAAATGGTGGTGCATCTTTTTCAGGAGGAACTTCAAAAGAAGATGTCTTCTACTCAAATGCTGGAAGAGGTAGAGGCAGAGGTAGACGAGGCCGATCTAGAGGCCGTGGTAGAAATTAGAATATGCAGCAAACTCAAGAAAACCAGTCCTATGGAGGAGGATGTGGTAACTCTAGAGGCAGGGGGAGCCAAAGAGGTCGTGGTGGATGGCAAAGAGGCCAAAACGCAAACAGCAATGTTGAATGCTACTACTGTGGTAAAATGGGTCATATGGCTAAAGACTGCTATAAAAAGCAGAATGACATCATGAATGGAAAATTGCAACAAGGGAATTATGCATCTTCTAGTAGACAGGGTGATGACAGAAATGAGCATTTGTTTCTGGTGTAGCACATGAAAAATTCTGTGACAAGTGCAGAAGAAAGCAACAAAGTGTGGTATGTTGACTCAGGTGCGTCAAACCACATGATAGGTCATACAGAATGGATGCAGGATGCAAGGAAAATGGAAAAACTAGGATTTGTGGAGACTCGTGATGATACTGCACATCCTATTGTGTAGATTGGAAAAACTCCTTTGTCTATGCAGGATGGAAAAAAGAAATACTTGTCGGATGTATTTCATGTCCCGAATATCACCAAGAACCTGGTTTTTGTTGGTCAAATGGTTGAGCAGGGCTTGCAGGTCATATTTAATCCTCATGGATGCTTTGTTGAGGATATGAAAAATAAAGGTCGCTTGATAGCAAAAGGAAAGGAGAAGGGAAGAATGTTTACGTTGGATGCAGACATGCCTGAATTGAGTGCAACAATGTTTGCACATGGGACCGGTGTAGTTGCAGATATTGATATCTAGCATAAACGCATTGGTCATGTTAATGTACAACGACTTAAATCAATGCAATCCCAAAATATTGTTGCAGGATTATCTAAATTCAAGGTTGCAGAAATGCATAAGGTATGTGAAGCCTATCAATTTGGAAAACAAGCAAGGAAACCATTTCCTAGACATGTTCAAGAGAGTAAGAAGCCACTGGAATTAATCCACTCTGATGTGTGGACTACTAAAGCTGCATCTATTGGAGGCTGTCATTATTTTGTCACCTTTATTGATGACTATAGCAGAAAAGTTTGGGTGTATTTTATGAAAAAGAAAAGTGAAGTTTTTGGGCATTTCAAATTTCTTAAAGCTATGGTTGAAAAAGAAACAGGCCTGCAAATAAAATGCCTAAGGTCAGATGGAGGGGAAGAGTACCTCTCAAATGAGTTTGCAAGGTTCTTGTAGGAGCATGGCATAAAGCAGTAATATTCATGTAGTCATACCCCACAGCAAAATGGAATTGCAAAAAGAAAAAACAGGCATATTGGAGAGGTATCTTGTGCCATGCTCAATGAAAAAGACCTACCAGATTTTTACTGGACTGAGGCAGTTGCTACAGCAGCCTACATAATAAACAGGACTCCCACTGCAACAATACATGGCATGACTCCAGAGGAGATGTATACTGGTAGGAAACCAGATATTTTTCATTTGAAATTTTTTTGTTGCATTGCCTATGTTCATGTGCCAGATGAGTTGAGATCCAAGTTGGATCCAAAAGCTGAGAAGTGCATCTTTATTGGTTACTCTCTGCAGAGCAGAAAGGGTATAGATGCTATAACCCTTCTACTCGTAAGTTTACAATGAGCAGAGATGTTGTTTTTGATGAGATGAGTAGTTGGTATAAACCAGTAAATGTGATTGATGATGTAGATGCACAAAATGGTAATGCTGCACAGAATTCACAGCAGCAGTCACAAAATATTAGTGGACTTGGAGTGTCCTCTAGCAGTCATTCACATTCTTTGCCATGGACAAGTAGATTGAGATCAGGAGAATCTCCTCAAAGCAATGCAAATAGTAGTATGCAGGTTTCACGAAAAGGAAAAGAGAAGGTAGATCAGCCCATGTTTGAAGTGAATGCAGGTCACTCTTATGTGGATGGTGAATCCAGTGGCTCAGAACATTTATTGATGATGAGTTGGGTATTCCTTCTATTGTTACACTTGGAGTAAGGAAGACCAGGGATATTTTGAGAGCATCTGGGAGTGAACCTAATTTCCGCAGGTCTACCAGAGCTAGGTATCCTGTGGATAGATTGAAATATGATGGATTTACAGCCATTCACTATGCCTATATGGTCAAAGTGATACATGAACCAAAACCCACTTCTTTTGAGCAAGCCATGGAAAAAGAAAAATGGGAGAAAGACATGGATGAAGAAATGGATGCCTTGGAAGCAAATGCTACATGGGAATTGGTACCTTTGCCTAAAGATAAGAACGCAATTGGTTGTAAGTGGGTTTATAAGGTGAAGCACAATGTAGATGGTTCTGTGAACAGATACAAAGCAAGATTAGTAGTCAAGGGGTATGTACAAACATATGGCATTGATTATGAAGAAACATTCAGTCCGGTTGCAAGGATGGCAACCGTAAGAGCAGTCGTTGCTATGGCTACATCAAACGGATGGTCTTTACATTAGATGGATATAAAGAATGCTTTCTTGCATGGTGATTTGCAAGAAGAGGTCTATATGGAGCAGCCACCAGGTTATGTGTATGCTATTCATCCTGAGTTTGTTTGCAGGTTGAAGAAAGCCTTGTATGGCTTAAAGCAAGCACCTAGGGCATGGTCTGACAAGATAGGACAGTATCTTGTCACTATTGGCTTTTAGATTTCCAAGGCAGATTTCTCACTTTATGTGAGAAAAACAGAGAAAGGTATTATGCTACTTGTCATTTATGTTGATGATTTGATTATGACAGGTGATAGTGATGAAGATATCCTTCATGTGAAAATGCTATTGAAGCAGAAGTTTGAGATGAAGGATTTGGGAGAGCTGCGTTATTTCTTGGGCATTGAGGTGATTAGATCACCAAGTGGGATACGACTCTTGTAGAGGTAGTATGGATTGGACATGCTGTCCAAATATGGGATGACAGGCTCTAAACCTATTTCAGTTCCTTTGGAGCAGAATGTGAAGCTAAGCACAGATGCAGGTGAGCTTCTCGAAGACCCTACTATGTTCAGATGTATAGTAGGAAGTTTGATTTATATGACTATTACCAGGCCAGATTTAAGCTATGCTATTGGATTGGTAAGTCAGTTTATGTAGGCTCCAAGGAAACCACATTTGGATGCGGCTAGACGCATACTCAGGTATGTGAAGTCCACATTGCAATATGGACTATTTTATGAGACTGAGGTTCAGATACTTTTGCATGGATACACTGATGTTGATTGGGCTGGTAGTATTTCTAATAGACGATCTACCACTGGATATGTGTTATCTTTTGGGAGTGCTGCAGTCACTTGGAGCAGCAAGAAACAACCTACAGTTACCTTGTCGAGCACAGAGGCTGAGTACAGGGGTGCAACAATGGCTGCATGTGAGGTAGCTTGGTTGCATAAGCTACTTTATGATATGCATCAGCCTACAGATGGGCCAGTTGTCATTTATTGTGATAACATGAGTAGTATACACTTGGCAAATAACCCAGTCTATCGTGCTAGAACAAAGCACATTGAGGTGCATTATCACTATGTGCAAGAGAGGGTTTTACTAGATCTTATTGATCTAGTTTATGTCAGCACAAAGGATCAGGTAGCTGACATATTTACGAAGGCATTGGGCGCAGAGAAGCTGCGCAAGTTCGGAGACCTGCTTGGTGTGTAGGAATTGGGATTGAGCTCGAGGGGGAGTGTTGATATATCGAGCTCCACTCGTGATATGCCAGGGTAACCATTGTGCATTTATGTCATCGACTTGTTAGTTGCAGATGCGGTTGGTACGCCACCCATGAATAATAGCTAGATGACAGCTATCCTTATCTACTCTAGTTCATGGCCTAGTTAGTATGCCACTTTAGTTAGTTGATTTTGGTTTGAGACCCATATATAGGGTTCTTCTATTTCTCTGTACGTGTGTTCTTTTTGGCTTACACAACTAAGAAGAGGAAAATTGTTTTCAACCTCCACCTTTGTGTATATTCCCCCATTGTGCAAGTGAGAAAGCTACAAGTGAGACTCCTTCCTTCTCTCCCACAATCTTGACAAACCCTAGCTTGGCAGAGGCTACACAAATAGCCTATGGGTCACTATTAAGTGTGAAATAGAGTGTACCCAAGTTGAACCTTGAGCAACTTATTAAACAAGAATTGGTTCTTATACTTTGAGCCTCTTTCTCCCTCTTGTGCGCACATTCCAATTCTGCAACTCTACTTTCTAACATGGTATCAGATCCTCCTTTGATCCCCTGAGCTTCCTATACCCTCGGCCTCACTAAGTGCATAAGATACTCCATCATCTTCATCTTTTACCTCTTGCCTCCATAGCCAAACCAGACCCACCATTGATGGAGGACTTGGGAAGGACAAAGGAGGCCATATCAGCTCCTTATTCCTTCTAAGGAACTCTTCCACATCTCTGGGTGCAGCTGCCTATCACCATAGACTATGGAATAAGGCACGCAAAAGGACAACATTACATTCTGAGTTAGAACGGTGCAGTTCTGGGCAGGCGACTACTTTGTGTTGAGACGCGGGCTGTAGGAGATGCATTGATGGCGGCTACCATAGGGTTTTTATAACCCTCTAGTGGGCCATCTACCCTAAGAGGGCTCTGAGAAATTCAGTCTCTCTACTGGTTGCTACAAACCAAACCCTAACTGTGGGTCTCTAGTAGCCATAGCCAGGAGCTTCAAGCTTTATCCATTTTCAAAATTTTTTCAATGTTTTGTCATCAACAATGATTTTAATCACTGAGTCAACTCTTACAAAATGTGTGTTATGAATCTGGGAATCTCATTTCAAAAGTTCCTCTACTTGAAGAGTCAACATCAAGCTCATTAAGACCGACATTTACAATCTCTGGCAACATGAGCTACATATGAGTGCTTGTAAGCACTAAGGCACTTTGTTTAAATCATCATTGCTGCTAATACCTACAAAATATGAATGCTTTTATTAGGAAATGAAAACAACTAAGTGTTATGCTTAAAATTGTAAGGCTATGTGTACAATTATAAACACATAGACCATCATAAACTAGAAGTGTATTGCATATCTTGAGTGACTTTGTTTCAAGTACATTGGTCAATGAAATCAAAAGGACGAGTGTCATCGTACTCTCCTCAGAATCATCAGCAACAAGCATTGAGATCATAGACCAACCTTGTCCAACACAAGCTTCATCCACTAAGCCATACCACAAGGAGGAGCCTGAAGTCCAGTCTAGGTTTACTTCATTAAAACCTAAAAAGACTATTAAACCTCGGAAGAAGATTGCACATAAGAAAGGATCACCATAGTCATACCTTGAAATATTACATCTGTATGATTTTTAGTCTTTCTCCTCATTGCAACTTTGATTTCAAATTGTCTGATTTGCTTGCGCATTCAGTGGAAATTTTGTAAGGGACTAGACATTGCCCTTGTCCTAACAAGTGGTAGGACCTTCCCTATGGCCACAACATATGCCAATGTCTGTCCTCAAATTTTGAAAGTTTGATGGCAAAGATTTCCACCCATGGCAGGTACTTATAAAGTACAAAATGATGGAGAGAGGGTATTGGCCTCTCATTCAAGGCACTAGAGTTGTAAACTCTGTAAATCTGGTTGATATAGAGGATGAGCAACATGCCCAAGCAATCATAATGCTACACTTAGATGAGTCCCTGATTCATCATGTTAATCAACTAAACACTGCTAAAGAAAAATGGAATGAGCTCGAAAAGCTCTATGGAGCCACTGGTAAAAATACTAAAATCTTCCTTAAAATTGAATTCTTTAGCTTGGAATATAAATCAGGAGAATATTTGGGAAAATTCATCTCTCACATGAAGGGACTTATGGCACAGCTTGCCTCTGTACAAGCTCCAATACATGAAGAAGATATTATCGCTATTCTCCTAAAAGTTGTAAAATAGGTGTTTCCTACTCTTGTAACCACTCTCACCAACATTCCAGATCCTACATTGGCAAGTACCATTCAATCCTATTTGGATGAAGAAAAGAGGAACCACAAAGAAAGCAGCAACAGTCAGGCATCTTCAACTTCCCGTGATCAAGTATTGGTACATACACCTCTCACTAGATGTTCTTTCTATAAGAAAAAATGACATCTTGTAAACAACTATTGGAAGAAGTATCCCAAGAAAATGAAATGTAACAAATGCAAGAAGACAGGGCATGTCACTAGTAAATACCCCAACACTCCTTATGTACCCAAAGAATTGGTGGCCAACTATGCCTCCAATCCATCTGAAGATCGACTGTTTTGACTCTTTAAATCATCTACCTAAAACACTCTTGTAAGCGTGATTTATAAAGGCATCCCAAGAAGGGGGGGCATCTTACATGCCTTGTAATCCAATGCCACCCTGGCATTGAGGGGGGGTGTTAGAAGATAGGCATAGGAACCCACTATAAGCAAGGGAGTATGAGGGCAGATGGGTGTGAATAGCCTTAGGGGCAGGGAAAACCCTAACCCTAGAACACAATATTAGTGAGTTTGGGAATCTCCCAATTCCCATTTTTTGAATACTAAAAAGGTGGCACATGGATAACATGTCCATAAGTTCCTTAAAACCATATGATGTGACCTGCCATTGGAAAGTGCTTGAAAAATGGAATCTATTGAGCTATAGAGCGCTCGATTTGGAGTTATAGTATTCAAGTTATGACAAATCTAAACATTTGACCACGTGTCCCAAACTAATGGGAAATTCCCATATTCCCCAATATGGTGTTCTAGCTTGGCAGAGGCTATATAAACAGCCTATGGGTCACTATCAAGTGTGATCAGATAGAGTGTACCCAAGTTGTACCTTGAGCAACTTATTAAACAAGAATTGGTTCTTGTACTTTTAGCCTCTTTCTCCCTCTTGTGCACACATTACAATGCTACAACTCTACTTTCTAACAGTTATCGCCAACATGTCCCATACCACGGCCTCTCGAAGAGGATCTACCACGTCCCCTTCCTGAACTTGAGTAAATTGCTTGAACTTGTTCACCAATTTTTTTAAGATGAGTCACCCTGCATATTGATCTCTTCCATAATCATGAGAGAGATTAGCTCATCAAAATCTAGAAGTGGCTTCCGTACATATACTGAAGTAATAAATGATTTTCATGTCTTCTCATTATTAAGGCCACTCAAAGTGGATGAAACCAAATCATCATCATCAAACATTGCATCTATCGCTGCTAAAGCATTTGCAATGCTTCTCACCTTCAACACATACTCATTAACAGACATTTTCCCTTTCTTCAAGGCATTCAACTCTTGCTTGAGTTGAATCTTTTGTGCCTTTGTATTTACTGAAAACATGTTCTCAAAAATTGTCCAAGCTGCATAACACAATATTGGGGAATTTCCCAAAAGTTTGGGACTCATGGTCAAAACTTTGTTTTGATCGTAACTTGAATATTATTGCTCCAAATTTTTCGATCAATGGCTCATTAGATTCCATTTTCAAAGCACTTTCCAATGATAGGTCATATGGTGACTTATGGATATGTTATCCGGAGCCCCCTTTTCAAAAATCCAAAGATGGGAATTGGGAGTTCCCAAATTCACCAATATGGAGTTGCATGTGAAGTTTTTGCATTCCTAATATGTCCCAACATCGTATTATCAATGACTGCATATAACCAGTACATCGCCTTTTTGTCTTTTTCATTCCATTCTTTCCATGCTTTTAATTCATCTGCAGTCAGAGGGATACCTAGCTTTGGCTCCTTTTCTTCACTTGAAACAAACTCATAAAGGCCCTTTCCAATGAGGACGTTCATCACACGGAACTTCCATGAATGGTAGTTGTTCTTGTCGAGCTTGTAAATATTGGGATCTCCACTGTGCTCTGCCATTATCACAAACAAGAATACAACACATCAAGCTAGTCTTCTGCAATCTTTCACAACACGTGCACAGCAATACACCAAGCAATTTTTTTCACTGATTGCTCAATAGTACATGTAATATGCAGCCTGTTTGCAGATAAACCTTATGTTTGCTTCCTATAAACACCTCAAAAAATTACAGATTCAAAATTTGTAACCTGTACATCCACTTTCGATCAATACAGTCGAAATCATAGTGTACCCTGAAACTGCTGCCCACAACCTTGTGGCTCTAAAACAGGGCCTCAAACGGCCTCAGATGCCCGAAATAAGTGTGGGAAATCCCTGAAGGACCCATTAGTAGAATATATAGTTTTCTGCTCGCACACCAAATCTCACAGCAATTTGAGATTTTCACTCTACCCTGCTTCCGATGCCTCCACAGGCACTATCCAAGAGAGAGAGTGGAAGAATAGAAGAGCTTCTTACCCGTTTCTTGCTTCCTCGAACCTTGCTTCTTCTCCTTCACTTCAGTCTTCAAAATCAACCTCTCTCAGTGGCATGATACCATGTCAAGGATCGCGTGGTGGGGAGACTTGCTTGAGTTGTTGCGCCAAACACACATTGCATACACAAGAGGAAGCTCACTCAAGAACACAAAAAGAGAGATGGAGGTAAGTATTCTCTCCTTTTGTCAAGATAACAATCCTACACTTAGTATTAACCTTGGTTGTGTGACTAGATCTAGGCCTCTAATAGATGGACATCAAGTTGGATTTCTTACATGGGGACTTGCATGATGAGATTTATATGCAACAACCTTAGGGCTTTAAGGAAAAAGATAAGGAGTGCCTACTATATAATTTGAGAAAGAGACTCTATGGCCTTAAGTAGGCACCTAGGAAATGGTACCATAAGTTTTATGCTTTCATTCACTCATAGGGATATGTGTATAATGATATGGATCCATGTATATACAGGAAGAAGGCCCCTGATGGCAACCTTATGATTTCAGTACTCTATATGGATGATATGTTTATTACTAGAAGTGCTCATGATGAGCTAGATACCTTGAAAGGTCAGCTCAATAAGAGCTTTGAGATGAAGGATATAGAACATGCCTCGCATTTTCTTAGGATGTGCATCACATGCAATCACTCTAAGGGACTCCTTTACTTATTTCAGAAAAAGTACATCTAGAAGGTCCTTGAGTGATTTCATATGCAAGATGTTAAGCCTATTAACTATCCTTTACCTTCTCATGTGAAAGTTAGTCAACCCAGTTGTCTGCATTATTCTGATGAGAAAAATACTGAGATAGTCAAGATCCCTTACGCATCCGTAGTGGCAATTTTATATATGCCATGATAGCCACTCGTCTTGACATAGCATTTGTAGTGAGAGTTAAAACATACTATATAGCTACAACTTGCAAGTGGTATTGGGATGTCATAAAGGATATCATGAGGTACCTTAAGGAAACTTCAAATATATTCATATGTTATGGTGGCCAAGATACAGGACTCATGGGGTACATTGACTCTAATTATGCAGGACACGCAGATAATAGAAAGTCAAGTCCATCTCTGCCTCTATCTTTACCTTTACTAGAGGTGTTGTTTCTTAGATGCCCAGGATGAAAAAATGCATAGTTCTATTAATTACAAAGATAGAGTACATTGAAACCATTGAGGCTTACAACAAGGCTTTTTGGTTAGCTCGACTGGTCATGCAGATCTTGGTATTCTTGATGTAGTCCCTACCCTACATTTAGATTCTATGAGTGGTATTTAATTGTCCAAGAATGCGGTCTTCCATATGAAAACAAAGCACATTGATATGCATTACTAGTTTATCCAAAAGATCATTGAGGAATAGTCCATTGAGCTTGTCAAGATCTCAACTGACCAAAATCCTGCATATCTGGAGCCCCAAGAGGAACACCAAGGAAAAGGGAATTCTCTTACAAGAAAATCTATTTGTAACATCAACAAGCTTTTATTTCATTATTTTAATCATCTAAACAAAGAAAACAACAAATCTTCACGCAGCATCATAGTAGATTTCTCCCACGGATTTGATAGAATCAACCATAATCTTCAACATCTTCATAGAATCCACCAATATAACAAAGAACACAAAAGAATACACCATCTTTGAATGGAAATCAATCACATAGTATTCATCTTCAATGTCTTTATAGTTCTCTCTCTCAATCTCTCATATACAGTTACACTATTTTGATAGAATTGACTATCTCTGGCTCTCTCTCTCTCTCTATCAATAGTACATCATCTCCTCACTACAATACACACATAATAACTCTCAATAATCCTTCTTAATGATCGGTTTTATGTCTTGAATAAATCTCAAAGCCCCATTCTTTTTGGGCACAATAAACCAACGATTTGAGTATGGGACTGAAGAAGGCTCCAAGATCTTCATGTGAATCTTTTCATTTAGCAAATCCATCAGCTTTGGCAAGTAAGCTTCAGGCACTGGAATAGGCCTCAAGTTCAATCTTCATCAATCATTAATCCATGCTTCATATAGAAGAAAATCAGAACAAAACAGAAGCTATACAAAGGGTATATAGAACCAATTAGAACCTATCAAAACATCATAGAGCTTCATATCTCCACTGAGAATCATCATGAACTTCCAAAACATAATCAATATCATCCAAAACACTCTCAAACACTTCCATTATCAACCATACATCACTCTAAATCCATCAAAAATCAATCATTCAGACCTCAAAAACAACAAAAATCAATCAAAAATTCAGTCTTTTTCCACTCTCAACATATCCCTACACTTAGAAAAGAAGCGTCCTCGCGACCTAAGGAAAAGAAGAATATAAGTTCATTAAAGAGCTCAATTTTATCTTCCGTAGGATCTTCAATAATCTTGCCAAACCACGACCCCAACTTATTACCTGTATATGATAGAAAAACACTACTAAAGGAAAACTTCCGTTATTCTATAACTCATCTGATTAATCATTTAAAAGCCATAACAAATTTGTAAAGGATATGAGAGGTCTTTCTCAGCTTTCCACCATAAGCGTTCCATCCACCATCAATAGCTTGAAAAGAGCTCTCGAACAAATTATTCTCAATCAACACGAACTCATCATATACAATTATTACAACACATATAAACAAATACTAATACAACCATCTGAATGACACCTCCAAAAAAGAGAGATATATCTATCATTAAGAATCATCCAAAATACATTGCAAAGGCATCAATGAAGATGATCCCTTTTGAAGGCTTGGTGGTTTCAAAACCAATCCACGGAGAAGGATTCATCTACAAATGTCTTTGGAGGATTTTGAAAGAATTGCAGGCAGAACATCCTTTCTAGCAAAACAAGGTATTTGCTGGGTAAACATAGGGCATGAAAATACAGGACATACAATTGGTGGGAGTCAATGTTCACATTGACATTCATACAAATCTTTGGAATGGTCTTTTGATCATTATGGGAATGCCTATGCATGTATGCTAGATACCAAGCAAAATGAGCTGTCAATCTCACTGAAGGATCTAGAGATTGTGAATATTGGTGAGCAAAATGAAGGTAGTTCTAGTATGCTTGACTGGCAGTTGTCCAATCTCGTGGAATTCTTGGCCAGTTTATCTCAGGTCCCATAAGAGAATCAATCGAGCTCCATCCTCTTCTTCTTGGAATCTGCTGATCAAACCCTTCATATTCACTAACCAACTGAGGGGGTTGAGAAATAGAAGTGGCAGGAGATGGAAGTGGAATAAGTAAAAGAGGATGAAGAGATGGGTAGGAAAAATCATAAAAGGATGAATAAGTTAAAGAAGGAGTGGCTAAAATTTTTAGGGAATCAGTTTTAGGAAAGGTGTTAATTGATAGACAGGAAAAGTAGAAGGTATATGGATGGATGGAGAAGGGCATGGTGGGGAAGGGAAAAACACTCTATCTTCGATAAAAGAACAATATGTAAATATGGGAATTTGAGGAAAAGATTGAGGTTGGAAAATAAGAGGTAAGATTGCTGCTGAATTGGTTTGATAAAGAGAAAGATAGGTATCATAGCAATGAGCCATTTGTTGGTAGTACAGTAGGCTAGGAACAGAGGGACCTAAGACAGATCTTCTCTGACAGGCATAAAAAAAAGTTGAACCAAATGGATAGTTTTTGGAAAGATGAGCTAAAAAATCCACCCTCAGTTGGTTAATGCTCTGTACATAAGTAGAAGCTATGTTCTGACGTTGATTCAGGACCACAGAATCAATCATTGAGTGCCAGGAATTGTCAGGGCAAGTAGCCACTTTTAAGAAGTAATACTAGAACATGTCATCTATTCACAACTCCAAATAGTTGACATACAAGACAACTTGCAAAAACCACATCTCCCACATACCAAGCCATATCTACTTCATCTGGAATCAACAGATCTCCCCATAGATACATATATGACAGCAACATGGTATCCGTCGTCACAGAATCTTCAAACAACATACGGACCACTTCTGTCAGTAACTCAGGAGACCAAACCCCACTCCACTTCTGTCAGTAACTCAGGAGACCAAGCCGCACTCCAACCATCCTCTGGAAAAGGAAGATCCACCGTTGAAAGCTTCATGTAAAAGGCCAACTTTTGCAATTGATAGTGGACAAAGAAAGAATGGTCCGGAGAAACATACTCCTAGAAATGCTCAAATGTTGACCATAACAAATCCATCCTGGACTGCAATCTTTCCACTTTATCTTGGAACAAAGGACACAATGTGTCCTGTCTCTAGAGAACTGCCAAGTCCTGCTTTGAGAGAGAAGGAATCAGAGGAATATTGGGGCTTGGAGGAATAGACCGTGACTACGTCAATTGGTCTTGCAACTGCTTAATTTGGGAATCTTGTGATTCTATTGTGTTATGAGCAGTCTGTAAGGCTAAGAGTTTTGCATCTAAAAGAGTCTAAACTCTTGAGCTTCATTTGACATTCTCTCTTTCTCCTCTGAGACTTTAGTAACCTCTGACTGAGCTTCTGTTAACTGAATCTTCAAAGAAGATATCTCTTCTCTTTGAGCCTCAATCATTTGGGTTTGTAGCTCCATCTGCTTAAACAAATCTGAAAGTGTGTCTTTAGCAGAGGCTAACTCTGATGTTGCCTTATGCAACTAGTCTTTGGACTACATCAGTTCTTCATAAAAGGAAGCATACAACTGTTGAGCACAAGTTGTCACCACTGAAAGTTCAATCGAGCTTTGAATGTCTTTACAGAGGAATGGAATGGCATCTCCTGACACTAAACTGTTCAGTGAAGGGACTGATATGTCTAAGGAACCCTCTCTATGTGCTCTGAACAAATTATTACATGTGAGGTAAGCAGGGAGGTCACTGCCAGATGTAGCAGGAATTGTGACTGAAGGAAGAACTAAAGGAGTTTTATCTACCACACGCTTCAAGCACTTTCGTTGAATGACCAGTGGAGAAGGGGAATCAAGATCCTCTATATCAATAGGTTCCAACTCTTTTGAAGGTGGAGGAGGAGGTGATGGATCAGATGGAGGAGGTGGTAACACACTGTGCTTTAGGCCTGAGTATGTTAAGAAAGCATATAGGTAGGAACCATAGGTGACATTTGTGACATTTCCTCTTGTTACTTTGACAAAATGTTGGTCCATCTTTGTAAGCACGTAAGTACTCCAATCAATGGGCCACCCCTTTTAATACCATCCTGGAAGCTGTGAAGAGCTCTTTGGACAAGTAATGGGATGGTGTTTTGGTAGGCAAAAACCTATCTTGGAGAAACTGGCAGACTAATTTCCAAAGAGGATCAGTGATCATGGAAAAAGATACTCATGAAGTGTTTATCACTTTCTTGACATCCATAATTTCCTTGGTCTGCTTCTGCAATAGCTTGAAAATCTCATCGTTGGAGAATAATTATCTAGCTATAACAAAGGGCTCTCCGTTGTAGGGAAGAGGCAAAGCCTTCCCTAACCCTCGGGGTGTCAATATCATGGAGGCACCATGAACCAGTCCCAACTTCTTGCTGTATGAGGCAAGGAACTCATCACACAAGGATGGATTATCTGGAATCAAGGGGAATGAAGCAGTCACGAAAGTCGCAAGTCCTGCTTTCGCTATAGGCTCAAAAGCCAGTAGAGAAGAACAATCCCTACTGACTAGCGGGACATACTGGATAGGAGGAGGAGCGTGAGGCGCCATTCAGATGGAAAACACACACACCACAACACAAACAATCACAAAGAATGCCTGCAAAACAACCGAAGGGCTATAAAAAAGGAATCAATAAAAAAGAAGGACACACATACATAGATGTAACTAACCCATTTACCACCCCAAACAATCCACATCCTAGAAAAAATTCAACATGACCTCTACACATATGTGACCAAAAACTTCATGCGATGCAATAAACAGGCACCCAAATCATCGTACCAGGCAAGAAAGAAAGAAAAAACTACAAACCATTCCCGTAATCGTAATACATAGACAAACCATAATACCATAAAAATGTACATCAGGACCTAACCATAACCTTGACCAACAATTTCAACTAATAGGACTTTATGCGCCCATCCCACGAAATGTGTTTATTAAAAATGGGAAAAAAGAAGTGCAGTGAGGGGAAAATTATTTTAATGAAGGGTTAATTTTAAGAAATTATTAACAATGGGTGACATTTTATTAGGTTATAAACCCTAATAAGAAAACGACGATTCCTTCTTAAAATTTTAATTACAATTTATTAGGGTGAAACGGTGCTTTATCGAAACCCAGACTACGAATTCCAGACTAGGTCTCTAAATGCAAATTCATTAATTAAAAATTAATAGTGATGTGGAGCGCTTTTTTGCCAGCGCATGCTTTTTTTGTGAAGACTAGTTCATTTTTACTAAAAATTAAGCTGGTTGATTTTTAAATTTTTAAATTGTGTCTTTAGCGTGAATGCATGTGGAAAAGGAGGGTGAATATAGTTCATTTTAGCAAATAATTGTGGTTAAGGGGGTAATTAAAATAAATAAAAATTACAAAATAAATACTTAGTAGGGGTGTGTATACAATAAACTGAAGGCGCACGGAGTAATCCCCCAAATGCAATGAATCCAGTCAAACAAAAACAAAGACCACTAATGACTGAAAAAAGTAAAGCACCTTAGTGTTTTTGTTTTATTTGAATTTTATTTTCTAATTTTAATTTATTTAAATTATTATTTATTTGTGGTTTTTTAAATTAATTGTATTTTAGGTGTATTTGTTTTGTGTATATTATTTGGTTTGGTTTATTTGTTTTGTTTTTTTTTCTGTTGTGTGTGTGTGTTTTTTTTTATAAATAATTAAATCAAGATATATATAACACATGGATATGTTATAAAGTGTAAGAGCGAATTTCTAGCTATCTGGCAAGTGTCCACAATGTATGTTAATTCATCCATTATTTTCCAATTGATTTTTAGGATTTCAAATGAATTTTTATGAAGTGTAGTATTAAAATTAGGATTTTTTGGCTTCAAAGAATATTTTTACCTTTTATGAAAATATTTTTTAATTAAAAAATTAATGAAAAAAGGGACAAGGGGATCTGTGGAATTTTTTAGAAATTTTTGAATTTATTTTTGAAATTTTAATAAATTTTACTCATTTTTCATGTAATTTTGAAGAAATTTTCAGATTTTAATTTTTTTTGTAATTTATTTATTTTAATTTCTTCCTTAAAAATATTCCAAATAATTTCAACAATATTGGTAAATTTTAGAAAAAATTTTGTGATTTTTTTATTTTTAAATGTTTTTTATTTTTAAATGTGTTTTTTGTTTATTTATTTATTTTTAAAAATGTATTTTTATTTATTTTACGGGTTGGAAAATACAAGGCAGTATCTGAGCTGCGTATGAACAACGAAGGATGACTGCGTGTGAACGGCGGGGCGAGTCTGCAGTACTCCACCGCACGGACAAGTCGGAAGCGCGTCCTCGCACGTGAATGTCCGCTAGCACACCCGTACACAGCGGAAAAAGAACGGAAGAGAAAAGGCAGAAACGGGGGCTATTTGAGTAGATTAAGTGAATTAGGTTAGCTTAGTCTGAGAAAGTTGATTAAGTTAATTTAGTTGAGTAAATCAATGAAGTTAGTTAAATTAGGTTAGTTGGTTAAGTGAGGTCAAGTCAGGTCAATGAGGTCTGGTTAGTCTAGGTAGGTCAGTTAAGTCTAGTCTGGTTAGTTAGGTTGGGTTAGTCAAGTCTGGTTAGTTAGGTCTGGGCTGGTCTAACTAGGTTAACTAGGTTAGGGTGGGGACTAACCAGGGTTAGTGGAGGGGGTTAGTTAAGCTAACTAAGGTTAGTTGGGGGGGTTAAACTAACTAAGGTTAGTTGGGGGGGGTTAAACTAACTAAGGTTAGTGGGGGGGATTAAACTAACTAAGGTTAGGGGGAGGTTAAACTAACTAAGGTTAGTTGATTATTAACTAGTGTGAAGTTAATTACTAACTAAGGTGAGGTTAAAAACTAACCAAAATGAAGTTAAAAACTAACCAAAGGGAGGTTAAAAACTAACCAGAATGAAGTTGTGGTGGTGGAGGTGGAGGTGGAGGTGGAAAATAAATAAATAATAATAAAAAGGAAAATAGAGGGGCAAGAAACACACCCCTGGCCCATGCGCATGCGCGGGTAGGGGAAAAAAAATTTATAGTGATGGGGTCAAACGGGCAGGGACGGTGACGTGCAAGCCACGGGGCATCCCGAGGCACGTGAAACCAAACCTATGTGAGCTTGATAACCCTCAGGACCTTCATAGAACCTTGAGCAATGAGCAACCTTTCAAAAGGCTCACTCATCTTCTATTTCTTTTTCTCTCCCCTTTCTTCCTCATACACTAAGAAAATTTAAATGAAAAATCACTAAGTGAATTTGAGAGAAAAAACCACCAATTCGCATGTACAACCAACCACCTAAGACTACCCCTAATACACTTGTTTATAAGAGACAGAGTCGGGGAGTGGTGCAATGATCACAAGGTGTGTGGACCAAAATTCATCAACTGGAGACCCTGTGCACTAGCCAAAGGATCTCACTATCCTCTTCACTCCATTCACCTACTCTGGAGCCATCTATCTATCATCTCTCTTCATCCCCTGATACCTTCACCTCACTATATTTCCTACCTATGGAATTATGCCAAAATCCTCCAAATATTTCACCTTAAGTTCATTACTCAACCCACTCTTCTAAAGCTGAATCCCATGATCTCTTAAAGCCCTTCACACTTTTCCATAAGTGTTCTAGTGCTTCTACAACTTTTGGCTCAAACTTCTAGTCCCCGAAAAAGACCAGCCAACAAAGATTGGGTTGACAAAGATTGGTAGGGAAGGAGGAATCAAGAAAGTGCTAACAATGATGCCCCCAAAATGATGGAGAGATAGAGCAAGAAAAGAGGTTGCATGTGTGAAGGAAGTCACATCTAGACCAGCTTCCATTGGATATATTTAAAGTAATAAAACGATTGATTGATTGATCGATTTGCTTATATCTAGTTGGCTACTATTAGTACTTGTGACAATCAAGGATAAAGAGTAGTTACTATCATTGAAAATCCTTAAATTATCACACATGTAGAAGATATTTACAACTTATCATGTCTTAGAATATAGAAATAAATTGTCAATTAGAAACTAATCATGATTATCCCTTAAAGAACAAAACTACTAGAAGTAAAGATAGATGTCTTGCTCGTACATATTAAAGTGTTGCATGCTAACATATTATATCATCTAGGAGAAAAGCTTATGAGCTTTGAAAAGTATGAAGGAAGTTGAGAAGTATTGCACCCTAACCACTAAGGGAGACTATTATGTATTTCTATATACACGTTATGAGAGATAAGTCATGGATTGCATATTCTCTTCTAGGATATCTAAAGAAAAATAATTTAATTTTTAATGAAATTTTTATGATATACTTGTTTCTTGGAAAAGAGATGGTTTCCTAATTAAGAATAGGCTACTAGCCTTGCTTGTGGTTTTTGAAAAGTATTATTGTGCCCAGTTGAGTAGATTCTTGGATGTGCCCTATGGCTCCCCCAGGGCTAGTGGTAGAGCTCTTCACCAAGGAGCTGTATTTGTTTGTAACAGGTACCAGTCTTGGCCACAAATATAAGAGGTCTCTTCATAGGGAGAACATTCAATTAGGAGGCAACATGGCTACCAAGGGGGACTCTGGCTGTAAATTCCTTGGGTAGTAAGGACTGGCCTAACCCTTATGAGCCTAGGATGGTCTTCCCAAAGGCCTTGATGGTAGATAAGGGTGGATTACTAGATTGTGCACAAGTATGGATATCGAGGTACCTTGGATATGGTGTCATGATGTTATGAGGACGTAGTGTGAAAATGTATGGAACGTATCATCATCCGACTTCTCTACTGATCTAGAGAGTCGATGTGATCTGAGCCATTAGTACTAGTGCAAGTTGCATGAATTATCCGAAAATACTAGATTTTTTTGGATAAGTTTAGTCTATTTTTGATATTATTTATTGTAAAAATCGAAAAAAGTTAGAAAAAGCTTCTAGATTAGGATGGCATGCAAAAAGCTAGTTGCTTTTTCAGCCAGTTAGGGAATTTTCATAAGAAGGACAGATTGACAAAATCGCGCGCGTCGCGATCGCTATAAACAGGCTGAAAACTGTAGATTGAACTGAAAGAAGGAGTGATCTGGGAGATTCATAATTAGGTGTCCTAGAGTTTTACCCCCCTTTCAAAGCCAACGGAGCCATCAGATTTGGGTTTCGGGCAGCAGAGAAAGAGCTGATTTTTCTGATCCACATTTTTGGTCTATGAAGGAGCTCCAGGAGAACTAATGCCTGGAGATTACTTCTGAGTAGAGCAAAGATTCTAGGTTCTTTCAATACATATTGCTTCAATTCATTGTGATTTGTTTTTGTCGTGTTTACCACTTGGGTATTCTCTATCTTCTCTTCCATCTCCTATCTCTACTTCCTTCTACTTCTGATCCCCGGTGGATTCGACCTTTCAACAAAAACCCCTCCGACATTGGTGAACCCGACGTGAAAGGTCATCACAGAAGAAGGAAAGATAAGATGGGAGAACCTTCAAATACAATCTCCAGTGATGTTTTGCAATAGTTGGTGCAAAATATGAATATGCTTATGCAGGTACAGCAACAACAACAAGTGATGCAAGCTTCAGCTCAAACAGAAAGTGTTGTGATGAATGCTTTGCAAGCAGTTGAGCGTGAGGTGAAGTTATTCAATGGCAAGAATGTATCTGCATATGTACATACCTATGTTCAGAAGATGGAATTCTTTGGAGTGGCTCAATCTGCATGGAGCCGGTATTTTGTATGTGTTACTGCTCATGAACTGAAAGCACAGATTACTGAATTATACTTGTAGGATGTTGACTAGGTAGCCTTCAAGAAGACACTCAGGGAAGAATTTTACATTGAGGACACCAGTTTGATTACGCGCAAGACTTTTCAGGAGTGGGTTATACAACCCAATAAGGGTCTTGTGGCTACCTACAGAATTGTTAAGAGAATTTGAAAGTCAATTTGAGCAGTTGGATCTTGCAGAATAGCAAGCTCTTGCAAGTCAGAAAATTGAATTGTTGTTCTGGAAAAAGATGTATGTGGTGTGACAGTTTGCAGCACGAGAGAAAGGATTGTGCTGCCTATCAGGAGGCCTTGGCACAATAGCTTATCTTTTGGAAAGATGGCAAGATCCTTGCACAAGAAATGGGATTGCCTCTTGCTTTGAATTTTGGAAAGGGAGGTATGTAGAAGTTGTTGGAAGACTTGGCTGTCCGAAATGCTTATGCGGCGGTACATGCTTCTACTTTTGGTCTACAGTTGGATAGAATGCATGGCGTTTCAAAGGCTGAAATATGGACACATGCTTTACATGCAACTGAAAAGAGAAAGGTCACTGATAGTGAAATGTCTCATGTAGGGCAAGACATTCGTGGCATAACTGGTTGGGAATCACCGGTAGATGCATATTCAGTGTATGCATATTTAGAAAATGTACAAAACACGGATGTACTTGTGGAAGAAAAACGAAAAAGAGATGAAGATATTGCAGGGACATCTAAAAGAATGACAAAAAGAAGTATGGATCAACCTAAAGCTGCAAATCAGCCACCTCCCGAGCATGATATGGAAGAGGTCAGTCACAAGCAAAAACAGGATAACAAACAAGAGGGCAAAAAGAAGGGCAAACAACCAGGATATAAGCTGCAATCTGACTTTGAGACAGCCACAGATCTTAAGAAGGTTCTTGAAGAATGGATCTTAAACAATCGGGTGGAATTTACCTTGGGGGAGGTGCTTGGCATTGCCAAGCGAGAATTTCATGATGAGATTGAAAGCTTGTGTGCATTGAGCAAGGTTCGTGAGGTCATTAGCATCACATACTGACTCAAACTTCTCCACAAAGCTATACAGGCATTGTCAAGTTGATACTTGTCGAGTTGCTTGGTAACCATAGGTATCTTAGTCTAGCTCCTAGAATTCTCGGTGATTCCTAGTCTTGCTAACAATGAAGTTGCTAGGGTTACTTCGCTCTGCTTTGCAACTATGTTGTCTAACAATTGTTTCGCTAAGATACATTGGACCTCACACATTTCTATGTCTTACCTCATCTTTTGAGCACATTTCTCTTGACTGTAAGTAGTTATTCCTTGCAGAGCTCTCTTGCCAACGTCCACTCTTTCTCGAGATCGGCTATAATGTCCTCGGTTGGTCTATCATGATGCTCCATTTTAGTTTGTAGGCCATACCGGGTTATCATTTGTTGGATATCGGCCCAGAATTCTCCCAAGTTAAGCTCATCATTTTCAGGGTTAGTACTGGCCCGTGACATATTGCCGATTTCTTAAGAAACTAGAGTGTCGATCAAATTGATCGAGTCGGATAGAGTTGCGTCCCTAATCATGCCTATTGCTGTTTCTCTTGAAGCAACTTGACGATTCAAGTCTCTCAGTGTTCAAGGATTAGTGTCCTTGGCCACTATTCAATGTTTAGGGTCTCCTCCTACTAGTAGGTTCATTCAACTTCTCTTATTTTTCATAAAGTTCTTGTTATTTAAACAATCATTTATGTTACGGGCACTAAGATGCTAGTGGTGTGCTACTGAAAGTGCACTATGAAAAATCACGCTTTTAGCTTTTCTAGTGTGCGTCAATATTCAATTGATGTAGTATGTAAATCCAATGAAAACAATACAATGTAGCGTACAATTTCTTGATCCTTTTGTGCGTTTAACAACCACTCTAGCTAGTTTGTTTGGTTTCTACAATGTCCTAGATGTGTGGCCTAAGAGGTAGTAGGTTGTGTCAATTATTTTGGGTCTCCATTAGGATAGTGGCAGAGGGTCAGTGTGGGACCATGATGATTCTCTTGGCCGTTAGATCACAATTCATGAGTCTAATGGCCCTATGAGCCATTCTATGCATTTGGAGGCCTACGAGGTATCATCTAGCTTGGGTTTAGCCTCTACCTACCTTGGGGTGGGTCCGATTTGCTAGAATCTGGATTTTGCATAGCTCATTTGAGTAACAGTGTTTGAATTGCAGTGTTAGACATCTGAATTGGGTACCCGTCGCTTGAGTCTGACTTGTTTGAGTTCGAGTAGTTTGGTGCTCAACCACTCAAGTTTCTGTGGATGGCCGTTCGAGGAAAAATTAGATCTAGGGTCTAAGTCTAACTCTCGAACTCATACAATTTTTTGGTTGTCCAAGTGGACTTGCAACTCAGACTATCTAATCAGTCAAGGCCATCTGAGGCTACAGATAATGTCCAAGTGTGGCGATCCGGTTACAGAATGATAAAAAATCCCTCAAATGCTCTTGATGCCTATCCTAACAATGGAACTAGGGTCCTAACTAGGATCAACAAGCATTAATTGGTACTAAGAGCATAGTTATAGGGCTTGGGGATGCAAAAATGTGAATTGATGAACGAATCTTTGCTCCTTTCTTATGGCTCTCTCTTAACTGCATGCACACAAATGAGCTCTCTCTTTGCCCTCTTGGCTTCTTAAACCCTTTCTCTCTTTCCATGTTACTTTCCCCTTCACTCTCTTTGCTGTGCTAATGCCTTAAAGCTCTCTTTTCCCTATTCTTTCCATATTTTTGGCCTGCTATTGCAATAGGAACCCTAGTGTGTGTTTCTTTGTTTTTCTTGTTTTTCCCTCACCTAGATGCATCCAAATCAGAAGCAACCACTTACACTATTCCAATCTACTTATCTAAATCCAAAAAACAAAAAAAATTACTTGCAAAGGAGATTGAATACCTCTTCAAATCCCTTGCTTCCTACCTATCTCAAGCACGGTTTGGGGAAAACTCTACTTCAATGCTTGATTCGGAGTGCGCAAACACTCAAAGCTTGAATCCATTGGTTTCTAAAATGGAACCAAAATGTGGGAGCTTCTCACTTGACTTCCAAGACCCACGGACCGCTTATTGTTTCAAGTGTTCTAAGTCAAGTGAATGTAATATGTCAAACGTTGAAAAATTTATGGTAATTTTTTTTAAATTCACCGTCGGCGACAGTCATGCTAGAGGATGGAGAAGGAACTAGTAGGCCAACAAGCTCCTCCTTGGAGCTTGCTCGGCCTCATGGTCATGCAGGGCGACAGGAGGGGAGGGAGGATTTCCTTCCCTCTCCCTATAAAAACCCTCACCTAAGGGAAGGCCAAGGGAGAGGGAGAAGACGACGCTGCCAGTCGCTGCCGTGGGGTGAGGAGGAAGGGAAAGGCGGAATGTTCCATGTGAAGGGAGAGAGCTCCCAGCTGACACAGCAGCGCCGCCACCTACAGCCGTCGACCTTGATTCGCAGCGCCGCCTGCCCGTTGCCAACGTGGCGTTGAAATCCCCCTTGCCATGTTGAAGCATAGAAGCTTCTTAAAAGAAGCTTCTTAAGGGGGCTAATTAAGCCCCCTTTCACCCCCCTCGTGTCCCCTTTTATTCCCCCCGGGTTTTTAAGACCCTTAAGCCCCATTTATTTCCCTCCCCCCCGGTTTTATCTTCTTAAGGGCCTTTCACCCCCCTTATTGTATCTTTCAAAAGCCTTATTATTACCCCGTGTCCTAAAAATCGCCAAGGCCTCCTTCATATGTATTTCGAAACCTCACCCCCCTCGTGTTTAAAGGATCATAAGCCTCTTTTTTTTCCCTATAAAGAGTGGGCTTAGAAGTCCTATTATTACTTTTCCCCCATGCTTTTTAAAGTCACTTAGCCCTTCCTTGAGTCCCCTTTTCATATTTTCTAAACCCTCAAGGCCCCTTTTCCTTGGAACTACACTCGCGTGCTAATCCCTCAAAACCCCTATCCCTTACCTTGGAACCACCCCTATTTCCTCCGTGTTAAAACCTTCCCTAGTCCTTCCCTTGTGGCATATTGAAACCCCTTCCCTCCAAGTTGACTTAAGGTCCTTCGACCTTACTTATAACTTTTACGGCTACTCTATTTTCTCATCTGCACCTTGTGTTTTTCCATCCCTTTTTCGTTCCTCGTTTGAACGAGTCATTAATAGACAATTAAGCCTTTCCATGGCTTCAATGAGTCTTAGTCGTAGAAGACTCTGAAACACCCTTTCGAATTTCCCCGACTTCCAAGGAGGGAGCCTTCCAAAAATTACTATCGACGGGCGGTGCAAGGGAGCAACGGTGAACTCCAAAGAAGAATTATAAAGCTACTTCCACGACCGAACGACTACAATTGCGATGCCTCCTAAGAAAGTCCAAGGCGTAGTCGCGGAAGGGTCATCTCCCGGTATCCATGTGGATATCTCACCCCAAACCCAGGTTTTTCCTTCTTAATTTTATATCGTTGTAATTCAATTGTGCAAGATGAATTGTTAGGGATAGGATATATTTTTTCCTAGTTGTTCAGGACGAAGGAATTTAGTTTAAAGGAATAGTCAAAATAAATAAAGTATAAACGTATTTTTTTAAAAAAATAGCATTATGCATTGAAATGAATTATGAGCAAGATTATTTACCCATTAAAGTAGTATACTTCGGTTAAGCCTAAAAGGTATATAACTGCATCTTGCACTATTAGCCCCTATTCTTTTTACAACGAATCATCATGGAAACTGAAAATCATGAAAGGATTCTTACGATGCTTAAACTCTAGGAAGTTATCATTACTAATTGCGTAACTTAGCAAGGGAAAGGTTGCTTATTTGGCATGAGTTTTGTTTGCAAGGAAAAGGGAAGATTAATTGAATTAACCTAACCTCAAATCGATAAAGTTTAGGATTGAAAAATCAATTGACACATAGATAACAAATCATGCGGAGGTGATCTCGATATTACCTTCTTAAGTTAACCAAATTAATATAGACTTAGAAATACCTATGCTATGAAATATTCATTGGGAATGAATTAAAATCCAGGAAACATTTATACCTTAAATACTTGCCCACACTCCCTGATTGTAGGGTCAGTAAATTGTAAACGTAAAAGAAACTAGGGTTTGTCCCTGAGTTTCTTAAAAGAAAATAATAAAGCTAGGAAACCCTAGGTCTAACAACGTTAGCTTAAAGAAACTGAAACAGATTGTTTCGTAACTCCATTATCACATAGTACGATGCAGGACTTACGCAGCAAGTACGGAGTCATATGGTCTTATGATTGAATCACAAAAAGAAAGGCTAAATTCTCGCAACAAGGATGGCGGATCCTTACACAAGTTATCTTGCAAGAGGATGTATACTTTGATATCCTTTTGAATAAGGAAGGTTAAAAACCAGAAACTGAAGTATCCAATGAACTTTAGGGTTTGACCAAGTTGGGTTAATAGGGTACGCCCTAACCCAGAATACAAGGGATCTTGCCAAGTTGCAAGACACCCTGGATCGAGTGCTAGATGCATTCGAAAGGAAGGATTCCCTCCTTAGCAGTTTGCCAACAACAAAATCGATCAATGGAAATGTTTGTGCTTGCTAGAGATTTTAGAGCACTGTTTGACTTGTTTTACCAATGAATTACAAAATAAATAAGTATCTATACTTCAGTTTGACCCTAACCAAGGGGGTTGTTGATCGCGCCGGGAATGTAGACCGAACCCGTCGCGAGAGGTCTCTCTGTTGAGCGCTACTTGGAGTAGGAGGATGCTTGGGTGGCAGGGGGGCTCTGGCCGTAAATCCCTCGCCTTTCGGGTCTTGCACAAGAGGCTAATGTGTCTCGGGATTGGATCTCGAGGCCTGCATACTAGTTTTCGGGCGGAATCTTGGAATAGTGACCCCTGTGGATTGCTGGATAGCCTTCGAGCAGATTGTGGATAAGCCTACGGGCAGAACTCTTGTATTTCAAAGTTAAATATGATGACCTGTTAATAAAGAACTTGTCTGATATTGTTTTTCTATGTCAAGTGATAAGATTACGTAAAGGAACCAGTGCTTAACAGGTTAATTAAAGAAGCTGGTTGCTACATGTCCAACTAATGTGTTAGATAATTACATAACTAAAACAACCTGAGGAAAGTGCCGAGGATGGGCCATGGGTCCGTCCTACGGTTGGGTGGCCCTGGTTGGCCGGGAACTTTTCTCAAATCACGAAGAACAGCGGGATGATTGTCAAAGGACAAGAACAACAAAAGCGTTGACCTAGAATTATGTCGTAACCCGATTTGCGCTGTTTTAGGGGAACGGAATGGGACTATGCCTTATGGCAGAGAGGTTGAGCTTTGCATCCCTTTCGTTTCCCATTCTCCTTGAACCAAGTGCAGCATAAATCCGTTCAGACCTGGCGTTTCTGCCTAAAGTAGTTCACTTGGGTCCGACGCTAGTTGCTGTTAGGAAATGACCAATCAGGAAAACCCTAATTCAAGTCGATCCTAAGTGGGAACGGCCGGAATACTTCCGCTATGTGGCAGACGCGAAAAGCCCTAGATCGCAAATCCCGTAACATTCCATGGGAGTGCCGGGTGGAGCTTTCTAGACTTCCTTTCCGACGGACTGCTAAGACGTGTCCTGGATTATATTAGTGGACATGTTACATTTGGTATCAGAGCCAATCAACAATGGAATTGTTTTTATGAAATTATAATAAGATGAAGTAGAGCAATTGTTGCTGTCCAAGCATTTCCTTACTTTCAATGCTATCTTGCAGAATTACAAAGCGTGGAACAAGTTCTTGGTATTTCGAGTCATGTTTATGACTGCAATGCATTCTCCGCATTATCGACAAAGGGTTGAGATGATGAACATCCTAGAGCAGATCTATAATCCATCACCTTTGTACATGGAACGAAGGTGGACGGGTGCTTTAGGAATCTACTATATAGCCGCCCATCGGTTTGCTTATCTACATACCAACCTAAAGAGGATCAAGTGGTTGGAAGATCTGAAAGTCGTAAAGCTGTTCGTTTTTGTGGAAGCTCACGTAAATTCAACTTTACATATTCGAGGTCAGAGGGTTGAGATGAACTCATATGTATATGAGGAAGTAACCCATGTAATCCCCGCCAACAGGATTAAAGTATTGGGCCGCCATGAGAAGTATGGATTCCAACGGAAAGGATATCCTGAACTTCCAATGACTTATCAATTCCTGAAAATCCATGACCCAAAACCTTACAATTACACATTTCCTGTAGATAAATGAAATACAACATTGTTCTCCCCAAACTAAATGTAGCAGTTGGCTTATCATTGCATGAAATGTTGTATTCAAAAGGGCTATGCCCATATAAATACAAATAAAGACTTCTTTTTATCAATGTCTGGTTGTGCATAAGAGTTGATAAAAAGTTAAGTAGCTACATTGTTTACGAGATAGCTGAATTAAAGATGTAATATAAATCAATAACAATTATCGTATAATAACGTTAAGAAACCTTTATCCAGACACAACCCCAGGTACAGGTTTCTAATTTGCCTCCTACATCAAGTACTATTGTAACCCAGGAGAAGAAGTTCCTTCTCAAGCAGATTAAGCCACCCGAGTTTGACGGGAGAGGAAGATTCATCCAAGCTGATGCTGAAATTTGGATTGAATCCATGGAGGATTACTTTGAAGCAGCCGGTACTACACCCGCCAATCAGGCTATGCTCACCAAGTTAAAGCTCACCGGCGAAGCCAGACTTTGGTGGAAGCAATGGTGTAGGGATCAAGGGATCACAGAGGGATCCGTTACCTGGGAGAAGCTGAAGAAAACCGTGTAGGGAAGATACTTGCCACCTGCATATCGCAGTTAGAAGATGAATAAGTTCTACGAGCTAAAACAGTTGGGACTCACTCTTGACGCATACTACTCTAAATTCATCTCACTTTTAAAGTATGCGCCACAGATGGACATGACACAGCAGGTGTCCAAATTTTGTGTGGGTTTAAATCCACCAGTAAGTACCCATCTCGAATCTATGCGTCCATCAGATCTTCAGGATGCACTCATTCGAGTGGCGCCTATAATTCAGGAGGTACAGTCTAGACCAAGGGGTAACAAAGCTTGGTCTTACAATGACCCGAATAGAGGAGCATTCAGACCTCAAATTAAGAGAGTTCAAGGTCATAATCAGGGACAAAGAAAGAAAGCAAGGATGAATAACGTCAACAACTTTGTTTCTACTCAAAGTAATGGCCCAAACCTCCATTGTTTCCACTGCAACGAACTCGGTCACTTTAAGAGACAATGTCCCAAGCTTGGTGGAGGACATCGCCAAGCGCCTTTCCAAGGAACAGGCCATGGTCAAGGAGCCGCTACCCAAGGAAGAGGAAGAACCGCCTACATTTCCAATAGACAAATGTGCGAAGAAGAAGAAGAGGAAGATTCGACCATGAAAGCAAAATTCGAAAGAGTGACAGTCCATGCCACTTTACACAAGAAAGGGCCGAATCGCCAGTTCTCGGTGATTCAGACACCGTCGGACTATCAAGGTAAAGGTTTCAAGACCTTGATTGATTGTGGCAGTACACATTCCTTTATCTCACCAGCATGTGCAAAAAGATTAGGAATAACCACAGTAGAAGCACCTACTCTGCTTGTGGAATTGGCAAATGGTCGTGAGGTTACTTGTACCAGGCAAACTGCTAAGGTGGAATTCTTTCTGGGAGGAAAGAAGACTTCGGTCAAATTCAGAGTCATGAATTTAGCTATCCATGAGTGTCTACTCGAAATGGATTGGCTTAAGCCTAACGACGCCCACATTCACTGTGGAAAGGGTCAAGTTTCCTTTTGAAACTCTGAAAGGGAATTAGTCACAACTCAAGGTGAGGCTAGAGTGCCGAGAATCCAATTGGCCAAAGTATCTCGGATCATAAAAGGAGTCAGAAAAGGATTACCTGTTTACTTGATCAAACTCAACAAATTAGATCAGAAGCAAGAGTCTCATGAAGGACCTTCTTGGCTAAAGGAATACACGGACGTATTCCCTGAAGAGTTAACTGAACTTCCGCCTCAAAGAGAAGTGGATCATGAAATTAGGTTAGTACCAGGAGCTGCGCCAATTGCAAAGAGACCTTATAGAATGTCCATACCAGAAGCAATTGAGCTGAAGGAACAACTCAAGCAACTACTAGATCACGGCTACATCCAGCCTAGCAATTCACCGTGGGGAGCTCCAGTACTATTCCAGACAAAGAAGGATGGGACACTTCGACTATGTATTGATTACCGAGGGTTGAATCAATCGATAGTCAAGAACAAGTATCCTATTCCTAGAATAGATGAGCTTCTTGATCGTCTTCAGGGTGTGAAGATCTTCTCCAAGATTGATCTCAGGTCGAGTTTTTATCAGATAAGGATCAAGGAAGAAGATATCCCAAAGACGGCCTTCAATACAAGATATGGGCACTTTGAGTTCCTAGTTATGTCATTCGGGCTTACGAATGCACCTGCCACCTTCAATAGGTTAATGCAGGATATCTTTAGGCCATATCTTGATGATTTCGTGCTTGTCTTCTTCGATGACACTTTAGTCTATTCTAAATAGGAAGAAGATCATGAACCCCAACTTCGGATTGTCCTTGAGACAATGAGGTCACATAATCTGTTTGCTAAAATGAAGAAGTGTGCATTCTTCAAGCGTCAGATTGAATATCTGGGATTCATAGTATCAGTAGAAGGAATATCGGTGGACCCAGCCAAGGTCAGAGATGTGCTTGAGTGGCCAACACCAGTATCCGTCAAAGAGATACGTAGCTTTCTTGGATTGACAGGATGGTATAGGGTCTTCATAAAAAACTATGCTTTGATTGCAGCACCTCTGACGGACTTACTGAAGAAGCAAACTTCCATTGCATGGTCAACTCCCAAACAAAATAGCTTCGACAGATTGAAGCAAAGTTTGGTATCAGCACCTATTCTAAAACTTCCAGACCTCAATAAGGAGTTCGAGGTAGTAACTAATGCTAACATTCTTGCCTTGGGGTGTGTACTTATGCAGGAAGGTCATCCAGTAGCATACTCTTCAAGGAAATTGAAGAGTCATGAAAAGAATTATGCTACGCATGATCTGGAATTACTAGCTGTCATCCATGCTTTAAAGCTTTGGAGACACTACCTGTTGGATAACAAGTTTACTCTAGTAACCGACCATAAGAGTCTCAAATGGATCTTTACCCAGAACGAGCTCAACATGAGGCAACGTCGGTGGATTGAAGTGTTGGAGGAATATGACTTTGAAATCAAGTACCAACCAGGGAAAGAGAATGTAGTTGCCGATGCACTTAGTCGCAAGGCATTCCTAAATTCCCTAATCTTGCAGAATCCATCAACGGCCAGATCTCTAGCTACAAAAGTATCTATGCCAAACAACCCTATACTTGAGTTAGCTAGAGAGGAAGCATGCCATGATTTGGCCTACCAAACAATGCTAAAGGAGATCTCTATCAAGGAGCAAAACCAAGAGTTGCAAGCTAAGTATCAGGAATTTTCCATTAATAGTGGACTTGTCTACTACATAACAAGGATGTGTATACTAGCAAGCAAGTCACTTAAGCAGAAGATATTGTGGGAAGCTCATGATTCTCCTTTCGCAGGACATCCTGGCTATGCTAAGACTCTTAATGTAGTTAGGAAGAGCTACCATTGGGAGAGGCTCAAAGGTGATGTTCTCAAATATGTCATTGAGTGTTTGTCTTGCCAACGTATCAAAGCCGAACATGTCATGATGCCACGGAAACTGCAACCGCTTGACATTCCCCAAATGAAATGGGAATTCATCAGTATGGATTTTGTTGTAGGCCTACCCCAAGTCCAGGGAGGATACAACTCCATCATGGTTATGGTTGACATGCTTACTAAGGTTGCACACCTTATTCTAGTAAAGACAAACTATAAAGCCTCAGACATTGCAAGATTGTTTATCAAGGAGATATTCAAGCTACATGGTTTACCCAGAAGAATCATTAGTGATCGTGATTCTCTTTTCACATCACACTTTTGGAGAGCTATCTTTGAAGCTATTGGGACTCAACTCTGTTTTAGTACCGCCTACCATCCCCAAACGGATGGCCAGACAGAGCGAGTAAATCAAGTCATTGAGGATATGCTTAGAGCATACTGCTGTCGAGAGCCGAAGAGGTGGATTTAATACTTGCCTTTGGTAGAATTTGCATACAATGCTTCTTACTAGCAGAGCATTCAAATGACCCCTTTCCACGCATTGTATGGACATGACTGTCGAAGTCCCCTAAACTTTTCTGATCCAACCCTAAGGGTTGAAGCTTCAAGGCTAATGTTGGAAGAGATGAATGACCAAATTAAATCAATAAGACAAGACATACAAGTGGGTAAGGATAGACAAAAGGCATACGCAGATTTGAAGCATCAAGAAAGGATCTTCGAAGAAGGAGACATGGTCTTCATTCGCGTACGCCCTAAAAAGAGTTCTCTATCCTTAGGAGATTGCAAGAAGCTAAGTCGAAGGTATTGTGGGCCATACAAAATCCTCAAAAGCCTAGGACCTAATGCTTATAAATTGCAACTTCCTGAGAACCTAAAGGTTCACAATGTATTCCATATCAGCCTATTGAAGAAATATGTACCTAATCCTAACCATGTACTTAACGATCAACAAGTTGTAATGCCTAGTCAAGGAGTTCTTGAACTAAAGCCTGATAGGATCTTAGATGTTAGGGAGAGACAATTAAGATCCAGAACCTTGAGAGAATGTCTCGTCCAGTGGAAAGATTATCCCGAAGAGGATGCCACTTGGATAGATGAAGGCACACTCAACCATCAATATCCCCAATTTATCTCGAGATGAGGACATCTCGATTCCTCTAAGGAGGAGAGAATGTAATATGTCAAACATTAAAAATTTTATGGTAATTTTTTTTAAATTCACCATCGGCGACGGTCATGCTGGAGAATGGAGAAGGAACTAGTAGGCCAGCAAACTCCTCGCTGGAGCTTGCTCGGCCTCATGGTCATGCAAGGTGACACGAGGGGAGGGAGGATTTCCTTCCCTCTCCCTATAAAAACCCTCACCTAAGGGAAGGCCAAGGGAGAGGGAGAAGACGACGCTGCCAGTCGCTGCCGTGGGGTGAGGAGGAAGGGAAAGGTGGAACGTGCCATGTGAAGGGAGAGAGTTGCCAGCTGACACAGCAGCGTCGCCGCCTACAGCTGTCGACCTCGATTCGCAGCGCCGCCTGCCCGTTGCCAACGCGGCGTTGAAATGCCCCCCTTGCCACGTTGAAGCATAGAAGCTTCTTAAAAGAAGCTTCTTAAGGGGGCTAATTAAGCCCCCTTTCACCCCCCCTCGTGTCCCCTTTTATTCCCCCCGGGTTTTTAAGACCCTTAAGCCCCATTTATTTCCCTCCCCCCTCGGTTTTATCTTCTTAAGGGCCTTTCACCCCCCTTATTGTATCTTTCAAAAGCCTTATTATTACCCCATGTCCTAAAAATCCCCAAGGCCTCCTTCATATGTATTTCGGAACCTCACCCCCCTCGTGTTTAAAGGATCATAAGCCTCTTTTTTTTCCCTATAAAGAGTGGGCTTAGAAGTCCTATTACTACTTTTCCCCCGTGCTTTTTAAAGTCACTTAGCCCTTCCTTGAGTCCCCTTTTCGTATTTTCTAAACCCTCAAGCCCCCTTTTCTTTGGAACTACACCCCCGTGCTAATCCCTCAAAACCCCTATCCCTTACCTTGGAACCACCCCTATTTCCTTCGTGTTAAAACCTTCCCTAGTCCTTCCCTTGTGGCATATTGAAACCCCTTCCCTCCAAGTTGACTTAAGGTCCTTCGACCTTACTTATAACTTTTACGGTTACTCTATTTTCTCATTTGCACCTTGTGTTTTTCCATCCCTTTTTCGTTCCTCGTTTGAACGAGTCATTAATAGACCATTAATCCTTTCCATGGCTTCAATGAGTCTTAGTCGTAGAAGACTCTGAAACACCCTTTCGAATTTCCCCGACTTCCAAGGAGGGAGCCTTCCAAAAATTACTATCGACGGGCAGTGCAAGGGAGCAACGGTGAACTCCAAAGAAGAATTGTAAACTTGCTTCCATGACCGAACGACTACAATTGCGATGCCTCCTAAGAAAGTCCAAGGCACAGTCGTGGAAGGGTCATCTCCCGGTATCCATGTGGATATCTCACCCCAAACCCAGGTTTTTCCTTCTTAATTTTATATCGTTGTAATTCAATCGTGCAAGATGAATTGTTAGGGATAGGATATATTTTGTCCTAGTTGTTCACGACGAAGGAATTTAGTTTAATGGAACATGAAAAATAAATAAAGTATAAACGTATTTTTTTTTCAAAATAGCATTATGCATTGAAATGAATTATGAGCAAGATTATTTACCCATTAAAGTAGTATACTTTGGTTAAGCCTAAAATGTATATAACTGCATCTTGCACTATTAGCCCCTATTCTTTTTACAACGAATCATCATGGAAACTGAAAATCATGAAAGGATTCTTACGATGCTTAAACTCTAGGAAGTTATCATTACTAACTACATAACTTAGCAAGGGAAAGGTTGCTTATTTGGCATGAGTTTTGTTCGCAAGGAAAAGGGAAGATTAATTGAATTAACCTAACCTCAAATCGATAAAGTTTAGGATTGAAAAATCAATTGACACATAGATAACAAATCATGCGGAGGTGATCTCGATATTACCTTCTAAAGTTAACCAAATTAATATAGACTTAGAAATACCTATGCTGCGAAATATTCATTGGGAATGAATTAAAATCCAAGAAATGTTTATACCTTAAATACTTGCCCACACTCCTTGATTCTAGGGTCAGTAAATTGTAAACGTAAAAGAAACTAGGGTTTGTCCCTGAGTTTCTTAAAAGAAAATAATAAAGCTAGGAAACCCTAGGTCTAACAATGTCAGCTTAAAGAAACTGAAATGGATTGTTTCGTAACTCCATTATCGCATAGTACGATGCAGGACTTGCGCAGCAAGTACGGAGTCATATGGTCTTGTGATTGAATCACAAGAAGAAATGCTAAATTCTCGCAACAAGGATGGCGGATTCTTACGCAAGTTATCTTGCAAGAGGATGTATACTTTGATATCCTTCTGAGTAAGGAAGATTAAAAACCAGAAACTGAAGTATCCAATGAACTTTAGGGTTTGACCAAGTTGGGTTAATAGGGTACGCCCTAACCCAGAATATAAGGAATCTTGCCAAGTTGCAAGACACCTCGGATCGAGTGCTGGATACATTCGAAGGGAAGGATTCCCTCGTTAGCAGTTTGCCAACAACAAAATCGATCGATGGAAATGTTTGTGCTTGCTAGAGATTTTAGAGCACTGTTTGACTTGTTTGACTAATGAATTACAAAATAAATAAGTATCTATACTTCAGCTTGAAGGCGTGAAGGGAGAGGCAGCTTCAGTTACCCTCGACTGCCTGCCTACCCTAACCAAGGGGGTTGTTGACCGCGCCGGGAACGTGGACCAAACCCGCCGCGAGAGGTCTCTCCGTTGAGTGCTACTTGGAGCAGGAGGACGCTTGGGTGCCAGGGGGGGCTCTGGCCGTAAATCCCTTGCCTTTCGGGTCCTGCACAAGAGGCTAACCTGACTCGAGATTGGATCTCGAGGCCCGCATACTAGTTTTCGGGCGGAATCTTGGAATAGTGACCCCTGTGGATTGTTGGATAGCCTTCGGGCAGATTGTGGATAAGCCTACGGGCAGAACTCTTGTATTTCAAAGTTAAATATGATGACCTCTTAATAAAGAATTTGTCTGATATTATTTTTCTATGTCAAGTGATGAGATTACGTAAAGGAACCAGTGCTTAACGGGTTAATTAAAGAAGTTGGTTGCTACATGTCCAACTAATGTGTTAGATAATTACATAACTAAAACAACCTGAGGGAAGTGCGAAGGATGGGCCATGGGTCTGTCCTATGGTTGGGTGGTCCCGGTTGGCCAGGAACTTTTCTCAAATCACGAAGAACAGCGGGATGATCCTCAAAGGACACGAACAACAAAAGCGTTGACCTAGAGTTATGTCTTAACCCGATTTGCACTGTTTTAGGGGAACAGAATGGGACTATGCCTTATGGCAGAGAGGTTGAGCTTTGCATCCCTCTCGTTTCCCATTCTCCTTGAACCAAGTGCAGCGTGAATCCGCTTCAGACCTGGCGTTTCTGCGTAAAGTAGCTCGCTTGGGTCCGACGTTAGTTGCTGTTAGGAAATGACCAATCAGGAAAACCCTAATTTAGGTGGATCCTAAGTGGGAACGGCCGGAATACTTCCGCTACGTGGCAGACGCGAAAAGCCCTTGATCGCAAATCCCGTAACATTCCATGGGAGTGCCGGGTGGAGCTTTCTAGACTTCCTTTCCGACGGACTGCTAAGATGTGTCCTAGATGATACTAGTGAACACGTTACAGTCAAGTGCAATTTGCTACCCCTCATATAGCCATCATACTCTCACATCTACGAGTGTAGGGAGATTACCTTTATGCTCGATCAAGTTGCCTCCTCCCATAAGCTCTCAGGTAGCTCCACAATCCAAGATGCAAGCTCAATCCTCAAGCTCCAGGCTCCATGCTCAATTGCTACACATGACACAGGAGAAGAGAATAGAAGAGAAGAAGAGAGGAAAAGATGGAGAGATTCTCCACCACGATTCCTCACCCTCACACACTCATTTTCTCAACCCTTCATACTCCCTCTCTCAAGCAAAAGCGAGAAGAAGAAGAAGAATAATAATAATAATAGTAGTAATAATAATAATAATAATAATAATAGAACTTATTTTGGCCACACACAATAATGAGCTTCTTTATTACCTTTTATCCTTTTATACAAGCCCTAATCCCTTTTGGGCACCCATCCCTTTTTTACATGACTGGGCATTTTAGCCTAGGTTCTCTTTCCCTATTCCCTTCCTATTTACATTGTCTCTTCACCAATGCCCATCTACATTTACAAATTCCATAGAAGGGAGCATAGCTCTTTTACAAATATTTAGAGTACACTTTTATATTTAAAATACACCTTTCATCTTTTGCACTTGCCCTGTACTTTTAAGGTTGTCCTTGTGCTTAGCCTTTTTTCCTTCTATTTCTTCGGTCATCGTCGGGCCACCTTTTTTCGCTTTACCCTATCTTTTTAATTTTATTTTTTCTTTCTTTGTACTAGGGTTAACATCAATGGGTGCTTCCTGTTCTCCCTATTGTCATGTCTCAGACATATATCAGGTCTCTTGATGTAGGCACAAAAGCATCCTAGAAAATGGATGGCCACCAATATCTAGCTCTCAAAGCTTTCTATGCAGTCAACAATCCAACAAAGTGCCCTTCACAAGTAGAGTCATCGCACTCCTCCAAGATAAATGGGACCTCATTAGGCAGAACACATCGGCAATAAACATCATCCACACCTTGTTGCTATAGTGTTCCTACAATCAAGGTAAATTTCAAGGCTTGTTGCCTAATTTTCCTCTTTTCAGGCTTTGATAAAGTAGCTCCAATCTCTCCTATAGATAGATAGTGTGTTATGGCAACATACCAGGATGGGATGGAGGCCGTATCAATTTTGAATAGACCCTCGAGATCACTACCTTTAACTAAGACTTCCTTCGGCTCCTCGAAATCCATAAGACATTCAACAATGCCCTTCAACTTCGATAGCTGACTTTTAATTTCATAGTTAAACTCCTGTAAGGTGATCACCCATTTTGCTAGACGGTCAAGCGGCTGCAGCTTATTTATCAATAGCCTCAATCCCTCCGTCTTTGTATAAAATACCGCCTTTTCATAAAGGATGTAATGCCTAAATTTCTTTATCTCAATCCCAAGGCGCAACTTCTCCATGTAGATACAATTAACCTCAGATATCTCCAATTTATGGCTAGTAAATGGAATTGGATGATACCACTTTTTCTTTCAAATCGAGGCTAAAAAAAAACTAATATTATGCATTGTGGCTAGTGAAAATATATAGAAGACCTCACCCCTTTTGGGTGTTTTCAAGACTAGTGCTTTCACTAGTTCCTGCTTTACATCCTCAAAGGATACTTGACATGGGTCACTCCAAACAAATAGATCGTTAAAGGACAATAGATTCATCAATGTCAATGTGCTCTCTGCTAGTGCATTGATAAATCTTTGATAGTATCTCACTGATGACTGAAAGCTATGCACTTCTTTAAGACTTTATGGCAAAAATATAGCAACAATAACCTTTATCTTTTCAAAACTGGTCGCAATACTAGCCGAGCTAACCACATAGCCCAATAGCAATCCATAGGGCACTCCAAAGACACACTTTCTTAGATGAAGAGCAATGCAGAATTACCTGTAAATGCTCAAAATATTTTCTTAAAATAATCAACTGTCTCTCTCCTATGCCCCCAGATCATCCTTATTGCATAACTCCTCTAGGAAAATATCACCAAAAGTCTTATCAGTTGTTGTACATTGCCAAAAATCTAGTGTATTGCATAACCCAAATGCTATAATATGATATGCAAATGTACCAAATACAATGACAAATATCATTTTTAACTTATCTTCCTCTACAATAGCCATTTGGTTATATCCAGCAAAGCAATCCATAAATGAATAGATATATGTACTTGCTAAGTGATCCAAAATTTGGTCAATAAATAGCAGCACATAATAATCTTTGATTGCCTATTTATTGAGCTTTATTAAATCTACGCAAAGTTAGATTTGATTATTCTTCTTTTTCCTGATAACTATTAGTGGATACCACTCCATGTGTTGTACAGGAAATATCAAGCCAGCCTTACGTATCTTTTGTAGCTCTTCAAATAGTATCGTCCCTTAGCTCAAAAGGCATACACCTCACTTTCTGTCATACTATGCGGCTACCTTCCTTCAAGACAATGGTATGAATGGTGATACTAGGAGAAATACCCCTCAGCTCATCATAGCTCCAAGTGAAAATATCACGGAATTCTTGGATCAAGGACATATAGTCCTTCCTTTCTTCCAAACTGAGCATATACTCTAATTTAATTGGTCGTGGATCATCCAATGTATTGAGATCTCAGCTCAATTACATTCGCATCTCTTATTCTGTCTTGAGCTTCTATCGACTCATTTAGAGTCATCTTATAAACATCCTCTGTAGTGGACCCCTCTTTTGATTTGTCACTTAACGAGGTCTCCCTATCATATGGATCCTCTAATGCATCTAATAAAGGTACTCTCTCACTTTGAGGAGATTCAGGATATGCATCCATTATCACACGTCGAAAACCTCTGCCAAAAAACAGACAACCAATGAGTATATCAAGTTGATAGCCGGATTGCAAGATCCATGGCCTTCCTAACGATACTTGATAGCTTGGCCACCTTGCAAACTTAATAACCCAAAATTTCACCATGCATTTCACATTAGCAATAGTTATATGGACTTTGGTGATGCAAACTTCAGTTTTTCTTAAACTATTATGAGCCATTTAGATAATTGTGGAGGTATCCTTTTGGATTTCTTATCCCAATCTTTCTGTCAATTCTAAACTCATAATGTTGATGGAGGACCCCATGTCCACAATGGCATGTTCCACTAGTATGTTGTCAATATATGCTACTACCATTGGGCAATGCTTTTCAATATGTCGAAACCAATCATTTCTCACTCAAGCTATTCCCAAGGACTCAATAATATACCCAATGAAAAGAATCTTCTTGAGCTCTTTACGCACTCATGGAGATAACTTGATCAATTGTAAGAGATTCACATCAAGCACTTTACCTCACAAAGAGAACTCGCTAAATTAAATTCATGATAATTAGCAATGGTTCTCTTCTCCTACCAGACCGTCCTTTATCTTAGTAACCACTGAATAGGCTTTGGCGCCTCTTTCTTAGCTTTTACCTTCTTCCTTGGTAGCACCTTATTGGGGTCAGTTTGCCATTAGCAGCTTTTAGAGGACTAGCTTCCACATCAGGGTTAAGGACTTGCATCCCCTTATCATCCTATTTAGGGTTTATCTCAACAGATTTTAAATTATCCCAATCATTTTCTTAACCTTTTGTCCTCTTGTAATGGCTTGAAAATTGGAGGCCTCTATGGGGCTAACACACAAAGCTTCGATAAAGCTAATACCACTACCAGTTGGCAGCTCCTCTACTATGGTAGCTTTTCTTCTTTGCAGTATTTGTTATTGTAGAGAATGCATCTCTCATGGGAAAACTCTCTTTGGAAGGTCCCAAAAAATAGATCAATTATAGTTATGGTTCCAACTTCTAGGCTATGATACCATACTGTAGCTCTTCCTTTTAGAGTCATATTAAAGAACATCATTTAATGTTCCTATCTTGAATTCATCATAGTTGAACATAAACTTTTGGAACTCTCTAATGTGGAGCTCCGCATCTTCCTCTGCTAACCCATTGAAAATGGGTAGAGAGAATCCTTGATGCCAGGAGGCATGTTCCACGGTGGATTCCGTGAGGTTTTGCGGTGGATTTCGTAAAATTTTATTACCAGGACTCATACACAAGGTGGATTCTTTGTGCGAAAAGTTGATGGGGATGCCTATCCTTTTCAGGCGTTTTGTTAATTTAATGTGTAAGTGGGTGATTCCATAGCAGGTGATTCTGTAAAATACATATTTAAATTAATAATCATTTATGAGTTTAGAGTGCACACTCGTAATAAATTAAGGTTAGGATTGAGTTCTAACCAATTTATTTTTTTAGCTGAAGACTGCTAGTTATTCACTTTTGTCGGTTTAATTGTATTATTTTTCTAACAATTGTGAATGCTTCAGTTGATATGTAGAGCAAGCAGCGCTGGCATTGGGAAGCATTGGAGGATAGAGTGTATTCAAATTATCATCAATTTTTTATGGACGCGTATCTTAGGCATGGCGTCCATAATTTTGATGCACTTATTTATTAAAGCGCTTGATATTTATTTATTATTTTTGTATATGCATGGGTGCACGATTTAAATATTTTTATTGGACATCGTATTTGGGTATTGCCTGACTCCTTGGGCGCCCAATAGCTTTAGTTCTTTAGTCGCACAAAAGCAAACACAAAAGCTAAAGTGTGCTAATTGTAAATTGGGCTATTTTTTTAGCTTGAAGATGAATAATATATAAAATACATGCTTTGTGGAGCGCTCACACAAGGCATGGGGGGAAATTTCACCCAATTAGTCTCTTGCTTCATGTCGTGCAAGCTTTCTTCCTTGTTTTTTGTGCAAAAGTAGAGTTCTTTTGTTCTTGGGGACCTTCTGACACTCACTACGCGTGCATACGGCGTCCAATCTATGCACCAGTGGTATTAGAGAGAAGTTGAGATCAAGAGCTTCCAATCGCTTACCATCTCGCGCGAAGGCGGAGCTCCTGGAACGATTAAGCTCTACAGTCAGTCTCGTGGCAAACGGTTGATACCAGCATGTTCCTGGCAGTCAAGAACCCTCTGCTGTACACTCAGATTGCGAGGGACCGACCTCTACAGGCGGAGGACTACGTGGGAAGTTCCTTCATGAAGTTGTTGAGAACAGATAAGAAATTTCTTCCATTGCTTTTCAAGCTTTAATGATAAGCTTATTAGGCTTCAAAAGAAGCTTAATAAAAAGCTTCAACACTCAATTTCACCCGTCGGCGACGGCAGCATGTACTGACCGTCGTCGAATCTGGCAACAACATCCTCAAGTCCTCCAAATACATGCTTAGTCAGAAAAGACTAAAAATCACTAGTCACTTAAGTCCTAACCTCAATCTTCAACAACTACTATAGAGGCAGTTCATATTCAGCAACTCACGAATCAGTTTACTACCCTCTGGAAGCCCTTGTTTACACCTGTGAACTGACAGAAGTAGATTACAGCAAACAAATGTCAACACACAAACTATACACAAAATTATTTTCTTGGAAGACGATTGTGACATCAAATTTCGCAATTGTAAAGGAGAAATACTACAAGAGCCAAAAATATATATACAAGCCTTGTAAACATGCCTTTGAGCTACGCTCATCCCACTAACAAGGTTTTGAGTGTGTGAGGTCTTTTGGAATTTTGCAGGATGACTGATCAAACCATGGAAGATTTTATGGCTGAAGGTGATCTACCCGAACCAAAAATGGAGCAAAAATTGGATTTGATTATGATGCAGCTTCAAGAAGAATGAAGAGCACGACAAACTTTGCAAGCTCATTTGGCCAATTTGCAATGATATACCACTGACCAAGATGTATCGCAACCTGAAGATCTTATATGACGTACCATCGATGCAACACTTGAAGCCCAATCCATTCGGAAAGAAACAAAGATAAGTAAAAGAAACTTCAAATTTTGTACTTTCAATGGATCACGCGATGGAAAGACTGCCCTTGCTTTTATCAGTCAATTTGATGATTATTTCCATGAAGAATCATATGCTGAGAAAGACAAAATTAAATGTGTCACTAACCATTTAGTTGACCGAGCATCCTTATGGTGGACTGTGGTCCGCAAAAGCGTTGATTGTCCTACTACGTGGGAGACTTTCCAAAAGAAATTCTTGCGGAATTTTCTTCCACCTCAATTCCACAAAAAAGCAATCAAGCAATGGGATCTTCTACAACAAAGGGATCGCGAGCCTATTTCCCAATATACTGAATGTTTCTGGAATGCTCTATTGCAACTACGAATGCTCAAAGATGTACCTCAAGCAACTCATAAATGCAAGTTTATGTTTGGTCTACTTGGACATTTTTATGCGGAGGTCAATATGTTCAAGCCAACAACCCTTGAAGATGCAATTTCCTTGGCCCATGACACTGAAGACAAAATTCGCGGACGAGATAAGCGACCACAACAATTTCCAACTAATGGTAACTTTGGTTCCAAACAATTCAATTCAAATTTTCGAAGATTCAATCAAAGTTGTTTTCTTCCATCTTCATTCCGTAAATCTTGGACATGGCCATCTGCCTTGCCATCAAACACAAATCCAAACCCTAAGCCATCCCTACAGTCAAATCCCAACATTCCTAAACTTCCTACCATTACCAATAATGTATCCAAAGCAAAACCCATAGTTTGTTACAAATGCCATCAACCTGGACATCTAGCAGCCAATTGTCAATCCAAAAAGCCATCTGTTTATATCAATTATCTGGGAGCAATAGAAGATGAAGAACGTGAAGAGATGTCGGATTTTACAGAAGATGATGACGACATTGGTACTACTTCTGATACTTTGCCAGGTATGCCGACTCCCCATTCCTTATTAACAATGAAATGTTTTGTGCATGGTAAAGAAAATACTATATTACATGATGATGGGAGCACACATGACTTTATTTCTGCAAAATTGGTTAAAGAATTGAATTTACATATTGTTTCTACACATTATCGCATTAAGGCTGCATTCCTAGGTACGATATATAATGGAACACAAGAGGTGCATAATCTAGAAATTAAAATTGGTGATTATACTAAACATAGAAATTTCTTAGTTGTACCTTTGCAGTGTAGTGACATTATCTTATGAATGCCCTGGTGTCATCAATACAATCCTGATATAGATTATTCTACGCATTCAATTAAAATTTATTTTTAAGGAAAACAAATCACACTGCATGGAATGCACACTTTCAATAATTTTCCATTGCTTACTCATACTCAAGCTAAACGTGCATTACGTAAAAGTAGCAAATCCTATTTAATATGGGTGAATGAAATTCAAGCTAAAGAAAACCAGATGCATCCTAGGCCTACACAATTTCAAAACCACACACATGGGATACATATCTACATTTACTTCAGTTTGCACATAATAACACACCACATACAGCTACAAAGAAAGCACCATTTGAAATTATTTATGGATATCGATTACCTACACATGTTACATCATTATCAAACAAAATTCAAACTGCTGATGATATTGCTAACATGCATGGTACTATTTTTGATTAAGTTAAAGATATGATTGCCAAAGCCCAGCAATCATACACAAAATAAGCAAACAAGAAAATAAAAGCTATGAGTTTTAAAGTTGATGATTATGTTTGGTTACGAATTGAAAAACGAAGATTACAAAGTGTAGATAAACACCCCGTTGTCAAATTAGCACCTAGATTTTATGGACCATTCAATATCATACACAAAATCAATGACAATGCATTTAAACTAGAATTACCACAACATTGGAAAATCTACAACACCTTCCATATCAGTTTATTACGACCTTTTAGAGGACAACTACTTGTACACCCTATCTATGAAAACCCTCCTTTTCTAGACGACGAAACTGAAATCCTTGAGCCTAAAACTATTATAGATACTGACTTTATAACCACTAGAACTGGATGTAGATATTCTAGATATTTGGTCAAGTTTAAAAATCATCCTGTTGAAGAGGCCCAATGGATGTATGCTAGAGACCTAAGTGCTTTCCCCACACTGTTAGCTCCACATTGAGCTAATAGCAATTGAGGACAATTGCTATCCCACCCCAGGGATATGATGTCAGGAGGCATGTTCCACGGTGGATTCCGTGAGGTTTTGCGGTGGTTTCGGTAAAATTTTATTATCGGGACTCATACACAAGGTGGATTCTTTGTGCGAAAAGTTAATGGGGACACCTATCCTTTTCGGGCGTTTTGTTAATTTAATGTGTAAGTGGGTGATTCCATAGCGGGTGATTCCACAAAATACATATTGAAATAATAAACGTTTATGAGTTTAGAGTGCGCACTCGTAATAAATTAAGGTTAGGATTGAGTTCTAACCAATTTATTTTTGTAGCTGAAGACTGCTAGGTATTCACTTTTGTCGGTTTAATTGCATTATTTTTCTAACAATTGTGAATTCTTCAGTTGATGTGTAGAGCAAGCAGCGGTGGCATTGGGAAGCATTGGAGGATAGCGTGTATTCAAATTATCATCAATTTTTGATGGGCGCGTATCTTAGGCATGGCGTCCATAATTTTGATGCGCTTATTTATTAAAGCGCTTGATATTTATTTATTATTTTTGTATGTGCATGGGCGCACGATTTAAATATTTTTATTGGACATCGTATTTGGGTACCGCCTGACTCCTTGGGCGCCCAATAGCTTTAATTCTTTAGTGACACAAAAGCAAACACAAAAGCTAAAGCGTGCTAATTGTAAATTGGGCTATTTTTTGAGCTTGAAGATGAATAATATATAAAATACATGCTTTTTGGAGCGCTCACACAAGGCATGGGGGGAAATTTCACCCAATTAGTCTCTTGCTTCATGTCGTGCAAGCTTTCTTCCTTGTTTTTTGTGCAAAAAATGAGTTCTTTTGTTCTTGGGGACATTCTGACACTCACTACGCGCGCATACGGCGTCCGATCTGTGCACCAATCCTAGGGTGGGAAAATCCAGTATCCTTGTACGAATTGCAATAGGTTGCACCATGATGACAATCATATCTACTTGAGGGACTCTGAACTAGTGGAACTACTACCCCACTCAAAGTGGGCTAACCTACTGGGGGAGGGGAAGTACTAAAGCTTCCTCCTCCTCCTAGAGAATTGCTTGTAGTACTAGGGTCATTAAGTCCTCTCCCTTGTAGGGATATAGGGCTACTCCATTGAGGGGAATACCTCCTAAGGATTTTAGCTCTCCGTCTAGCCCTTTTGGCTCTTTCTTGCTTTTGAATCTCAGCTTGATAATGTCTATCAAGAAATAACATATCTATTTCCATTCCCTTTGGCATACACTCAATAGCTGGTCCCTATTAAACCAAGATTTGGAAACCACCCCTTCTTAGCAGCTTCCAACAAACGCACCACTTGTCGAGACTAAAAATGGGCCTAACGCTAGCTCTAAGGCTCTAGTTGGTGGGCCTCTATGCTCAACCAAAATACCCCACGGCCTCACGGCCAGGAGCGTTTGGAGCCTAACCATAGTGATCTAACTTAGACATGCCTTCATACTATTTATAGTCCAATGAATCCCTCCCTAGCTCTAAGCAACTAGAGTTCCCAAATAGATCAGTGTCTAGCACCTTGTATTACATACACAGGTAACACCCCCAAATAATTGTTGTGGTCCCACTATGGCTCTCCTACACCTCGAGCATTGGCCTCAAGATGCACTGTTCCAATGTAAAGCACATGCAAAATATAGTCCACTCTTTTAATGTACCTTTTAGGAGATAATTCAATCCTTAGCAAATCAAGCCCCAAAGAGAATGAACGTACTATCCTATAGTAGCCGAGGACTCCTTACACTCTCAATGCGGGTCAATGATTATGACAATTGAGTGCAATGCATCTAGGATGTGTTTTTCTACTACCATGTGTATATGCAATGCAAAGGTGAATGCCCTTAAGTGCACAATATGTAAACTTATAGATCAAACAATATGAATTGTGCATAAACAATTCTTTTTATGACTTCACTCTAACGTAGTGTGTCATTGTTGCTAAGGCAGCACCAAAATAATTTGTGCTATTGTCCTTCTCAAAAGACTTAAAATAAATTAATCTTATATTCCAAGAAATGCATAAAATCAAATTTCAATGGATTCTTAACTCCCCCCACAACCCTTTCCCTCTATCGTTTATGGTTTTGCATGTATTGGCAGATGTAAAGAGCAACATAAAAATGGAAGTAGAATGAGGCTAAACCTCATGCCCTAGCCCCACCATACATTCACAAACACATTCATAATGTTTTGTAATTTGTTGGCGCATAAAATCTATTTTTTCCTATATAGAATCTATTTTTTTTATTTTTCCATGATTTATTTCAAATAAATTTCTTTATTTCTCTAAATTTTCTAAGTCAACAAATTAAGTCACACTAACCCATCTTGAAATTTAATTTTACCCAACATGAATACAATTTGATTGCCCAAAATAATGAAAAATACCATTTTCTCTTTAAAAATACACTTTTCGAGTTTTTTGGAAATTAATAACTCATGATTACAAGCACGAGTTATGAATTTAACAATACACAACCCTCAAACATATTGCAACCAAGCATCAAATAAATTTCTATTATATATGAAGGAGAATTGCATCATAAATTGACAAAAAATATTCAAATTTTCATTAAAAAGAGACTTACCATCTTTTCTCAGGTTTTGGGAATTAATATTTGCATTTTCGAGCTGTATGCAAACCTGTCATTGATCCTCAAGCCACCTTGGTCATCATTCCTCATCATCAATATGATCCCATCACAATCCAATGTTCAAGCCGGAAAATTGGTATTCATTCCAATCTATTTCAATTCCCTTGTGTATGAACCACCTTCAAGAGGAAAGAGAGAGGGAGGAGAGAGAAATACTAATTTCTCTTCTTCCTCTTTAGTGCATTATTTCTTAATCACAGACCGGCATTGGCGGGTGAAAAATTTGAGGAGGCTAGCATCATCAAATTATAGGCTTCTTCACAACCTCCATATCCCCCTCCCCCTCAATTCATGGCGACATTGACAAGCAACCCCTCCCCTCCCCCCCCCCCCCCCCTCCCTTGCATAATATTTTTGGGTGGCTGGGGGCCCTCTAAAGTCACATCCCTTCATCCCCCTCCCCTCCAAGTCACTTTCACATTCAATTAGTTCCTTCTCTTACTCAACTTCGGGCTCCTCCCATGTCTAGTGCCCGATTTCGCTTCCAAATTTTTTTTGAGTTCATTTCAAAGTTGCGCACTACTTGAAACTTGTCCTACTTCAATTCGGAACCTTGAAAATTTATGAAAAAACTGCAACCATTATGAAGCCTTGTTTTCGAAGTATTTGGAATTCTTGTCTTCCTTAGCCACTTAAATTTGTCGAATCTGCATCCTCCATTTCCTTCAAGCTTTGATTTTCGCCCTAAATTCTCATCATTTGGCCTTTGTTTGGCATTTCCCTGCGTTTAAATTCGGCTCTCACTAATACATATCAGTCCAATAACAAATCAAGACCTTAATTCAGTCAAAGGAATGACACTAGGCATGAAGAGAATATACGCATAAATGATGAAGAGCATGGGTGTGATCCTTTCTACAAGTCATTCTATCCTTATCCCCTTACCATACCAAGGTAAGTAGAGGTCAATTATGATGATAAGAAAGAGGGTACAATAAGATCTATGAATGATCAAGCTTGAAGAGAGATTCATTTAAAATATCCTCTAATCAAGGAAATGGTCAATCATTTCACCACATTTTTGATAGCAATCAACATGGATAGTCCTAGAAAGGGCAACAATCATGGAATAAAGATTCATGGAGACAACAATCCTTTGGATAGCCCCAATCCCAATATAATGATCGTAAGTATAAGGAAAAGATCAACATTACCAATGTCAAGGGTGACAATTCTTCACCTATGGAGTGTGAAGAATGGATCAATGGGCTTGAAATATACTTTACTCTTTACCTAAGAAGGAATGAAGCAAAAATTTATTATGCATCCCTTAACCTTGAAGTTTATGCCCACACTTTGTGGAGATATATACAAAAGATTGGGGAAGAGCTCAATACATGGGATTAATTCAAGTGGGTAATGTTTGATGTATTTGTCTCTCCAATGGAGAACGAAAAGTTCCATAAGAAATGGTATGACTTCAAGTAAAGGGGAATGCCTGCGAGGTATTACTCCAATATGTTCTCAAAATTTTCCATGTATGTATAAGGTATTATAGATATAGCCAAGCTGAATTAATACATCTAGTGGCTTGATTTACATCTCTCTTTAGAAGTGGGTACAATGTAGCCTAATAATATTTATGAAGAAATTTAGCTTGATGAACGGTAGGACCAAAAGTATCATAGAGACAAGTCATTATTTCAGTGGAAAAATATGAGAGATTCAATTTCAAATCAGTCTTTTAGGTTGGGACAACACATCAACTTGCAAAGAGAGCCATTTAGACAAACACACATATTCCAAAGTTCTTAAGAAAGGTTCCAAATTTTCCTATAATTTATGGTGAAAAACAAGGACCAAAGTCAAGGCCTAATACTGATTTTAACTCCTATTTTAAAGGAAAATTTTTGGAGGGAAATCTACAGTAAATAATTCTCAACTAAAGCATGTATCTAACGACAAACTAAAGGAGATGTATATTAAATATTTGTGCTTTAAGTGTGGGGAGAAATTTTGGAGGGAAATCTATAGTAAATATTTCTCAAGGAAAGCATCTATCTAATGACAAACTGAAGGAGATGTATATTAAAGATTTGCTCTTTAACTATGGGGAGAAATGAACTCCTAATTATAAGTCAAAGTGCAAGTCAAAAGGAGAAAATTTAAGTATGATCATAAAAGAGGGATCAAATGAGGAAGTGAATGAGGTAACTTTTAGCTTTACCTATAGTGGAGGAGCCACATCAAGATGAATAGGCTAGAAATGAAGAGTTCGACAATGTGATGGATGGGTTTCCTTTTGGCCAAGTGTCCCTCCTATGATTTGTTCATTACCTCATGATACATGGGCGAGTAGTAGAGATAAAAATACTCTTTCGATCAAATGGCTTATTAATGTAAAGGTTGCCTATATTCTTGTGGATATAGATAGAACAAATAGTTTTGTAAATATTAACTATTTGGAAGGGATGAAGATACTACTCAAGGATATGGATGAATCATTGAGAGTGTAGGTTGCTAATGGGACTTTTGAAGCCAATCATGAAGTATACCCATGCACGCCTATTGAGCTTTTACCATCATGCATTAGAAAGCTAACTTGGTAGGCTTGGAAATGGCACCCATTGACATAGTACTTGGATATGATTGGCTAAAAATAGTGGGAAAATTTACCATGGATTTAAATGCCATACAATTGGAAACTTCTTGGAATGAAAATCAAATTAACTTGCATGGAGTGGATCACAAGCACATGGAGCTCATTCCCATGGAGAAATTAAAGAGAGAAATAAATACCAAGCCTTGTGCATTCACCATTCTTCTTTCTAAAGAGAATAAAGATTAACTATATCTACTTAAGAATTTAGTATTAAGTAAATTGTTAGAGGAGTACAAAGACATATTTTAGCTTCCATCTTCATTATTACCCAGGAGAAAGATTGATCACTTGATTGACATGGTTCCTAGTACTAAGTCCATAAATAAACCACATTACAGATTATCAAAGTTTGAGCATGAAGAGGTGGAAAGAGAGGTTAAAAAAGTTGTTGCAAATGGGTTTGATATAGCCTAGTCAATCACCTTTTGACTCTCCAATAATTTTAGTAAAGAATAATCATGGGACATTTCACATGTACGTCTATTATAAAGAGTTGAATAAGTCTACTATTAATAACAGAGATCCTATTCCTGACACTCACAATCTTCTAGATGAACTCAAGGATGCAATGGTATTTATGAAGATCAATATACATTCAAAAACCATCAAATTTGCATGAAAGAGGGGAGTACAAGACCACATTTAGAACTGAGAGGGGCTTGTATCCATTTCTTTTGATGTCTTTTGGTCTATCTAATCCTCTAGCCACTTTTTAGATTCTCATGAATAAGTTTTTATAGCCATTCTTGTTCAAGAAAGTTCTCATTTTTAAAAATAATATCCTTATATAATCCAAGAAAGAGCATTTATAGAATGTTAGGGAAGTATTTGACACACTAAGGATATACAAACTCTTTGCCAAAGAATCCAAGTGTTGTTTTATGCAAGTATTTGGGCAACATTGTTGGTGAGAGTGGGACTAGAGTGAACCCAAAGAAGATGCAATGTGTCAAGGGATTTATGATATATAAGAAGAATACTTGATGAAAATGCAGATTGCTATGATGCCCCTATGATGAGAGCATTTCATCAAGGAAGAGGTCAAGAATATCCAAATTTTACATGGCGTAATGGACTATCGTGGTATAAGGTTAGGTTTATTTGACGCCTCAAACATCTTTCAAGCATTTTATACTGATAAGAAACAAAGGCCATTAGAATTTGACAAGGGGGGTTGAGTTTTTGTCAAAGTTCCTAAGTCTAAGTATGCTTCTTTCAAGGAGGCAACAATAAGCTTGCTCATTGGTTTAATGGTCCTTATCAAGTCCTCAAAAAGTGGGAGAGCTTACTTATAAGCTTGAATTGCCTTCTTCTACACTCATTCATGATGCTTTCTATATTTCTTAATTAAAAAGTATGTGTATCTAGTCATTATAGTTTTGGAAGTGTTACCTCCATTGGATAAAGATGGTCTTATCATTTAAAAGCCAAAAAAAATCATTAGTAAGAGAGAGAAAGTTTTAAGGAACCAAATGTTGTTGGAATATCTTATTAAATGGTGGATTTTAATTTGTGAAGAGTCTAATTGGTAGACATCCTCCTATCTTGACTCTTTTCCATGGCTTTTGCATGAAGAACAATGAGTCTTTGAACATGACAACTTGATGTATTAAATTTTTAAAGTGAAATTAAATAGCCTAACCTGGTCAAAATGTGATTTTCTAGATTGACGAGCTTCTATTTGATGTCTATTTTCTAATGACATGTCATTTGATGGATTTGGACATGTCTACACCAAGTTATACCAATTCTACTATTGGTTATCCCATTTGGATTGTTTTAATAGTTTTCCCTATTCCACTTTCTTCAATATTATGTTTTAGATGGGATCTTCTTCAGCTTATGGATTTCTCTATTTGTAAGGATCTACTTTCTCAAAAGTTATTTATAAAACCCTTTTAAATTTCATTGCAAGCTTTGAGGACCAAAATTCTTTAAGCCATGTAGGCTTGTAATAAAGCATAGAACTAGTGCTATAGAGGGGGAGAATATAAAGTTGTGTGAGCTATATGCCATTATCTTTTAATCGCATTAATCAAATCATCTTGTTGAGGATTTCTTCTCTTGGACCTCTCATGATGATTGTAAGGGGTGTGTACCTTGCACCACCATTGCAAAGGGTATGTGCCTTGCTACGTTGTCAAGCATTTTTTATGAAAACTCGATTCGACTTAAATATGTTAGAAAATGTCTCCTAGTGAACTATGTCATGTCATCACGTGGATACAGTGTAAAAAAACATGGAATGCATCATCATTTGGCTTTCTTATTGATCTACAGAGTCCATGTCATCTTAGTCATTAGTGCTAGTGTCTGTGGTATGGATAGTTCAAAAATACTAGATTTTTGGACAAGTTTAGCCTATTGTTGATATTAAGGATATTATTTATTGCAAATATCCTAAAAAGATGAAAAAAACTTCTAGAATAGGGTGACATGCAAAAAACAAGCTATTTTTTCAACCAGTTTTGAAGATTTCATGCAGAAAGAAGGATTGGCAAAATCGTGTGATGCGCGATCAGAGTTTATAGGTAGCAAATAACACTCCAAATTGGGAGAAGAAGGAGTGATCATGAGAATCCTGAGTAGTTGAACTAAGGTTTTACCCCCCTTTTGGAGCTAACAAAGCCATTGGATTTGGGATTTGAGTAGGAGAGAAAAAGCTAGTGTTTGGATGCATGTTTTTGGTCTATAAGGGAGCGCCAAGAGATCTAATGCTTGGAGATTGCTTCTGAGTAGTGCCAGAGGAGGATATTATTTATCTTCTCAAGTTCTATTAATACATAGTGCTTTGTCTTTATCTTGTGTACCTTCTTATTTATTCTTTTTCTCCTCTTCTATCTTGTATTATTTACTTCCTTCTAAATCTGATCCCCGGTGGATATGACCTTTTTACTAAAACCCCTCCGACATTGGTGAACCTAATGTGAAAGGTTGTCAGAAGGAAAGACAAGATGGGAGAACCTTCGAGCACAATTTCTAGTGATGTTTGAGGTTTGTCACTTAGACCCTACTAAGTCTATATCGCAATAGAAACAAGGATTGACCTAAATTCCGGGTCCCTAAAATCAATCGGGTCTCCTAACAACCAACTAGCATCAATAATTTCGAGTTCCCACTTGCTACAGGATCAACAATTAGTGCAGAATATGAACATACTTATGCAGATACAACAACAACAATAGGTGATGCAAGCTTCTGCTCAAACAGAAACTATTGTAATCAATGCTTTGCTGGCAATAGAGCATGAGATGAAGTTATTTAATGGCAGGAATGCATCTGCATATTTGCATACCTACGCTTAAAAGGTGGAATTCTTTGGGGTGGATCAACTTGCATGGAGCCAGTATCTTGTACGGGTTACTATACATGATTGAAAGTGAGAATTACTGAATTGTACATGCAGGATGCTGACAAGGTAGCTTTCAAGAAGATACTCAATGAAGAATTTTACATTAAAGACACTAGTTTGACTACCCGCAAGACTTTCTAGGAGTTGGTTCTACAACCCAATGAGGGTCTTGTGGCCATAGAGTTATTGTAAGAGAATTTGAAAGTCGATTTCAGCAATTAGATCTTGAAGAACATCAAGCTCTTGCAAGTTAGAAGATTAAATTGTTCCTATATGCAACAAATCATGAGCTTCAAGAGAAGCTTGATGATTTGCTAGAGGATCTGACTAGAGAGACATGTCTTAAAACATAGTGGAGGCATGTTAAGGAAGCTGTTACTGCACTGGTGTGAAAAGCATAGAAGAAGAGAAAGATTGCATGTATCTAGCTTGCCCACTGTTATAGGCAAAACGGTTGATGTATCTAGTAAGCCACCCACTTCTGTGGCTAACCCTATGGTTGCACCCGCTGTTGTTCCCACTGTTAGGGAAGATGTATCAGATGAATTGGTCAAATGTATGAGAATTATTTAGTTGAAGGTCACAAAATTGGATGAGAAAGAACAAGAGGAAAGGGGACGGTAGCAACTCCTAAATGAGGGAAAAGATGTATGTGGTGTGATAGTTTGCATCATGAAAGGAAGGATTGCGCTGCTTATCAGGAGGTGTTGGCATGACAACTCATCTTTTGGAAAGATGGCAAGATCCATGCATAAGGAACGGGACTACCTCTTGCTTTGAATTTTGGAAAGGGAGGTATGCAAAAGTTGTTGGAAGACTTGGCTATCCGAAATGTTTATGCGGTTGTACATGCTTCTACTTTTGGTCTACAGTTGGATAGAATGCCTGGTCTTGTTCCGAAGGCTGCAATATGGACACATGCTTTGTATGTAGCTGAAAAGAGGAAAGTTACTGATAGTGAAATGTCTCATGCCAAGCAAAACATTCATGGCATAACTAGTTGGGAATCACCGGCAGATGCATATTCAGTGGATGCATATTTAGCAAAAGGACAAAACATGGATGTACTTGTGAAAGAGAAATCAAAGATAGATGAAGATAATGCAAGGATATCTAAGAGAGTGACAAGAAGAAGTGTGGATCAGCCTAAAGCTACAAATCAACCACCTCTCATACATGTTATGGAAAAGGTTGGGTAGGGGCAGAATTAGGGTAGCAAGCAAGAGGGCAAACAACTAGGATTTAAGTTACAGTTTGATATTGAGACAGCCATGAATGCCTTGGAAGATCATGTAGTGGAAGATTCAGTCATTACATATGTAGATTTTCTTAATGCATCTAAAGAGGTTTATGAAGCTCATTTTTTACTTGATGCAGGGACTCAGAGGAAGATTGGTGAAGTGTTGGATGCACATGATTTGTAGGAAACAAGTATCATTTTTGAGACAGTTTATGAGTTTGAGGATATGCCTTTAAAGAATGTTAGATGTAATGCTCCACAGCTGGAAACTATTTCAAATTCTTTATTAGAGGCCTTGATAGGCAATTCAAAGATGCTTCAAGATATGGACTGCTTTACTATTTTTGGTGATGTTGAGAATGTGTTGGATGCAAGTGATGCTCATTGATGTGGTACACAATAGTCAATGTAAGCAGCTTTCTATGGACTAGACTTTGAAAGAGTAGGAATGTTGCTATGTATTTGTTGATGGGTGCATTGATAGTATGTATATGTAGATTCAACAACCTCTAGTTTATGATACGCATCCAAGGCCTTATGACCCTAGAGGGGGTACTAGGTATGTCTCAAGAGTTATACAAATACTGAGTATTTTGACCTATGATCTAGGGGGATGCTTTCTTATGTGCATGATAAGCGACAAGTTGATGCTATGGGTGTTTGACCCGAGTGGTGTATCACTGGCACATACCATAGGATATGCAAGTTTAGAGGGGGTGGATGTCATGTCACTATGCAGACACATTGTGAAAAAACATGGAATGTATCATCATAGGATTTCTTATTGATCTAGAGAGTCAATGATATCTTAGTCATTAGTGCTAGTGTCCGTGGTATGGATGGTTCAAAAATGCTATATTTTTGGACAAGTTTAGCCTATTCTTTATATTTTGGATATTACTTATTGTAAATATCCAAAAAAGATAGAAAAAAAATTCTAGAATAGGGTGATATGAAAAAAGCAAGCTGCTTTTTCAACCAATTTTGGAGATTTCATGCACAAAGAAGGATTGGCAAAATTGCACGACACAGGATTACAGTTTATAGGTAGCAAACAACACTCTGAACTAGGAGAAGAAGAAGTGATCTAGAAGAATCTTGAGTAGGTTTCCTAGGCTTTTACCCCCCTTTTGGAGCTAACGGTGTCACAGTGCGTAGGGTTGAAGGTCACCACAGGGGTTTGGCAAGAGAAGAATGTATGGGGGTTCAAGAGCTTAGACTTCCGAGATGGTAGAGATAAGAGAAGGGTTGAAGGTTTCAAGCCAAGTTCTTAAAGATAAGAGACAATAGGGTGTAGGTAGATTCAAGGAGAGGAGTAGACGGAAGAGAAGGGGTTCGAAGAGATTGAAGATGTAGAAGAATAATCTAAAAAAGAATTGGAAAATATAGAAGAATACTAACAGAGATGAAGCCTGTTAGTTTCTTTGAGCATTATGAGAAAATATCACTCTAATAGACAAAAATGTATACAAAATAATACCTTCCTCTATGTTGCTTAGATTGCCAATGTAATGCTTCCAATGGCTCCAAAAGGGGGGTTAAATACCAATATCTAGAATATCAAAAACTGACTAAAAACTTGTCAAAAAAAAATCTAATATTTTGAACCATGGAGTCTAATACTAATTCCGAAAGTGGCATTGGCTCTCTAAATCTAAAAGGAAGCCACACTCTAGATTTTTTTACACAGTGTGCATGTAGCGGCACAATATCCACCCCCTCCTAACCTGCACATCCTCTGGCATGTGCCAAAGTCTTACGAATTTGCAGTGTCAGAAGAAGTATCTTCTGCCATGTCAATGTCTTCATCTTCTGCCTCTTCTTCTTCCTCTATGTCTTCATGCTCATGAATTATATTCAAGTCTTCTAGCTTATATGTTGAACTTTCTCTTCGTTTGAATAGCTTGATTCTTTTTCGAGCTATGGGTATCTTCATGCTTGTTCCATCCAATTCAGCCAATGAATATGTGGCATTGTCATGAACGACCTTTACCATATATGGGCCAAACCAATGCTTTACCATCTTCCTAGAAGCACTGTATTGATTGTCTAGGCTCTAGGCTACTGTCATAGACAAGCACCCAGTCATTTTCTTGAATTGCTCTTGGCCGAAGTCGATGTCACTTATCAAATCTTCTTTTGTTCTTTAGTCTTGCTGTCTTTAGCTTCTCAATAGCTGCTTGAACATCTTCAGGCCTTCTTTCTAGTTGCCATATGTGCAAAGTCAACAACTCTTCTATACTGATGCCTTCCTCCCAAGGTAAAAGACTCCATGTGAGAATAGATTCTTCAATTGGCACAATTGGTTGTTGTTCATGCATAAGTTCAGCTGGCATATAGCCAGTCAGTGAACTGTGAGTAGTCCGATCAGCCCATAATGCAAAAGGTAGCATTTTAGGCTATTCTTTGATCTTTCCTCTACAAGACTTTGCTAGAGCTTTGAGAATAGGTTGATGACCTCTCTCTCTTTCCATTGCCTTCAGGGTTGTAGGATGATGTTAAAGCCAACTTAATACTCAATTGAGCAAAGAAGTTGTATGCCTCATCTATCAAGATTGTGGGAGAGAAGGAAGGAGTCTCACTTATAGCTTTCTTGCTTGCACAATGGGGGAATACACACAAAGGTGGAGGCTGAAAATAGTTTTCCTCTTATTAGTTGTGTAAGCCAAAAAGAAGTCTCATACAAAGAAATAGAAGAACCCTATATATGGGTCTCAAACCAAAGACAACTAGCTAAGGTGGCATACTAACTGAGCCACGAACTAGAGTAGATAAGGATAGCTGTCATCTAGCTATTATTCATGGGCGGTGTACCAACTGCATCTACAACTGACAAGTCGGTGACATAAATGCACAACGGTCACCCTGGCATATCACGAGTGGAGCTTGATATCTCAACACTCCCCCTCGAGCTCAATCCCAATTCCTACACACCAAGCACGTCTCTGAACTTGCGCAGCTTCTCTACGCCCAATGCCTTCGTAAATATGTCAGCTACCTAATCCTCTGTGCTGACATAAACTAGATCAATAAGACCTAGTAAAACCCTCTCCCGCACATAGTGATAATGCACCTCAATGTGCTTTGTTCTAGCATGATAGACTGGGTTATTTGCCAAGTGTATACCGCTCATGTTGTCACAATAAATGACAACTGGCCCATCTGTAGGCTGATGCATATCATAAAGTAGCTTATGCAACCAAGCTACCTCACATGCAGCCATTGTTGCACCCCTGTACTTGGCCTCTCTGCTCGACAAGGCAACTGTAGGTTGTTTCTTGCTGCTCCAAGTGACTGCAGCACTCCCAAAAGAGAACACATATCCACTGGTAGATCGTCTATCAGAAATACTACTAGCCCAATCAGCATCAGTGTATCCATGCAGCTGTATCTGAACCCCAGTCTCATAAAATAGTCCATACTGCAATGTGGACTTCACATACCTGAGTATGCATCTAGCCGCATCCAAATGCGGTTTCCTTGGAGCCTGCATAAACTGACTTACCAATCCAACAGCATAGCTCAAATCTGGCCTGGTAATAGTCATATAAATCAAACTTCCTACTATGCGTCTGTACATAGTAGGGTCTTCCAGAAGCTCACCTGCATCTGTGCTCAGCTTCACATTCTGCTCCAAAGGAACTGAAATAGGCTTACAGCCTGTCATCCCATATTTGGACAACATGTCCAATCCATACTGCCTCTGCAAGAGCTGTATCCCACTTGGTGATCTAATCACCTCAATGCCCAAGAAATAACGCAGCTCTCCCAAATCCTTCATCTTAAACTTTTTCTTCAATAGCATTTTCACATGAAGGATATCTTCATCACTGTCACCTATCATAATTAAATCATCAACATAAATGACAAGTAGCATAATACCTTTCTCTATTTTTCTCACATAAAGTGAGAAATCTGCCTTGGAAATCTGAAAGCCAATAGTGACAAGATACTGTCCTATCTTGTCAGACCATGCTCTAGGTGCTTGCTTCAAGCCATACAATGCTTTCTTCAACCTGCAAACAAACTCAGGATGAACAGCATGCACATAAACTGGTGGCTGCTCCATATATACCTCTTCTTGCAAATCACCATGCAAGAAGGCATTCTTTACATCCATCTGATGTAAAGACCATTCCTTTGATGCAGCCATAGCAATGACTGCTCTTACAATTGCCATCCTTGCAACCGGACTGAATGTTTCTTCATAATCAATGCCATATGTTTGTGCATATCCCTTGACTACTAATCTTGCCTTGTATCTATTCACAGAACCATCTGCATTGTGCTTCACCTTATAAACCCACTTACAGCCAATTGCATTCTTACCTTTAGGAAAAGGTATCAATTCCCATGTAGCATTTGCTTCCAAGGCATCCATTTCTTCATCCATGGCTTTTTCCCATTTTTATTTTCCCATGGCTTGCTCAAAAGAAGTGGGTTCTGGTTCCTGTATCATTTTGACCATATATGCATAGTGAATGGCTGTAAATCCATCATATTTCAACCTATCCACAGGATACCTAGCTCTGGTAGACCTGCGCAAAGTAGGTTCACTCCCAGGTGCTCTCAAAACATCCTTGGTCTTCCTTACTCCATGTGTAACAATAGAAGGAATACCCAACTCATCATCAATGCTCTGTTCTGAGCCATTGGATTCACCATCCACATAAGAGTGACCTGCATTCACATCAAACATGGGCTGATCTACCTTCTCTTTTCCTTTTCGTGATACTTGAATACCACTATTGAGAAGATTCTCTTGATCTCAATCTGCCTGTCCATGGCAAAGAATGTGAACCACTGCTAGAGGACGCTCCAAGTCCACTAATATTTTGTGACTGCTGCTGTGAATTCTGTGCAACATTACCGTTTTTTGCATCTACATCATCAATCACATTTATTGGTTTATACCAGCTACTCATCTCATAAAAAACAACATCTCTACTCACTGTAAACTTGCGAGTAGAAGGGTTATAGCATCTATACCCTTTTTGCCTGCAGAGAGTAACCAATAAAGATGCACTTCTCAGCTTTTGGATTCAACTTGGATCTCAACTCATCTGGCACATGTACATAGGCAATGCAACCAAAAATTTTCAAATGAGAAATATCTGGTTTCCTACCAGTATACCTCTCCTCTGCAGTCATCCCATGTATTGCTGCAGTGGTAGTCCTGTTCATTATATAGACTGTTGTAGCAACTACTTCAGCCCAGTAAAAATCAGGCAAGTCTTTTTCATTGAGCATGGCACGAGATACCTCTCCAATATGTTTGTTTTTCCTTTCTGCAATTCCATTTTGTTGTGGGGTATGGCTGCATGAATAATGTTGCTTTATGCCATGCTCCTGTAGAAACCTTGCAAACTCATTTGAGAGGTACTCTCCCCCTCCATCTGACCTAGGCATTTTATTTACTGGCCTGTTTCTTTTTCAACCATAGCTTTAAGAGTTTTGAAATGCCCAAAAACTTCACTTTTCTTTTTCATAAAATACACCCAAACTTTTCTGCTATAGTCATCAATAAAAGTGACAAAATAATGACAGCCTCCAAGAGATGCAGCTTTAGTAGTCCACACATCAGAGTGGATTAATTCCAATGGCTTCTCACTCTCTTGAACATGTCTAGGAAATGGTTTCCTTGCTTGTTTTCCAAATTGGCAAGCTTCACATACCTTATGCATTTCTGCAACCTTGAATTTAGGCAATCCTGCAACAATATTTTGGGTCTGCATTGATTTAAGTCGTTGTACATTAACATGACCAATGCGTTTATGCCAGATATCAATATCTGCAACTACACCGGTCCCATGTGCAAATATTGTTGCACTCAATTCAAACATATATGCATCCAACGTAAACATTCTGCCCTTCTTCTTTCCTTTTGCTATCAAGCGACCTTTATTTTTCATATCCTCAACAAAGCATCCATGAGGATTAAATCTGACCTGCAAGCCCTACTCAACCATTTGACCAACAGAAACCAGATTCTTGGTGATATTCGAGACATGAAATACATCGGACAGGTATTTCTTTTTTCCATCCTGCATAGACAAAGGAATTTTTCCAATCTGCACAATAGGATGTGCAGTATCATCATCAGTCTCCACAAATCCTGGTTTTTCCATTTTCCTTGCATCCTCCATCCATTCTGCATGACCTGTCATGTGGTTTGATGCACCTGAGTCAACATACCACACATCGTTGCTTTCTTCTGCACTTGTCACAGAATTAATCATGTGCTACACCATAAACAAATGCTCATTTCTGTCATCACCCTGTCTACTAGAAGATGCATAATTCCCTTGTTGCAATTTCCCATTCATGATGTCATTCTGCTTTTTATAGCAGTCTTTAGCCATATGACCCATTTTACCACAGTAGTAGCATTCAACATTGTTCTTTGCATTTTGGCCTCTTTGCCATCCACCACGACCTCTTTGGCTCCCCCTACCTCTAGAGTTACCACGTCCTCCTCCATAGGACTGGTTTTCTTGAGTTTGCTGCATATTCTGATTTCTATCACGGCCTCCAAATCGGCCTCCTCTACCTTTGCCTCTACCTCTTCTAGCATTTGAGTAGAAGACAGTTTCTTTTGAAGTTCCTCCTGAAGAAGATGCACCACCATTTCTGTGCTCCTCAGAAATCAGAAGAGCAATCAACTCCTCAAAATCAAGAAATCTTTCACGAACTGAAATGGATGTCCGAAACTGTGCATAATCCTTTCCTAGACCATTCAAGGTCATAGAAACTAAATCATCATCTTCCACTGGCGACCCAATGGAAGCAAGTGCATCTGCAATCTTCTTCACCTTCATGTGGTAGTCATTGATGCTCATACTTTCTCTTTGCACATTATGCAACTCTTGCTTGAGCTGCATTTTCCTGGCTTGCGTATTTGTGCTATACATTTTTGACAAAGTATCCCATGCCTCCTTTGGCGTACTTGCATCCTAAATATGCACAATCATAGAGTCTGAAATACTGATAGATAGCCAGTACATAACTTTCCTGGCTCTCTCATGCCATGCTTTGAATGCCTGCATTTGCTGTTGATTGGGAACATCAGGAAGAACTGGTTCTTCTTCATTTCCTGCAACAAATTCCCAATATCCTTTTCCCATAAGGAAATTCGTCATTCTAAACTTCCATGCTTGGAAGTTGTTCTTGTCAAGCTTTTCAGTTACAATCTGTGAAAGAGAATCAGATGCCATTACAGAATACTGCAAAAATTTCTGTCACTGCAGAGAACACAGCTTCAACCTCACAAGGGCAAATCTACAAAACTGACGAAAGTGGTATTTAACCACAGGGTCACTTCCTAGTGACGATTTTGCATCAACAGGAAACAAGAATGATTCTGTAACTCCCAATGTCTCTGCGCACAGGCATACGATGCAATTTCTACAGTAACTTTTCACCAACCTGTAGAACAGTGGCTGCACAGCATAAAACTGGGCCTTTTCCTGAGTGTGTGCAGAAAACTTCGGCCTCCAAAACAGGCCCCGAAATGGCCTCAAATAAAAAAAACAGGGTCGCCAAGGGCTAAACCCCTTTCCCGCAGCATATACTGCCCTCTTGCTTCACCGCGAAGGGCGTCTCAACCTGAGACAATGCACTCTTGCAATTTTCGGCTGTGCTACCTGCAGAGATCTTCTCCCAAAACAGAAAATGAAAGCAACACTGCTCCTCTTACCAGAACACCGCAAGCTTGGCTTGCTTTCTTGAGCTCCTTACCATGAACAAGGCTCTGATACCATGTCAAGATTGTGGGAGAGAAGGAAGGAGTCTCACTTATAGCTTTCTTGCTTGCACAATGGGGGAATACACACAAAGGTGGAGGCTGAAAACAGTTTTCCTCTTATTAGTTGTATAAGCCAAAAAGAAGTCTCATACAAAGAAATAGAAGAACCCTATATATGGGTCTCAAACCAAAGACAACTAACTAAGGTGGCATACTAACTGAGCCACGAACTAGAGTAGATAAGGATAGCTGTCATCTAGCTATTATTCATGGGCGGTGTACCAATCGCATCTACAACTGACAAGTCGGTGACATAAATGCACAACGATCACCCTGGCATATCACGAGTGGAGCTCGATATCTCAACATCATCAGCATCCAGCTCTCCTCTATATGGTAGAGTGCACTTGCAGACCAATCCAAGAGGTGTCTTCATTGTGGTAATGTCTCGACTTTCTAATGAAAGCTGAAATTGGTCATACCCTGAATATAGGTCGCCCATAGAATAAATTGCTCTACCTGCAAAAGCTTCAGCAAACTCATCAACAATTGGACTCTAACCAACATTTCGGATTGTGACACGATTGACAGGCTGTAGATCTTGAATGAATCGTAAAGATCCATTTTTCTTAGGCACAATAAACCATCGGTTTGAGTAAGGTGCTGAAGAAGGTTCTAAAATCTTCATTCTGATCTTCTCATTTAGAAGTTCCAATAATTTGGGCAGATGCGGCCTTGGAATGGGAATGGGCTTGAGGTTCCAAGGCACATGTGGGACCATAAAAATGACCATAGGAGCCACAATATTTGGATCCACATAGCCTATTTCACTTGGTTGAAATGCAAAGGCTTTTCCATGTTTCATTAGCATTTGTAACGTGTCCCCTAGAATCATCCCAGACACGTCTTAGCAGTCCATCGGAAAGGATGTCTAGAAAGCTCCGCCCGGCACTCCCATGGAATGTTACGGGACTTGCGATCTAGGTCTTCCCGCGTCTGCCACGTAGCGGAAGTATCCTGGCCATTCCCACTTAGGATCGACCTGAATTTAGGTTTTCTTGTTTGGTCATTAGCTAGCAGTAACTAGCGTCAGGCCCGATCAAACTACTTTACGCAGAAACGCCCGGCCTGAAGCGGATTCATGCTGCACTTGGTTCAAGGAGAATGGGAAACGAGAGGGATGCAAGGCTCGACCTCTCTGCCATAAGGCATAGTCCCATTCCGTTCCCCTAAAACAGCGTGAATCGGGTAATAGGTAATTCTAAGTCATTGTTCTCGTTATTTGTTTCGGTGGCGATGATCATCCTTCTGTTCGTCCAAGATTTTGAGAAAAGTTCCCGGCTAACCGGGACCACCCATCCATAGGACAGACCCATGGTCCATCCTCCGCACTTTCCTCGGTTTGTTTTAGTTATGTAATTACCTACCACATTAATTTGACATATAACAAACAGCTTCTTTGATTATCCCTGTTAAGCACTGGTTCCTTCACGTAATCTTATCACGTGACATAGAAAAACAATGTCAAACAACTTCTTTATTATCATTTTATCCTTTTATCTTTGAAATACAAGGAGTTCCGCCCGTAGGCTTGTTCATAATCCGCCCGAAGGCTATCCAGTAATCCACCAGGGATCACTATTCCAAGCTTCTGCCCGTAGACTAGTATGCGGGCCTCGAGATCCAATCCCGAGTCACGTTAGCCTCTTGTGCAGGACCCGAAAGGCGAGGGATTTACGGCCAGAGCCCCCCCTGGCACCCAAGCGTCCTCCTGCTCCAAGTAGAACTCAACGGAGAGACCTCTCGCGGCGGGTTCGGTCCACGTTCCCGGCGCGGTCAACAACCCCCTTGGTTAGGGTCAGGCAGGCAGTCGGGGGTAACTGAAGCTGCCTCTCCCTTCAGGCCTTCAACCTGAAGCATTTAGATATCTTTTCATCCTTTAGTTCCTTGAGCAAACAATGCAAACAGTGCTTTCTAAACTATTACAAGCACAATCAATTCCAGTGGTCGTTTAGCTGGCAAACTGTTAAGGAGTGACTCCTTCTCTCCGAATGCAACCCGCATTCGATCCGGAATCAATTGCAACTTGGCAAGATTCCTATCGTCCTTGGGTTAGGGTCATACCCTGCCAATACTTTAGGTTTTGTTTATGGTAGATTCCGGCGAACATGTCGCTTTAGTTTATTGACTAATCATTTGCGTCCAAGCAAATACCTAGCTTCCCTTAACTTGACAAATTTTCCCTAATGAGGATAGAGTAAGAGGATGACTACCCTTTCCCCTTGCAAGTTAAACTCGCGCAAGAACCTGCCAACCTTAATCCACGGAATGGCAAAACTTCTTACGATCAACCCGCAAGGCTAAGTGACGTTGCAATTTACTGCACAAGTGTCGCCTCCATTCCAAGAGATCATTTCGCCTAATGAATGGCGTATTCAGGTCACGGAATTAACTTCAGACGAGAAGGAGGATTTAGGGTGTCTTTTTACCCACCCCATCCTTAATTTCACTAAATCGACAACGTTTAGTCCTAGGGATCCAACTCAATTCGAGTTTCATCATTTTGAACGCTTGGTCCTTAAGGTAGGAATCCTAGATTATTGTTTACATGAGCATCCAATTAGCTCAACATTTTTGGGAATATGGTTAGGACTATTGGGTTTGAAGGTTTCGACTTAGCGACAATGGGAAAACTTGGCCGAATCCTTAACGTGCTAATCCCTAGTTAATGTTTGGGGTATCTATCGTATTGACTGAACCATACCCATGTGAATCCTTTGTGACTAGGTGATTTGGGTAATTCACTATGCTTGTCTCGCGACAAGGATGAATCCTTCCTAGAGATAATAAAGTAGATCTAAAGGAGGAAAAACAGTTGCAACTACCGCAATACATGTAAACATGTGATTCATTGCTTCTACGCATCACATGGTTCACAATAACTCTATCTTTCCTTGGTATAGTAAAAATGCATGATAATCTGGGTATAACTTTCCTAGGACCTACTAGGACTTACATCAAATAACCATGCCTACAACCTTGTTGTCTACACTTTAGAATCTCATGCTTTGATAAACCATGCGACCTTTCCTAAATACGGCTCCTGATGAATGAAATTTCTGCATGATGACTATGCAACACGCAACTTTCCCCTAGCTACAATGTAGTTAATGAAGTTCATACCAAACTAAAGCTAGTGTTAACTTATTCCATGTTACATGCTACTTGCAAGTCCATAAGATCATTTTCGTACTCTTCTATTTCTTTTCGGATAATATCTTATGGGTGTTAACTTTTCCTCATGAATCATTACAAGGAAGATGTTGCCTAAAATGCGGCACACGCTTATTCCCACCATGTCTAGTAACCAAATGCATTTATCAATTTCATTTCTTTGCCCTATATGTTTAGACTCATTACTTTGATAATGTTCCAAAATAGCAACATGCAGCTAGTCTTCTAAGACGGACAACTCTGGAAATGCAACTGTTTCAATTTCATGACATGCATCACCCTTGTCTAATGTTTAAAGAGATAATTTATCAAATGTATTTTTAACGCTGCCACATGCATTAAAAATAAGCGTAAGATGCATTCTCCCTTATGGAATTAAGCGTGCCTAAACATTTCTTTGTGTGAGAATAAACTCGAAAAAACCTGGACTTGTGGGCTCGGGGAGATATCCACTTGAATGCTTGGAGATGAAACTCCCGCAGGCGCACTTTGTGACTTTTTTGGGGCCATCGCAGGCGTGGTTTCGGCTTCTGGTTTGCCTTTGCGGTCTATGAATTGACTTGCCTTGGTATGCAGCCTCCAGACCTTTGCCTTTTTCCCTCGTACACAGGAGATTCCTTTGCGGGACTTTGGATAAATGGTGCTTGGGGAAGAGGGCTTTATGAGTTCTTTAGGAAAAACCGGGTGGCTAGGAATGGGTTCACGGATGGCTTGTGGCCTTTGAAGTCTAATCACGGGAAGCCTCTTACGAAGGATCTTGCGGAAGGCTTTATAGCTTCTTCCTCTTCTCTTCAAAGTCCCGGGGGGGGGGGGGGGGGGGGTATGAATGGACTTATGGGGATCTAGTGGGAAGGGGGCTTAAGAAAGCCCCCTTAGAAGCTTCTTAAGAAGCTTCTAGGCTTCTGCAGCAACGTCGGGGGGGGGGGGGGGGGGGGGGTCGTGATCAAGGCGAGGTGGCGGCGGGCTGTGGCGGCCTGGCGGACCGTGGCGGCGGACTATGGCGGCTGGCGGCTTCCTGCACGGCGACGATGGCACCCTGGTCTCCCTCCTTTCCCCAACGGCGGGGCAGCAGCGTCCCCTCCTCCCTCTCACAGCACCGTCCCTTTTCCTTCCTCTTCTCTCCCTAACGGGAGTTCATATAGGCAAGGGGGGGAAGGGAAGAGAAAGCCTCCACACACGTGGCCAGTGCATGGGTCCCCCCCTCCCATGCAGGCCACGACTCATCCATGGGCCATCCCCCCACACTCCCTCTTCTCCAGCCATGCATCGGCTAGGGAAAAGGGATTAAAGTAAAAAAAAATTTGCCTTGAATATTCAAAATTGCCTCTCCCAAGAGGGTGTTTACGCGGGAATTTCGATTTTGAACCTCGGCTTGCTTTTTCCAATGCGAATGGTCTCGATTTCTCACGTGCAGGTTACACATTATACTGCCGGTAGATCCAGTATGTGGGATAACCTTTGTACAAGGTTTACGCAGTGTGCGGGAAGTCAATATTTACGGTACGCAGTGTGCGGGAAGTCAATATTCACGGTTGGGAATATTACAGCATTTGCATAAAAGAGTGTTTTTCAGCCGGCAAAAGGAAATAATTTTCACCTATTTTGAGCTCTCTTATACTTTTAGATATGAACTTCTGACCAATGTTGGAAGGATCACGAAGACTTGGCTGATTTGCTGCCCTATCAATGAGCCCTTCACTTTCAAGAGGCAGTGGGACTGCCACAGGTTTGACTTTCTTATCCACTATCTTGTATTTTGTCTCCGCTTGTGCTTCAGCCTTGTTGAGTAAACCATTGTCTTCCTGTTCAACAAGTTCTTGAATTGTTTGATAAAAATACAATGTACATACTTCTATGGATTGATTTTCAGCCTGATTTTTTGCATGAGCAGCTGCATATATTTCAGCCAATGTGTTAGTAGTAATCAGTCCAAAAAAAAAGCCCAAAATATCTTCATTTTCAGCCATCATGTCATAAGTTTTCAGCTCCTTTTTTACATGACAAATATTTTCTTTCAGCCTTAGTCATGGTTGGAAGAGACTTATAACAGCCCATATACATGACACACTACCATAGCCTCCCTTTATAGTAGTGCAACTCAAAAACCCTTGAATTCTCGGGCATTAGGAGGCACAGGATAATCACGCAGTCGATCTCTGTTTCGAAATTGTTTTAATTCACACCCAATTTTCTCTAGGGCCTTGATAGCTGTGGAATCAATCTTCTCTTTGTCTTGCCTTTGTTATTGTTATTGTAACATTTGGATTTGTTATTGTTGAGTCTGCTACAGTATGTACACCAATTGCTATAGAGTATCTCCTGAAGAATCCCCCATCTTGGAGTTCTCTTACACCGACCTTCACATTGGGTTCACCAATGTCGCAGCGTGTAGGGTTGAAGGTCACCACAGGGGTTTGGCAAGAGAAGAATGTATGGGGGTTCAAGAGCTTAGACTTCAGAGATGGTGGAGATAAGAGAAGGGTTGAAGGTTTCAAGCCAAGTTCTTAAAGATAAGAGACAGCAGGGTGTAGGTAGATTCAAGGAGAGGAGTAGACGAAAGAGAAAAGGTTCAAAGAGATTGAAGATGTAGAAGAATACTCCCAAAAAGAATTAGAAAATATAGAAGAATACTAACAAAGATGAAGCCTGTCAGTTTCTTTGAGCATTATGAGAAAATATAACTCTAATAGACAAAAACGTCTACAAAATAATACCTTCCTCTATGCTGCTTAGAAGATCACCAATCTGATGCTTCCAATGGCTCCGAAAGGGGGGTTAAATACTAGGACACCTGGCCAAAAGATCACTCCTTCTTCATCTCCCACTTTCGGAGTGCTGTTCACTACTTGAAAACAGCGATCGCGCGATTTCGCTAATCTCTTTTTTTACATAAAATCCTCTCAAATTGGCTGAAAGCTACATGGTTTCTTTTACATGTCCTCCTAATCTAGAAGTTATCTATAGTTTTATGGATTTTTACAAGAGATAATATCTAGAATATCAAAAATTGACTAAAAGCTTGTCCAAAAACATCTAATATTTTGAACCATGGATACTAATACTAATGCCTAAAGCGGCATTGGCTCTCTAAATCTAAAAGGAAGCCACACTCTAGATTTTTTTACACGGTGTGCGTGTAGCGGCACGACAAGGAGCCATCAGATTTGCAGTCTGAGAAGGAAAGAAAAAGCTAGTGTTTGATGCACATTTTTGGTCTACAAGGGAGCTCTAGGATATCTAATTCTTGGAGATTGCTTCTAAGTAGTGCTAGACAAGGAAAATTTTTATCTTCTCAAGTTCTATCAATACATAGTTCTTTGATTCATTGTGCTTTGTCTTTATCTTGTGTACCTTCTTGTCTATCCTTTTTTTCCTCTTCTATCTCCTCTTCTCTACTTTATTCTATCTTTGATCCCTGGTGGATATGACCTTTTGACTAAAACCCCTTCGACAATGGTCTAAAGTTAGAGTGGCATGGCTTGAGAGCTTTTGCTAGCATGAGATGTAATTTAAAATATGGTGGGAATTACACGAAAAGTAGTGAATGTTGGATTGATCTTTACGAAGATAAACTTGGAGGTCACAAATCTTATCATACACAAGGAAGAACTTTAAATAGTGAAGAAAATGTGCAAGAAAAACAAGTTGATAAATATGTTTGGATGAAGGCTTAGAGTCTTAAAGAGTAATTTTTTACTTCTAGAGGGACCATTTTTGTTAGAAAAATCCTTGAAGGGTAAAAGCATTATTTTCAAACGTTAAGGCCTTTAAGCCTTAGAAAATCTTTGGACAGCTGAAGAAAAGAGATTGGACCGGAAGACATAAAAAGGTAAGGCGGTCATCTTAAAGACAGGGGAGAGGATGGAATATGAGTTCAATGTTTTAAGAAGGGCTAGCCTTCTTCTTTTCTAAATATAATATGATTGATCACTGTCAGGAATGATCTAGGGACCAGTGTGGTTAAATCAAATCTTTGATTCAAATGAATGTAGCACATTCTGTGGATTGTGTGTTTGACCAAGAATGCAATGTCTTTAACTCTATGCCCCAAGGAAGTAAGGAACCTATAGCCCTTAAATCATTAGAACATGTCATAGATGAAGTGCTTGAAAGCCTAGAAATCAATCAACTACTTCAATTCAAGGACTCAAAAGGGAAGAAGGCTCCAACCAAACCAAATGGGGTATTCAAACTCTCCAAGATTGTGCTCGTGAGGATCCGAGCATCGAAGCATACACATTAGGGTGAGAGGCTTGAGTGTTGATCACGATGTTAAAATTGAAATCACCATTTGTAGTATTCTTTTGTACCTTCCAACCCATCAATCATGGCTTTGAATTTCTCCTCTCTTTGATAAGCACAGATTCAAGGGTGTTGAAGTTCTCTGGCGGTAGAGGTGTAGTACTCATGCTCCAACAGGGACTCTTCTGGCACATGAATGTAGCACTCTAATGCTACTATCATCATTTGATTTGAATGGATATGTAGGTTGGATGAACTCTTTGCATGCCTTCAATTTTGGCACACTTGGCTTCTGAATCATCTATTTAAGGAATAACAAGCAGAGCTACCAAATCTCATAATGAGCATTGCTTTGTTTACATGGAATTTTGGAATAAGGGCTATTCCAAGTTACAAAGGTAGTTCTTAAAGTGGTTGTGGCATGGTCACTTGGTGTTATTGGGATTGTAAGAGTCTATTGATCTTATATTGTGAAGCTTAAAGGTGTTTAGCAAGATTTTTGTGATGAGAGTTTGGGGTATTAGAGGCTGACACCAAGCCACAAAGGCAAGCTCAAGCAACCTCAATCCCTCTCCCATGAGCTTCATCCTCCATAGCCACGCGTGAGACAAGAGAAGAGAAGAGAGGAGGGGAAGATGAAGAGAGAAGATGGAGAGCTTCTTCTCCAAGATCCCTCACTCTCACACAATCACTCCCTCACTCCCTCTCACTCTCTCAATCCCTCTCTCAAGCACAAGCAAGGAGGTAAGAAACAAGAGAAGAAGCTTTGGCCACACACAAGAATGATCTTTTCATTCACTTTTTGAACTTTATATACATGCCCTACTTTTCATGGGCAGTCATCCCCTTTTTTACATGGCCGGCCATTAGCCTAGGCCCATTTCTCATTTCCCACCGTTCTAATCTATCCTATTCCCAATTAATGCATACAGTTTGCACACGAGTGAGCCTGGTGCTCTTTTACAAGGATTCGGGAGCTCTTTCACACTTAATGGTGCGCTTTTTACTCTTTTACTTTCCTTGGGCGACTCTAAGACTTCTTGAGGTTCGTGCCCGTGCTTTTAATTTTTTCAGGGTTTGGTTATCGGTTAAGACACCTTTTTCTTCCTTTTGTCTTGCGCCTTTTTCTATTTCTTTTTTTTCCCCTCCTAGCCAAGTGCCAGTCCCATGGCACTGTGGTGGGAAGTAGTGGGATAGATGATGCTGTTGCTAGGTGGAACTGGTGGGTAGATGACACTGATGCTTGTGAATGAGAGGTGATGGAGTTTGATGACGATGACCAGGAAAGGTTCCGGCGTGCTTTAGGCTTCATGAAGATACTCGGCATCGTTCACACTGTTGTGGCACCCCTTATGTAGCTGGTCGTCTTTTGAGGGTCAGAAACACTTGAAGCAATAAGCAATCCCTTAGGAGGGTGGTATTGGAGGGGTTTATTTTGGAGAAACCCCCTGAACGTTGTTTGCCTTGAAAATCTGTTGCTTTGATTGAAGAGCCTTGTCTTTGAGTTGAAAGTCTTCAGTTTTGAGTTGAAGGTCTTCAGGCTTGTGGAATCAATAAGCGATCCATAGATCTTGAGGCATTGGGCATGGATCATTAAACGATGAGGTTCCAAGATCTATGCCAATGGCAGTTCTACCTTGACTTGGTTCAATCATGGTAGCCATCAGCAGGTAGATGGCTAGCAACATGAAATCTGTTGAGCCATTTTAACCTTCGCAGCAAAGCTCCTGAAGCTGCAGTAATAGAGTCATGTCCGACTCATGGAAAAATTTCTTGTCATTGGAGGATGTAGTGAATGATCTTCTTTAGCCAAGCAGCCAGCTCTTGAACCACGAACATAACATGCAAGAAAAGTTGTGCACTTCCTAGGGGGTGTGTCTGTCTCACTGTGTAGTGCATGGTGCCCGTGCTAGTGGAACTGGGAGATGGGTCTAACCTTGGGCAAGCCCTTGGTAATGTCCCACACTTGAGGACCCATTTCGTGCGCCGTTGGAGGTGCGGTGCAAAACTTAGGGTGACAGGTCTGAAAGTCCTGCCCTTGATGTTCCCTAAGTGTGAAGTGGGGAAGGGGCTAGGGAGAACCCTAGATGCAGTGAGTGTGGTGCACAATAACAATGAAGGAAGACTGCAAGCACATGCGATGTGTTCTCCTTGTTAACTTGCTTAGTAGTAGATTCATCTTTCAGCTTTGCTATTTTTTGCTCTTGTCTTTCTCTCCAATCACCTTGTCTTTGTTCCCTTGTGGCTTTTTCTCTTTTTGCTTTCTTTTCTTTTCTTTTTTTTTCTTTTTTTTTTGAGAATGAGAGGGGCCCATTTAATCACGAGGCGGTCGCAGGCATTGAGATAAGAATGCGCGACTTTGTAGGTATTCTTTAATATCGGTCTTAGCTCTCAGAGGAGTGGTTGACAAGAAAGGGTGATTACACCTTGTGAAGCGGGTGTCACTCATATTTTCTAAGAGCTCTAGACAGAAGGAAGGAAGGAGAGTAGCCCGCATCATTAACCTAGTCATAGCTCTACTATCTATTCCTAGGTTGATATCAAAGAAGAGTGGGGGGAGATGGGCTTCCTCTGCTGTGGGTTTTTGGAGTAGCAGGAATTTAATAAGTCGGAGGTACGTAAGGAGCTCAAGAAAGCAAACCAAGTTCACGGCGTTCTGGTAAGAGGACTAGTGTTGCTTTCATTTTTCGAGTTTGGGAGCAAGTCTCTACAGGTAGCACAGCCGAAAAGTACAAGAGTGCATTGTTTTTTTTATTCGAGGCCATTTCGGGGCCTGTTTTGGAGGCGGAAGTTTTTCGCACGCACTCTGGAAAAAGGCCTTGTTTTTTATGTGTGACCACTATTCTACAGGTCAGTGAAAAGTTACCGTAGAAATTGCATCGTATGCCTGTGCGCAGAGACATTGGGAGTTAGAGAATCATCCTTGTTGCCTGTTGATGCAAAATCGTCACTAGGAAGTGACTGTGTGGTCAAATACCACTTTCGTCAGTTTTACAGATTTGCCCTTGTGAGGTTGAAGCTGTGTTTTTTGCAGTGACTGAATTTTTTGCAGTGTTTTGTAATGGCGTCTGATTCTCAAACACAGATTTGACACCGAAAAGCTTGACAAGAACAACTTCCAAGCATGGAAGTTTAGAATGACAAATTTCCTTATGGGAAAAGGATATTGGAAATTCGTTGCAGGAAATGAAGAAGAACTAGTTCTTCCTGATGTTCCAAATCAACAGCAAATGTAGGCATTTAAAGGATGGCATGAGAGAGCCAGAAAAGTTATGTACTGGCTGTCTATCAGTATTTCAGACTCTATGATTGTGCATATTCAGGATGCAAATACGCCAAAGGAGGCATGGGATACTTTGTCAAAAATGTATAGCACAAATACGCAAGCCAGGAAAATGCAACTCAAGCAAGAGTTGCACAATGTGCAAAGAGAAAGTATGAGCATCAATGACTACCACACGAAGGTGAAGAAGATTGCAGATGCACTTGCTTCCATTGGGTCACCAGTGGAAGATGATGATTTAGTTTCTGTGACCTTGAATGGTCTAGGAAAGGATTATGCACAGTTCCGAACATCCCTTTCCATCCGTGAAATATTTCTTGATTTTGAGGAGTTGATTGCTCTTCTAATTTCTGAGGAGCAAAGAAATGGTGGTGCATCTTCTTCAGGAGGAACTTCAAAAGAAGCTGTCTTCTACTCAAATGCTGGAAGAGGTAGAGACAGAGGTAGAGGAGGCCGATCTGGAGGCTGTGGTAGAAATCAAAATATGTAGCAAAGTCAAGAAAATCAGTCCTATGGAGGAGGACGTGGTAACTCTAGAGGCAGGGGGAGCCAAAGAGGTTGTGGTGGATGGCAAAGAGGCCAAAATGCAAACAACAATGTTGAATGCTACTACTGTGATAAAATGGGTCATATGGCTAAAGACTGCTATAAAAAGCAGAATGGCATCATGAATGAAAAATTACAACAAGGGAATTATGCATCTTCTAGTAGACAGGGTAATGACAAAAATGAGCATTTGTTTATGGTGCAGCACATGACAAATTCTGTGACAAGTGTAGAAGAAAGCAACGATGTGTGGTATGTTGACTGAGATGCATCAAACCACATGACAGGTCATGCAGAATGGATGCAAGATGCAAGGAAAATGAAAAAACTAGGATTTGTGGAGACTGGTGATAATACTGCACATCCTATTGTGCAGATTGGAAAATTTCCTTTGTCTATGCAGAATGGGAAAAAGAAATACCTGTCGGATGTATTTCATGTCCCGAATATCACCAAGAACCTGGTTTCTGTTGGTCAAATGGTTGAGCAAGGCTTGCAGGTCAGATTTAATTCTCATGGATGCTTTTTTGAGGATATGAAAAATAAAGGTCGCTTGATAGCAATAGAAAAGAAAAAATGCAGAATGTTTACGTTGGATGCAGACATGCCTAAATTGAGTGCAGCAATGTTTGCACATGGGACCGGTGTAGTTGTAGATATTGATATTTGGCATAAATGCATTGGTCATGTTAATGTACAACGACTTAAATCAATGCAAGCCCAAAATATTGTTGCAGGATTGCCTAAATTCAAGGTTGCAGAAATGCATAAGGTATATGTGAAGCCTATCAATTTGGAAAACAAGCAAGGAAACCATTTCCTAGACATGTTCAAGAGAGTAAGAAGCCATTGGAATTAATCCACTCTGATGTGTGGACTACTAAAGCTGCATCTATTGGAGGCTGTTATTATTTTGTCACTTTTATTGATGACTACATCAGAAAAGTTTGGGTGTATTTTATGAAAAAGAAAAGTGAAGTTTTTGGGCATTTCAAAACTCTTAAAGCTATGGTTGAAAAAGAAATAGGCCTGCAAATAAAATGCCTAAGGTCAGATGGAGGGGGAGAGTATCTCTCAAATGAGTTTGCAAGGTTCTTGCAGGAGCATGGCACAAAGCAGCAATATTCATGTAGTCATACCCCACAGCAAAATGGAATTGCAGAAAGAAAAAATAGGCATATTGGAGAGGTATCTCATGCCATGCTCAATGAAAAAGACCTGCCAGATTTTTACTGGGCTGAGGCAGTTGCTACAACAGTCTACATAATGAACAGGACTCCCACTGCAGCAATACATGGGATGACTCCAGAGGAGAGGTATACTGGTAGGAAACCAGATATTTCTCATTTGAAAATTTTTTATTGCATTGCCTATGTCATGTGCGAGATGAGTTGAGATCCAAGTTGGATCCAAAAGCTGAGAAGTGCACCTTTATTGGTTACTCTTTGCAACAGAAAGGGTATAGATGCTATAACCCTTCTACTCGTAAGCTTATAGTGAGGAGAGATGTTGTTTTTGATGAGATGAGTAGCTGGTATAAACCAGTAAATGTGATTGATAATGTAGATGCACAAAATGGTAATGCTGCAGAGAATTCACAGCAGCAATCACAAGATATTAGTGGACCTGGAGTGTCCTCTAGCAGTGGTTCACATTCTTTGCCATGGACAGGTAGATTGAGATCAGGAGAATCTTCTCAAAGCAATGTAGATAGTGGTATGCATGTATCACGAAAAGGAAAGAGAAGGTAGATCAGCCCATGTTTGATGTGAATGCAGGTCACTCTTATGTGGATGGTGAATCCAGTGGTTCCGAACAGAGCATTGATGATGAGTTGGGTATTTCTTCTATTGTTACACCTGGAGTAAGGAAGACCAGGGATGTTTTGAGAGCATCTGGGAGTAAACCTACTTTGCGCAGGTCTACCAAAGCTAGGTAGCATGTGGATAGGCTGAAATATGATGGATTTACAGCCATTCAATATGCCTATATGGTCAAAGTGATACAAGAATCAGAACCCACTTCTTTTGAGCAAGCCAAGGGAAAATAAAAATGGGAGAAAGCCATGGATGAAGAAATGGATGCCTTGGAAGCAAATGCTACATGGGAATTGGTACCTTTGCCTAAAGATAAGAATGCAATTGGTTGTAAGTGGGTTTATAAGGTGAAGCACAATGCAGATGGTTCTGTGAACAGATACAAGGCAAGATTATTAGTCAAGGGGTATGCACAAACATATGGCATTGGTTATGAAGAAACATTCAGTCCGGTTGCAAGGATGGCAACCGTAAGACTAGTCATTGCTATGGCTGCATCAAAGGGATGGTCTTTACATCAGATGGATGTAAAGAATGCCCTCTTGCATGGTGATTTGCAAGAAGAGGTCTATATGGAGCAGCCACCAGGTTATGTGCATGCTGTTCATCCTGAGTTTGTTTGCAGGTTGAAGAAATCCTAGTATGGCTTGAAGCAAGCACCTAGAGCACGGTCTGACAAGATAAGACAATATCTTGTCACTATTGGCTTTCAGATTTCCAAGGCAAATTTCTCACTTAATGTGAGAAAAACAGAGAAATGTATTATGCTGCTTGTCATTTATGTTGATGATTTGATTATCACAAGTGATAGTGATGAAGATATCCTTCATGTGAAAATGCTATTGAAGCAGAAGTTTGAGATGAAGGATTTGGGAGAGTTGCGTTATTTCTTGGGCATTGAGGTGATTAGATCACCAAGTGGGATATGGCTCTTGCAGAGGCAGTATGGATTGGACATGCTGTCCAAATATGGGATGACAGCCTGTAAGCCTATTTCAGTTCCTTTGGAAACACAATATTAGGGAGTTTGGGAATCTCCCAATTCCCATTTTTTGAATACTAAAAAGGTGGCACACGGATAACATGCCCATAAGTTTCTCAAAACCATATGATGTGACCTATCATTGGAAAGTCCTTGAAAAATGGAATCTATTAAGCTATAGAGCGCTCGATTTGGAGTTATAGTATTCAAGTTATGACAAATCAAAAGATTTGACCACATTTCCCAAACTTATGGAAAATTCCCATATTCTCCAAAATGGTGTTTGGAGCAGAATGTGAAGCTAAGCACAGATGCAGGTGAGCTTTTGGAAGACCCTACTATGTACAGATGCATAGTAGGAAGTTTGATTTATATGACTATTACCAGGCCAGATTTGAGCTATGCTGTTGGATTGGTAAGTCAATTTATGCAGGCTCCAAGAAAACCACATTTGGATGCGGCTAGATGCATACTCAGGTATGTGAAGTACACATTGCAGTATGGACTATTTTATGAGACTGGGGTTCAGATACAGTTGCATGGATACACTGATGCTGATTGGGCTGGTAGTATTTCTGATAGACGATCTACCAGTAGATATGTGTTCTCTTTTGGGAGTGCTACAGTCACTTGGAGCAGCAAGAAACAGCCTACAGTTGCCTTGTCGAGCACAGAGGCTGAGTACAGGGGTGCAGCAATGGCTGCATGTGAGGTAGCTTGGTTGCATAAGCTACTTTATGATATGCATTAGCCTACAGATGGGCCAGTTGTCATTTATTGTGACAACATGAGCAGTATACACTTGGCAAATAACCCATTCTATCATGCTAGAACAAAGCACATTGAGGTGCATTATCACTATGTGCGGGAGAGGGTTTTACTAGGTCTTATTGATCTAGTTTATGTCAGCATAGAGGATTAGGTAGCTGACATACTCATGAAGGCATTGGGCGCAGAGAAGCTGCGCAAGTTCAGAGACCTACTTGGTGTGCAGGAATTGGGATTGAGCTCGAGGGGGAGTGTTGAGATATCGAGCTCCACCCGTGATATGCCAGGGTGACCGTTGTGCATTTATGTCACCGACTTGTTAGCTGCAGATGCGGTTGGTACACCGCCCATGAATAATAGCTAGATGACAGCTATCCTTATCTACTCTAGTTCATGGCTCAGTTAGTATGACACCTTAGTTAGTTGAGTTTGGTTTGACACCCATATATAGGGTTCTTCTATTTCTCTGTACTTGAGTTCTTTTGGCTTACATAACTAAGAAGAGGCAAACTGTTTTCAGCCTCCACCTTTGTGTGTATTCCCCCATTGTGCAAGCAAGAAAGCTACAAGTGAGATACTCCTTCCTTCTCTCCCACAATCTTGACATCCCTTTCATGCGAGAATACAATTGAAACCTGGGTATTAAGATTCGGAGCGTTGTCCACACGTGTACTCAGGTTGGAAGCTCCCGTATGTGCACCTTGCGTCTTTTGTTTGGGGGTCATTTGATGCAGTAATTTTGTGCCAGTAACTCTCCTTTGGGTCACTTCACGTATCGAATCTACTTCTATCCGATATCTCCTCCTTCCACACAGGACACTGTTGAGAGTGAAAAAATACTGAATTTTTGACTGATTTTTGTTATTTTTGAGGTTTGAATGATTGATTTTTGATGGATTTAGAGTGATGTAAGGTTGATAATGGAAGTATTTGAGAGTGTTTTGGATGATATTGATTATGTTTGGAAGTTCATGATGATTCTCAATGGAGATATGAAGCTCTATGATGTTCTAGTAGGTTCTGTTGAGGTTCTAATTGGTTATGTATACCTTCTGTATAGCTTCTGTTTTGTTCTGATTGTCTTCTATATGAAGCATGGATTAATGATTGATGAAGATTAAGATCTTTTGGAATAATTTTTTATAGTTTGGAATGGTTTGAGTATGAGTTATGAGGTTCTGATGATCTTCTGTAACCTTCTGTAGACCCTCTGTAGAGCCTGTGTCTCTGCTCTGTCTCTGTACTGTAGTTGCTCTGGTACTGTTCTGTAGACCTTTTGTAAGTGTTCTGTAGAATGTATGTGTGACTTTTGGAAAGTTTTCTAACCTTTGGAAATGATGAATCTAAGTTCAAAAGAGCTAAAACAAGTGGAAGAAGCAGCTGCTGAAGACTGAAGAGAAGACTGAAGTAACAGTGATAGTAGTGAGCTATGAAAAGACATTGTAGTGGCTCTAGTGACTCTTCATATCATACATGCCTCTTGGGAGGTACATCCACAACCTAAGAAGGATTATTGAGGGTTATTATGATAGTATTGTGGTGAGGATATGATGTACTATTGAGAGAGAGAGAGAGAGAGAGAGAGAGCCAGAGATAGTCAATTCTATCAAAATAGTATAACTGTATATGAGAGATTGAGAGATAGAACTATGAAGACATTGAAAAAGGATAATATGTGATTTATTTCCATTCAAAGATAGTGTATTCCTTTGTATTCTTTGTTCTATTGATGAATTTTATGAAGATGTTAAAGATTATGGTTGATTCTATCAAATCCGTGGGAGATATCTACTATGATGCTGCATGAAGAATTGCTGTTTTTTTTGTTTTGATGATCAAAAGAATGAAATAAAAGCTTGTTGATGTTACAAGATAGATTTTCTTGCAAGATAATTCCCTTTTCCTTGGTGTTCCTCTTGGGGCTCCATGTTTTTTGTGCGCAGTCGGGGAAGCTTGCCATCAACAAGTACCAGAAGAGGCTGAAAATGAAGGAAATGGCATTGTCAAGAAGAGGAGAATTCAATGGATGTTTGTAAAGTTCCTTCTTCCACTGAAGAGTTGGAATTTCTCATTATCAAAGCCACTTTCCATAAGAATTTCATCCCACAATGGCGGAAACATATCACCATCATGATGCATGCTCTATCTGGTGGACCGTCTCCTCTTCCTATTGAAGCAGCAGAAACTTGCATCTTGGTAGCAAACTATTTGGGAAAAAACTGAAGAGCAGAAACAGAGAGAATGACCATCCTTGGAAGATTTGGCATTCATTGAGAAGTTTTCAGACATCATCAAGTGGGAGATTGTGAAGAAGCTTCACGAGTCTTGGTCTGTGGAGGTTCAGGAAGACAAGAAGGAAAAAAGTTGGAATCTGTTCGTGGATGCTCAACAGCAAGATACATGGGATGCTTGGTGCACTGATAATCTTCTATTTGTCCAATTAGCAACCCACTGGAAGTTGGTAGACAGAGTGTTTTTCACAACATACACTATTGAAACCCTCAAAAGCTGGCATTATTATAATGATGCAACAACGATCCTAAGAAGAATGAGTTTTGATACTTTCAGAACATAATATCTTCCCCTCTGTAGTGGTTTGAAAGCTGAGTTCAAAGATGTTGAAAAGAAGGAAGTAGAGGAGATGTTGGCCAGAGAATCCATCAGAGTCTGAAGCCCTCTCTGATACTATCCTGTTGAGTCTAGACCAACTGGTTGAAGCCAACCCCTTGATGAATGCCGCAATAAAGAGGCAAGTGTTAGAACGAGTCCAGAGGTACATAAGAAGAGAGAAGGAAAAAATCAAAGCTGAGAATGAGCTCATAGCAGAAGCCTCCTTTGAGGCCCTAAAAACACTCTTTACAGAAGTCCCCATGGCGACTCAAGGTTCCCTTCCTAGCCAGATTCGTCCTGGAAATATTGATGACAGGCCAGCAAATGTAGTCCCATTGCCAGTTTTTAAGGGAGAGTAGAATGAAGACCTTGATCTTCATGTAATAGAATTCATGGTAGCATGTGTACCTAACAATGCCAGAACCCCTGAGCATTGGTTAGCAATATTCCCCGCCACTTTCAAGAGCGTGGCGTTTCAGTGGTATGAGACAAGCAGCAGGAGCTTTTGGCACTTGGGACGTGGCCTTCCTCACTAAATTTAGGCATGAAGGTTTTGAAGAGCGAATATAAGAGGAGTTCATGAACCTAAGTCAGTCCTCTGGAGAAAGAGTAGAAGCTTATGTCTCGCGAATGGAATCCAACCTGAAGATATGGACTAACCATCATTTGGATGAAGGAATCCAAAAAGGAGTGTTTCTTAGAGGCCTACAACCAAAAATTTGTAAGTTCGTGGAATTGAGAAGACTAGTCAATCTGCAAGCTATAGTGGAAGGTGCAAGATTGTATGACGAAGTTGAAGCAAGGCTATCAATGACTCCAGGAAAAGGAGTCTTACCTCTTCCCATGCCAGGAATGGTATACCCACCAAATGCAGTCCCAAGGACAGTTCCCTATCCCTATCCCCAGATGCAAACAGTGCCACAGTATAATGCACCTAATCCATGTGGTCACCACAGACAACAGTGCCTCAAATGATGGTTCAACCACAACAACAGTGGCCTCAAACAGTTCCTCCAATGGCGACTCAACAACAGTGGAATCCTACCAACAACTGGAATCAACAACCCCAAGTCTCAACAAGAGCTCTGAATCAGAGTAAAAACAAAGGACCTTCTGGATCGACCCAACTAGTTTATGCAGTAATTACAGATGCTTCCCAAAACCCTACTACAAGTACTTCAAGAGGTGAAAATTTGAAGGACTACTTATCCAACTCAGTTGCAAGTATCAAGAAGGAGCTTTTGGATGTGATTACAGAGCAGTTATAGATGCTGAAGGTGAATACTGCCATTATACCCACTCCTACAGGAGCTGGAAGAGATGTGATGCGCTCTAATACATGGTGTAGAAAGTGTCATCAAGCTGGACATTAAGCCACTGAATGTACCCGAAAACCAACCATTCCTGGAGCCTTCTGTTCCTACTGTTTGCGGAAGAACCATACAAAGGATATTTGCTCTCTGAAAGAGATGCATGAATGAAGAAAGAAGAATGAAAATGCAAGATTCAACTTGCTAGAATCCAAAATGACAACATAGGATATTGGACCAAATCCTAGGGAATTTGGTCCTAATTTTGGTCCAAGGAGGTTTCCCTCTCAAATTTATAGAGGACGATAGTCTCACGGTGGTCAGAGATCAGAGGTGGAATGTTATAGGTGTGGAGAAAAGGAACATATCTCCCTGAATTGTCCAAACACTAGACAATCTGTGGATTACAAGCCCTTATGCAACTGATGCAAAGGAGAAGGCCACACTGCAAAGGACTATCCCAGTCTAACCCCTGTAAAGGCCAATGCCACTGATAGCCAACAAAAGGTACAAGAGTCTGCCTCCAATTTGGTAGAGTTGAAAGTTGCCGCTGTGACGTGCACCAAGAAGAAGGAACCAGTGGTTCAGAATGAAAATAATTCTCCTGCCAAGACTGTGAAGTTCAACCTACCTACAGAGGGACAGAGTAGTACAGAACAGAACAGTGCAGTACAAAGCACTACAGTGCCATAGAGAGTTACAGATATAGTCCCAAAGACAGGACCAGAGGCCCAGGAGATAGAAGAGCCAGAAGTACTTCCAGAAAAATAAGAAGTGCCGATGTTGCAATTATTAGAAGAAAAAGGAAATATGAAAATGGGTGTAGCCCCATTTCCTAGCCGGTTGGAGAAGCCTGGGGATCCTATCAAAGATTATGACTTGGTAAAAGACTTAGACACTTTTAAACCAAACTTAACATTTTGGCAGTTGCTGATGCTGTCTCCCAGCTTCCGAAAGAAATTCAAAAGCATCTTGACAAGAAGACGTGGACTAAGGATCGCTTCTTCAACAGCAACCAAGACCAATAAGGCCCCGAAGCCTGTAAAGGAAGTCGATGTAGCTAATGCCTTCCTAGATCCTGGAACCCCAGAGATTAGTATATGGATAGAAGGATGCTTTATTTCAGATGCATTGATTGATGGAGGCTTATCAGTAAACATAATGACGAATGTCACAATGAAGGATTTAGGGTTGCAAGGAATTCAACCTACACAGTGGCTTATCAGATTGGCAGACCAAAGCAGAGTCAAACCGTTGGGCATCCTCCCATACGTAAAAACAACCCTTGCAGGAAGAGACTATTGGCTGACATACTTGGTAGTTAAACCAAATTCTTATGGAACCTCGTACCCTTTGCTGCTAGGAAGACCTTGGCTTTTTGAAGCAAGAGTTAGGACGGACTGGTTCAAAGGAACCCTAACCCTAGGCAAAGGACCCAACAAAGCGGTGTTAATATTGTATGGATCGCAAAAAGGCAATGGATCCAAATCCATTGAAGTCATAACTAACTCCTCTAAGGAGGTAACAGACGGTATATCAGGAGATGAAGAGGTTGTTAAGTAGATCTTTCCTAAGAAAATAGAGGCACAGTCCCTAACAGTGGGCACTGTAAGCCAACTGCCAAGGGAAGCAAAATCCTTGTCCATGGGAGAATATCTCCTGCCTCAACTAGAATTAACTTCGAAAATCACCTTTGACAGTGAAATAGAAGCATGGATGTACTATTTTCCCTGTTACATGATAGTCGGAGAGACAGTACAGAGATAGTACAGAGGTAGAGCAGATATAGAGCGGCTACAGAACAGAGACAGAGTGGATACAGAGATAGTTACAGAGGCAGTAGCAGATACAGAGCCAGAGCCAGAGCTAGAGGCAGAAGTAGAGTTAGAAGCTCTGATAGGAGCCAAAGCAAGTACAGAGGCAGAAGATTTGTTCTTCTCTTACAGAGCCACTACAGAAGCAGAGACAGAGCCTCCAGAGAAAGGGGATGAAAATGATGAGGAAGAAAATGAAGCAAGTTATGAAAGTGCAGATGAAGAATTCCCTCTGATAGAGGATTATCTTTTTGATGTCCCTACAGAGACCTCAAGGGCCAAATATCTCCCGGTGCTAGATGGAATGACCATGGTTCTATTTGGGTTGATCAATGGACCACAAAGTATGCAAAATCTGTATAAGCAATGGATTAAAAGCATAAAAATTAAGTTCACCAGTGGCTCCTGTCGCCCTGACTGTTCAGTCCAAAGAAAAGATGATGATGATGCCCCCTGCCAACAAAAGCTAGACCGGCCTCTAGCAGGTCCGTGCTATGTGACATTTGTGGACTCATCCTCTGAAGATGAATCCCTAAGTCCAGAAGAAATTACCATTCACACCGAAGCAAACAAAGCTCTGATACCCTTCCAGTAACCTAAACAGACAAAGGAGTCATCTATTCAGAAGGAGGACACTGGTTCTAGTGGAACATCAGACGAGGATACTACTCTCTTGAAAGAGTCAAACCTCTATCCAGAAGCAATCAGTGAGACATTTATCCGCAAAGTGGAAGGTGAAAGACAAGTAACGTTCTTGGATACTGAAGGTATCGAACGTCACCTGAAAGTGGGTCTCAAACTTCTAGAAGAAGAATTAGTGCTCCTTCGAGACCTCCTCAAAGAGAACTTAGATGTGTTTGCTTGGTCCTACAAAGACCTAAAGGGGATTGATCCCACAGTATGTCAACATCACATTGATCTAGAACCTGATGCCAAACCTGTAAGGCAAAGACAAAGATGGATGAATCCTAATTACTCTACTTTGGTGAAGGCCGAATTATTGAAACTTCTTGAACCAGAGTTCATCTATGCTGTGGCTAACAGTGAATTGGTTTTGCCCATTGTGGTAGTACCCAAGAAGAACGGGAAACTTCGAATATGTGTTGACTTCCGAAAGCTCAATTCAAAGACGAAGAAGGATCATTACCTATCCCTTTTACAGATCAACTGTTGGACACAGTGGCATGCCATGAGCTGTATTCCCTCTTGGATGGATTCAGCGGATATAACCAAGTCCAAATCGCAGAAGAGGACCAATCTAAAACAACCTTCACCGCAGAATGGGGGACCTATGCCTACAGAGTGATGCCATTTGGGCTCTGTAATGCTCCTGCCACCTTCCAATGAGTAATGATGGCTGCCTTCCAGAATCATCTGCATGATTTCATCGAGGTGTATCTTGATGACTTCTGTGTTAGCTTGATCCGAGAGCACTGGGGACACCTAGAGCAATGTTTTGACAGATGCAGAGAGTATGGGATTTCTCTCAACCCCAACAAATGTGACTTTGGCGTTTCCTCGGGATTTCTTTTGGGCCATATTGTCTCTGCACAAGGGATTGCAACAGACCCGGCGAAGATTGAGAAGATTGCCGCCTTAATAGCACCAACAAACCTCAAGCAATTGAGAGGATTTCTTGGACATGTGGGCTATTACAGAACATTTATTGCATATTTTGCAACTAAGACAGCCCCTCTGCACAAGCTCCTAAGGAAGGAAGCTGATTTCCTTTGGACAAATGACTGTGAAGAAGCCTTTAATACTCTAAAACAGTGCCTGATCCAAGCACCTATTTTGCAGCCTCCTGATTGGATGAAGGAGTTCCATGTGCACACCGATGCGTCAATTGAAGGGCTAGGTGTTGTTCTATGTCAAAAGGGCCCCTCTAAATTAGATCAACCGATATATTATGCAAGCCGAAAGGTCACTGATAGGGAACGGAACTATACAGTGACAGAGCTTGAGTGCTTGGCAATGGTGTTTGCACTGGAGAAGTTTTGACACTATTTATTGTCAACACATTTCAAGTTCTATGTGGATCATGAAGCCCTGTCCTTCTTGATGAACAAAGTAGATGCTAAAGGATGACTGATGAGATGGTTGCTCCTATTCTAGGAGTTCGATTTTGAAGTAGTCACTAAGCCTGGCCATTTCCATGTCTTAGCCAATCATCTGTCCACGGATCCCTCAAATAGAAGAAGAGGAACAAGATGATCCAGACCTTCCTGATGCTTCTTTGTTTCTAGTTGAAACAGTTACTCCTTGGCGTTAAAAAAGTTTTATACTATTGAAACTATAATCAAAATGTGACTTTTTAGTCTAATTGTTCTTGGGCCAAAAACTTTTAAATAGAGAAAGTTAATCTCAAGTTAGAGAGAGAGAGAGAGAATGTATGTGTGTGTGTATGTGTGTGTGTATTTTGATAAAGGTCCAAAGTTATTAATGTAAGAGAAGCCCAAAGGTAGTACTGTAGTATTATAGAAGAGAGTTGCTATAATTATTTTAATCCATAGAGAGAGAGAGAGAGAGAGAGAGAGAATATGTGTGTGTGTTGATAAAGATCCAAAACTATTAATGTGTAGGAAAGGCTCAAATGTAGTATTGTAAGAGAAAGTTAAAATAAAAATTTAAAGCCACACATACACACACACACACACACACACACACACACATACACACACATAGAGAGAGAGAGAGAGAGCATATATGTGTGTGTGTGTGTGTTTTGATAAAGGTCCAAAGCTATTAATATAGGAGAAGTCCAAAGGTAGTATTATGGTATTATTGGAGAGAGTTGCTAAAATTTCTTAAAGCCATAAAGAGATAGAGAGAGAGAGAGAGAGAGATTGTGTGTATGTGTGCATCTTTTGATGAAAATTGAAAGCTGTTAATGTGTAAGAAGGGCCCAAAGTTAATATTGTAGTATTGAGAGAGAGTGTGTGTGTGTGTTTGTGTGTGTATGTGTGTAAAGATCTTAGGCTATTAATGTAGGAGGGGGTCTAAGGTAGTATTATAGGAGAGAGTGCTAGAAAATTTTGAAGTAAAAATTTTTCTAGCACTCTCTTGGGCCTCTCCTACATTAATTTGAAAAAGGTACCTCTCTATCCAAAGTACTTTTCACATTTCTTTCTCTTCTCTCTTATCAATGATTTTTAAAAAGACATCTCTTTCTTGTATCTCATCAATAATTGCTTTTATCTCCTGTCTCTCTCTCTCTCTCATCCAAAAGTTATTTTTGTCTCTCTCCTCCCTCTCTTCTCCATTGAATCCTAATATCTTTCCAATTGAAATTCCTTACATTCAAAATATCTAGAATATATTTTTGATTTTAAAGACTAGGCAAACCATTGATGAATTACTTAGTCAAGGTAAATTAGAGTTTTTATGAGCAATAATCTTTGAAGCTATGTCTTCAGTTCTATAATATACACTAGACAAACCTATCTTGATTTGTTTCTCTATGTGTATGTGCATATGCATGCATGCATGTGCATGTGTGTCTCATTAAGATCTTGTTTCTATATCTCTCTCTTATTCAAAAATTATTGTCACTAAAAAACTATTTTTCTATCCTTCTCTCTCATTAATATATATGCATATGTATATGTGCATGTATTTATGTGTGTATATTGGAAGTCCTAACATGCGCACACACATGTAACACATATGATTAGTTCAAAGAAGTATGACTATATATACATATGTATGTGTGCATGTATTTATGTGTGTATATTGAAAGGCCTAACATATGCACACACACATGTACATACATATGACTAGTTCAAATAAGCATAACTATATTTTATAGCCTAGGAATATTAATATTACAACAACGTGATGTCAAGTTAGCAAAGACATACACAATGAGAGATCAAGTTGATGGTCTCTCTCTCTCTCTCTCTCTCTCTCTCTCATTAATCATATTGATTGAGTATTGAATTTATACTTATTTTCACCAATCAATATCCCTTCTTGCCACCACAACAAATAATCTACAAATGTGCAAGCTTTAATAATGAGTTTTTAAAAAATCAATGTTTAATGAGGTTGCTAGAGCCATGTATAAAGAAAAATGTTTATTTAGTATTTGGAATTGATAGCAAATGTAGACATCTTTATACACCAACCCATGCTTATTGTAGAGGACTTATATCTCATATTTGGAAAGAGAATAACTTTTCTAACGTCACTCATAGTGTGACAGTAAAGTAAAAACTCTACTAATTCTTAGAGCAAATGTATTTTATTTTGTTGAGAAAATACATACATACCTTGTTTGGTTAGCTATGATCAAAATCATGAACTATCAATTTTTTGTGGAATAATAGTACACTTGCCAAAGGTCAATGTAGTATAAATCTAGATCAGGATTGCTTGTAAAAATTATTTTGTATTGTAAATGTGTGTGTGTGTGTGTGTGTGAACTATTTACAAGTAAAAGCGAACTATTTGTTATGACACATACCATAATCCAATGTAAAATAAATTCGGTTAAACCTATAATACTCACACAAATACTTTTGTCTTGCAAATGTGAGATATTCATATATATATATAAGTAAAGAGAGAACGTTTTTATTTTAACACATATCACAATCCAATGTGATACAAGTTCTATCAATTTGGAGTGCTTGTACAAATTTTTCCATATTGCAAACATGAGAGAGAGAGAGAGAGAGAGAGAAAACTATTTGTTGAAACACATTTCGTAATACAATATAATATAGATTCTATCAATCCAGAGTGCTAGCACAAATTATTTTTGGATTGCAAGAGAGAAAGAGAGAGATAGAGAGACATATAGATAGATTTTGTGTTGTGTGAGAGGAGAGAAAAAGAGGAAGAGATGGAGAGAATGAGCTACTTACACACACACACACACACACATAGAGAGAGATTGAGAGAATGAAGGTGGTGGTGAAGGCAATGATGGCGGTGGTGGTGGTAGAGCTAGGCACGGTGGCGATGGTGGTAGAAGGTGAAGTGGAGATGGGTACATCTGAGGATGGAATAAGTAAACTATGTGGAATAAGAATAGAGGGCTTGCCCAAAAAAAATCGCTCAAAAAACTCGCTTCTTGCCCTTCCCCAAGTTGGTTCCAATGGAGCATCATAGAAGAGGAGAGCACTCCCTTGAAGGAGTTGGATCTATACCCAAAAGCCATAGGACCTTCATTTGCGAAGTGGAAGGTGAAAAGAAATTAACATTCGTGGATGTTGATGATACTAAATATCACTTGAAAGTGGGTATCAGTCTTCCAATTCCTCCATGACCTACTGAAGGAGAACTTGCACTACAAGATATAGACCTTATACCGACGTTTAAAGCGACAAAAATACAAACAACAAAATTTTCCCCCATCGTCGCAAAAAGCGTAGTTATTGACGACGCCATAGAAACGTCGCTATTGGCGTCGCTATATGTACCGCTATTAGCATCGCAAATTTACTGGTTGCGTCGCTATTGGCGTCGCTATATGCGTCGCTATTAGCATCGCATTTGCGACGCGCATAGCGACGGCAATAGCAACGCTACCAGTAAATTTGCGATGCTAATAGCGACAGTAACATGGATTAAAAAAATTTGTGGCAGGGCAGCACTCTGTGCTGTATGAGAGCCATACAAAATAGTTTATGCACTACTGTATACAAAGTGCTTGCAAACAAAAAGAATATATACTGAAATCATAAAACTGATATATGAAATAAATACATGATCGCATAAAAAGCGATTGGTACAATCATGACAGGATATCAGTAATACATAGAAAATGTCTACATAGATCAGGCGACTAAAAAAGAAAGGTGTGTGAGCTCCAAGGATCCAAGGGCGAGCTAGAAATCCTCGTCCCCTGAAAGCTCGTCCCACCGCAAAGGAGCATCGAACAGATTCTGCAAAAAAAGAAACAACACATCAATCCACCATACAATAATGCATTCAAATATCTCATGGTAACTATGGACAAGAAAGATGAGTGACTTATAGGGCCGCCGCGTCTATACAATCGGCCGGTCAATGCATTGAGACCGTGTCTCTCTGCATATCGAGTCTCAAGGCCTTGTGGATCGCGATTTGTAATGGAGTGCTGCAAAGAAGACAAAATGCTAACCATTAGAAACATGATTGTCAGTACACATAATATTTCAAAAAAACAAACAAGCAAAACAAAAGAGAAACTTACAAAGTCCTCCAAATATGTCATGTGGCCGCCACTCCCAAGATGATTGACCGCTCCGGCCTCGAGTCGTGCCCTCGCCACCTCTGCTGCTAACTCCAACGTCCTGGAGAATCTGTACCCTCCTCCCTCAGTCGGCGCCAGTCGTCTGCATCTAGCCACTCAGGCTTTGCAACCCCACTCTTGATTGCCTTGCGTGTGTCGGATCGTCTATGTGACATGTATGCACGCATGCAATCCATCATCCAGCCTGTAGAGAATCTATCTACTGCGGCTGGCACCAGAAACTCCTCGTACAAGGATGCTACTATGTAGCCCTTGCTCCCCTCCGGTATGTTCTTCCAATGATCCAGGACGTTGTGCCGAAAAACTTACTGGCACAACTCTCTCATGCGAGCCATCACCCTCCTCCCCTCATCATTCATGATGATGGCTCCTGACCTTGCGTCGACTAGATATCCATAACCCCTAGGAGTATGCCTAAGGTGGGTCCTCTCACATCTCTGTCCACGCTCCTGGGCATATCCAGGAGACCCCTCTACATCCGGTGTACCGACGGGGGTAACCTCTCTTGGAGTGACACCCAAAGTGGTGGCACCAAAAGGGGTGCCACGTGCTGACGGCAATGCAAAAGCTAGAGTAACTAGAGTAGACGTCCCCACAGGTGTGACAAATCTTGGAGGTGACGCAGCTCTAGCTGAACGACGAGACGGAGACACCACATCCGTGTCTCCACAGCAGCATCCCCCTGTCCCCGATACAGTCTCTCCCTCTAGCCCAAGTCGTGAGCGTCGAGATCGTCTGCTCGAAGCTGAAGCATTCGATCGCGTTGAAGCAGATCTAGCAGAGCGCCCTGATGAAGAACGAGATAGCTCCTGGTCTGCCATCTCTCTAAATCTTGCGAGCTGGTTTGGAGACATGCGTGCGAAGATGTCCTGCAACTTCTCATCGCTCATCTCTCGACTCATCCTGAAAATATCACCTGCACAGATAAAAAATGGTGTTAGAATAATCAATTTAAATTATACAAAGCACAGTAATATAAATCATTTTTAAAAAATCCCTCTTAAAATGTATATCTTATGTATCTTTATAAGAGATCTAAACAACGAATTGAGTAAGTGGATGCTCCAAGTATGAAGTATCCTATGGTCCCATGTTAATCTCCTGACACAACTCCGCATACATTGGAAGGTCAAAAGACATGTCGCCACAAAAGAATGAGTCCGCCTCATTCTCAAAAAATTCTTGGACTCTTGTATTTCCATCATTGTTAGCCGATGCGGGCTCCAAGCTTTCGATGGCCTCCACCCCTTGTAATATCGACCCCTCTATTTGCATATTATCTTCATCTATGCTTGGAACATCGCTTTGATAATATACTCTCGCACTTTAGGGAGTTGAAGGTATAACATACCACCATCGAGGTTGTCGGGGGTTTGGATAGAAGATTACCTATTCACAAACACGTACAAAGTGAGTTCAAACCATTGTGACATAAACCATGTCGTATTACAATTAGCAAGCAAATGACTCCATGCACCTGTTCACAATGGGCCAGCAACACAAAGGTGTCATGCAAATCTGTCCATTTTGTTTCGGAATCTATTTCAAGAAATCCTGATGGACCTCGTCGAATTGTTGCTCCAGCTCCTCCAAGTACCACTTTGAACCACTGCACATCGAATAGTATCATGGAGAAGCTACGGTAATCCACTGTAATAATACTTTGCAAGTTCCCAAAATACTCCATCTCATCCACAACCGTGTTCGGATCCATTGCTCGTCGTCGGCTCTCTTGCTCGAACCTTGCCATGACACCACAGTCCATTGTGGAGCGCATTTTGTTAATACGCTCCATGCGAAAATGTCGTCCGCGCAACCACGCTGTACTATATATTTTGTACTCTACATTGAAACACTCAAATTAGATGTCGCATATAAAATTTAGATACGACAGATTCTAAACCCCTCATCACCTTTGGACTACATCCCTTCGAGAATTCCCACTCCTCCATTGAGACCTCTGTCCCTTCGTTGGATGCTGCGGTCAAGGCTCCATGCAACCATCGTGTTGACATAAACCGCGGCATCTCCTCCATGCCTTCGGGATATTGAATCATTCGATGACGCGTACTACACATCGGAATTCAGCTCGCACTTCCTCTCGATCTTGCCTTGCAATCTGGTACTTCGCGAGCCACATCTCCATGGAGGCTGCTCCATATAGACCTCTTCTTGCAAATCACCATGCAAGAAGGCATTCTTTACATCCATCTGATGCAAAGGCCATCCCTTTGATGCAGCCATAGCAATGACTGCTCTTACGGTTGCCATCCTTGCAACTGGACTAAATGTTTCTTCATAATCAATGCCATATGTTTGTGCATATCCCTTGACTTCTAATCTTGCCTTGTATCTGTTCACAGAACCATCTCCATTGTGCTTCACCTTATAAACCCACTTACAGCCAATTGCATTCTTACCTTTAGGCAAAGGTACCAACTCCCATGTAGCATTTGCTTCCAAGGCATCCATTTCTTCATCCATGGCTTTCTCCCATTTTTATTTTCCCATGGCTTGCTCAAAAGAAGTGGGTTCTGGTTCCTGTATCACTTTGACCATATATGCATAGTGAATGGCTGTAAATCCATCATATTTCAGCCTATCCACTGGATACCTAGCTCTCGTAGACCTGCGCAAAATAGGTTCACTCCTAGGTGCTCTTAAAACATCCCTCGTCTTCCTTACTCCAGGTGTAACAATAGAAGGAATACCCAACTCATCATCAATGCTCTGTTCTGAGCCACTGGATTCACCATCCACAAAAGAGTGACCTGCATTCACATCAAATATGGGCTGATCTACCTTCTCTTTTCCTTTTCGTGATACCTGTATACCACTATCTGCATTGCTTTGAGAAGATTCTCCTGATCTCAATCTGCTTGTCCATGGCGAAGAATGTGAACCACTGCTAGAGGACGCTCCAGGTACACTAATATTTTGTGACTGCTGTTGTGAATTCTGTGCAGCATTACCATTTTGTGCATCTACATCATCAATCACATTTACTGGTTTATACCAGCTACTCATGTCATAAAAAACAACATCTCTGCTCACTGTAAACTTACGAGTAGAAGGGTTATAGCATCTATACCCTTTCTGCTGCAGAGAGTAACCAATAAAGATGCACTTCTCAGCTTTTGGATCCAACTTGGATCTCAACTCATCTGGTACATGTACATAGGCAATGCAACCAAAAATTTTCAAATGAGAAATATCTGGTTTCCTACCAATATACCTCTCCTCTGGAGTCATCCCATGTATTGCTACAATGGGAGTCCTGTTCATTATGTAGACTGCTGTAGCAACTGCTTCAACCCAGTAAAAATTTGGCAAGTCTTTTTCGTTGAGCATGGCACGAGATACCTCTCCAATATGCCTGTTTTTCCTTTCTGCAATTCCATTTTGTTGTGGGATATGACTACATGAATATTGCTGCTTTATGCCATGCTCCTGCAAGAACCTTGCAAACTCATTTGAGAGGTACTCTCCCCCTCCATCTGACCTTAGGCATTTTATTTGCAGACCTGTTTCTTTTTCAACCATAGCTTTAAGAGTTTTGAAATGCCCAAACACTTTACTTTTCTTCTTCATAAAATACACCCAAACTTTTTTGCTATAGTCATCAATAAAAGTGACAAAATAATGACAGCCTCCAAGAGATGCAGCTTTAGTAGTCCACACATCAGAGTGGATTAATTCCAATGGCTTCTTACTCTCTTGAACATGTCTAGGAAATGGTTTCCTTGCGTATTTTCCAAACTGACAGGCTTCACATACCTTATGCATTTCTGCAACCTTGAATTTAGGCAATCCTGCAACAATATTTTGGGCCTGCATTGGTTTAAGTCGCTATACATTAACATGACCAATGCGTTTATGCCAGATATCAATATCTGCAACTACACCGGTCCCATGTGCAAACATTGTTGTACTCAATTCAGACATGTCTACATCCAACGTAAACATTCTGCCCTTCTTCTTTCCTTTTTCTATCAAGCGACCTTTATTTTTCATATCCTCAACAAAGCATCCATGAGTATTAAATCTGACCTGCAAGCCCTGCTCAACCATTTGACCAACAGAAACCAGATTCTTGGTGATATTCGGGACATAAAATACATCGGACAGGTATTTATTTTTTCCATCTTGCATAGACAAAGGAATTTTTCCAATCTGCACAATAGGATGTGCAGTATCATCACCAATCTCCACAAATCCTGGTTTTTCCATTTTCCTTGCATCCTCCATCCATTCTGCATGACCTGTCATGTGGTTTGATGCACCTGAGTCAACATACCACACATCGTTGATTTCTTATGCACTTGTCACAAAATTATTCATGTGCTGCACCATAAACAAATGCTCATTTATGTCATCACCCTGTCTACTAGAAGATGCATAATTTCCTTGTTGCAGTTTTCCATTCATGATGTTATTCTGCTTTTTATAGCAGTCTTTAGCCATATGACCCATTTTACCACAGTAGTAGCATTCAACATTACTGTTTGCATTTTGGCCTCTTTGCCATCCACCACGACCTCTTTGGCTCCCCCTGCCTCTAGAGTTACCACATCCTCCTCCATAGGACTCGTTTTCTTGAGTTTGCTGCATATTCTGATTTCTACCACGGCCTCCAAATCGGCCTCCTCTACCTCTGCCTCTACCTCTTCCAGCATTTGAGTAGAAGACAGCTTCTTTTGAAGTTCCTCCTGAAGAAGATGCACCACCATTTCTGTGCTCCTCAGAAATTAGAAAGAGCAATCAACTCCTCAAAATCAAAAAATCTTTCACGAACTGAAATGGATGTCCGAAACTGTGCATAATCCTTTCCTAGACCATTCAAGGTCACAGAAACTAAATCATCATCTTCCACTGGCGACCCAATGGAAGCAAGTGCATCTGCAATCTTCTTCACCTTCATGTGATAGTCATTGATGCTCATATTTTCTCTTTGCACATTATGCAACTCTTGCTTGAGCTGCATTTTCGTGGCTTGCGTATTTGTGCTATACATTTTTGACAAAGTATCCCATGCCTCCTTTGGCGTACTTGCATCCTGAATATGCACAATCATAGAGTCTGAAATACTGATAGACAGCCAGTACATAACTTTCCTGGCTCTCTCATGCCATGCTTTAAATGCATGCATTTACTGTTGATTGGGAGCATCAGGAAGAACTGGTTCTTCTTCATTTCCTGCAACAAATTCCCAATATCCTTTTCCCATAAGGAAATTCGTCATTCTAAACTTCCATGCTTGGAAGTTGTTTTTGTAATAATAGTGTTTTTTAAAAAAATCAATGAAGCCTATGTGCAAGGTACCTGAATAACTCGATCACACTCGTATCGCTCCACCCGTATTTTGCTTGCACACTTAAGAGTGCAAGCAATGTCTTCAACCGAGATACTCGGCACCCATCATATAATGGTATGGATGCTTCCTCTCTAAGCGGATCAGATGTCTCGATATCCATGGGAATCAATGCATCGATCATTGCCTCTATCTCAGGCTCCAAGATTGTAGGTAGGTTTGGAAGGTTGTTTGTCTCCTCTGGCATTGACGGTATAGATTGGCCTTGCGAGTGGTGGATTGGCTCCTGCACTCCATCCATCGCACATCCACGAACTCTTCTAATTGGCCGCAAAGGGTGCACTCCCCCTTGGGACGAGACATCACCCTCTGGACCAGTAAATTTGCCAACAAGACCCAATCTTATTGTGTATGGTTTTCAATTAGCTTGCGAGTACAATGCATGATTAATATTAACTTCAAATTACCGTTTGCTGAAAATCCACAATCGCCTGATCAATGATCTCAGATTGAAACTCGTCAAATCGTCGTACGTGTTCTATAGACAATCGATGTTTTCGTCTAATTGCAAACTTGCATTGAGAGCAAGGACATCGAGCTCCACTCGTGATATGCCAGGGTGACCGTTGTGCATTTATGTCACCGACTTGTCAGTTGCAGATGCGGTTGGTACACCGCCCATGAATAATAGCTAGATGACAGCTATCCTTATCTACTCTAGTTTGTGGCTCAGTTAGTATGCCACCTTAGTTAGTTGAGTTTGGTTTGAGACCCATATATAGGGTTTTTCTATTTCTATGTACGAGAGTTCTTTTTGGCTTACACAACTAAGAAGAGAAAAACTATTTTCAGCCTCCACTCTTGTGTGTATTCCCCCATTGTGCAAGCAAGAAAGCTACAAGTGAGACTCCTTTCTTCTCTCCCACAATCTTGACATGGTATCAGAGCCTTGTTCGTGGTAAGGAGCTCAAGAAAGCAAGCCAAGTTCGCGGTGTTCTGGTAAGAGGACCAGTGTTACTTTCATTTTTCTATTTTAGGAGCAAGTCTTTACAGGTAGCACAGCCGGAAAGTGCAAGAGTGCATTGTCTCAGATTGAGACGCCCTTCACGGTGTAGCAAGAGGGCAGTATATGTTGTGGAACAGCACATGAACAATTCTGTGACAAGTGCAGAAGAAAGCAACGAAGTGTGGTATGTTGACTCAGGTGCATCAAACCACATGACAGGTCATGCAGAATGGATGCAAGATGTAAGAAAAATGGAAAAACCAGGATTTGTGGAGACTGGTGATGATACTACACATCCTATTGTGCAGATTGGAAAAATTCCTTTGTCTATGCAGGATGGGAAAAATAAATACCTGTCAGATGTATTTCATGTCCTGAATATCACCAAGAATATGGTTTCTGTTGGTCAAATGGTTGAGCAGGGCTTGCAGGTCAGATTTAATCCTCATGGATGCTTTGTTAAGGATATGAAAATAAAGGTCGCTTGATAGCAAAAGGAAATAAGAAGGGCAGAATGTTTACATTGGATGTGCAGACATGCCTGAATTGAGTGCAGGAATGTTTGCACATGGGACCGGTGTAGTTGCAGATATTGATATCTGGCATAAACGCATTGGTCATGTTAATGTACAGTGACTTAAATCAATGCAGGTCCCAAAATATTGTTGCAGGATTGCCTAAATTCAAGGTTGTAGAAATGCATAAGGTATGTGAAGCCTGTCAGTTTGGAAAACAGGCAAGGAAACCATTTCCTAGACATGTTCAAGAGAGTAAGAAGCCATTGGAATTAATCCACTCTGATGTGTGGACTACTAAAGCTGCATCTCTTGGAGGCTGTCATTATTTTGTCACTTTTATTGATGACTATAGCAGAAAAGTTTGGGTGTATTTTATGAAAAAGAAAAGTGAAGTTTTTGGGCATTTTAAAACTCTTAAAGCTATGGTTGAAAAAGAAACAGGCCTGTAAATAAAATGCCTAAGGTCAAATGGAGGGGGAGAGTACCTCTCAAATGAGTTTGCAAGGTTCCTGCAGGAGCATGGCATAAAGCAGCAATATTCATGCAGTCATACCCTACAACAAAATGGAATTGCAGAAAGGAAAAACAGGCATATTGGAGAGGTATCTCGTGCCATGCTTAATGAAAAAGACCTACCAGATTTTTATTGGGCTGAGGCAATTGCTACAGTAGTCTACATAATGAGCAGGACTCCCACTGCAGCAATACATGGGATGACTCCAGAGGAGAGGTATACTGGTAGGAAACCAGATATTTCTCATTTGAAAATTTTTTGTTGCATTGCCTATGTTCTTGTGCCAGATGAGTTGAGATCCAAGTTGGATCCAAAAGCTGAGAAGTGCATCTTTATTGGTTACTCTTTGCAGTAGAAAGGGTATAGATGCTATAACCCTTCTACTCGTAAGTTTACATTGAGCACAGATGTTGTTTTTGATGAGATGAGTAGCTGGTATAAACCAGTAAATGTGATTGATAATGTAGATGCACAAAATGGTAATGCTGCATAGAATTCACAGCAGCAGTCACAAGTTATTAATGGACCTGGAGCGTCCTCTAGCAATTGTTCATATTCTTCGCCATGGACAATGCAGATTGAGATCAAGAGAATCTTCTCAAAGCAATGTAGATAGTGGTATGCAGGTATCACAAAAAGGAAAAGAGAAGGTAGATCAGCCCATGTTTGATGTGAATGCAAGTCACTCTTATGTGGATGGTGAATCCAGTGGCTCAGAACAGAGCATTGATGATGAGTTGGGTATTCCTTCTATTGTTACACCTGGAGTAAGGAAGACTAGGGATGTTTTGAGAGCACCTGGGAGTGAGCCTACTTTGCATAGGTCTACCAGAGCTAGGTATCCTGTGGATAGGCTTCATATGATGGATTTACAGCCATTCACTATGCATATATAGTCAAAGTGATACAGGAACCAGAACCCACTTCTTTTGAGCAAGCCATGGGAAAAGAAAAATGGGAGAAAGCCATAGATGAAGAAATGGATGCCTTGGAAGTAAATGCTACATGGGATTTGGTACCTTTGCCTAAAGATAAGAATGCAATTGGCTGTAAGTGGGTTTATAAGGTGAAGCACAATGCAGATGGTTCTGTGAACAGATACAAGGCAAGATTAGTAGTCAAGGGGTATGCACAAACATATGGCATTGACTATGAAGAAACATTCAGTGGCAACCGTAAGAGCAGTCATTGCTATGGCTGCATTAAAGGGATGGTCTTTACATCAGATGGATGTAGAGAATGCCTTCTTGCATGGTGATTTACAAGAAGAGGTCTATATGGAGTAGCCATCAGGTTATGTGCATGTTGTTCATCCTGAGTTTGTTTGTAGGTTGAAGAAAGCCTTGTATGGCTTGAAGCAAGCACCTAGAGCATGGTCTGACAAGATAGGACAGTATCTTGTTACTATTGGCTTTCAGATTTCCAAGGTAAATTTCTCACTTTATGTGAGAAAAACAGAGAAATGTATTATGCTGCTTGTCATTTATGTTGATGATTTGATTATCACAGGTGATAGTGATGAAGATATCCTTCATGTGAAAATGCTATTGAAGCAAAAGTTTGAGATGAAGGATTTGGGAGAGCTGCGTTATTTCTTGGGCATTGAGGTGATTAGATCACCAAGTGGAATATGGCTCTTACAGAGGCAGTATGGATTGGACATGCTGTCCAAATATGGGATGACAGGCTGTAAGCCTATTTCATTTCCTTTGGAGCAGAATGTGAAGTTGAGCGCAGATGCAGGTGAGCTTCTCAAAGACCCTACTATGTACAGACGCATAGTAGGAAGTTTGATTTATATGACTATTACCAGGCCAGATTTGAGCTATGCTGTTGGATTGGTAAGTCAGTTTATGCAGGCTCCAAGGAAACCAAATTTGGATGCGGCTAGACGCATACTCAGATATGTGAAGTCCACATTGCAGTATGGACTATTTTATGAGACTGGGGTTCAGATATAGTTGCATGGATACACTGATGCTGATTGGGTTGGTAGTATTTCTGATAGACGATCTACCAGTGGATATGTGTTCTCTTTTGGGAGTGCTGCAGTCACTTGGAGCAGCAAGAAACAGCCTACAATTGCCTTGTCGAGCATAGAGGCTGAGTACATGGGTGCAGCAATGGCTGCATGTGAGGTAGCTTGGTTGCATAAGCTACTTTATGATATGCATCAGCCTACAGATGGGCCAGTTGTCATTTATTGTGACAACATGAGTAGTATACACTTGGCAAATAACCCAGTCTATCATGCTAGAACAAAGCACATTGAGATGCATTATCACTATGTGCGGGAGAGGGTTTTACTAGGTCTTATTGATCTAGTTTATGTCAGCACACAGGATCAGGTAGCTAACATATTCACGAAGGCATTGGGCGCAGAGAAGCTGCGCAAATTCAAAGACCTACTTGGTGTGCAGGAATTGGGATTGAGCTCGAGGGGGAGTGTTGAGATATCGAGCTCCACTCGTGATATACCAGGGTGACCGTTGTGCATTTATGTCACTGACTTGTCAGTTGTTGCAGATGTGGTTGGTACACCGCCCATGAATAATAGCTAGATGACAGCTATCCTTATCTACTCTAGTTCGTGGCTCAGTTAGTATGCCACCTTAGTTGAGTTTGGTTTGAGACCCATATATAGGGTTCTTCTATTTCTATGTACGAGAGTTCGTTTTGGCTTACACAAGTAAGAAGAGAAAAACTGTTTTCAGTCTCCACCCTTGTGTGTATTCCCCCATTGTGCAAGCAAGAAAGCTACAAGTGAGACTCCTTCCTTCTCTCCCACAATCTTGACACATGGGACACGCTGATTAAGACACGCCTCGCGATCTTGAACAATAAGACCTTCTTCGTTTTCCATCTTATCTACATTACAGCAAACGAGGCTCAAATGGATGGCTTTATGGAGATGTATGTCAAGTTGCAAGTTGACCATAAGCTCTTGCTTGAGAGGTTTTAGCCTCTGCAAGAGCTTGAGAAGCAAATTTTGTAAAACATTGAGGTTGATATTGATGCATCCATGGTATTGAAATCTAAACTTCAAGATATAAGAAATGCTTTATTGATTAATGTAAAGAATGCATTGTATATAGTATTTGAGAGATTTATTAATGTTATATCTCGGCCATATACCATGCTCAAGGATTTGTTTGTCCCGGTAGATAATTATTCGTTATTGTAAAAAAAAAAAGCATTGGTTCATAAGGTTCATGAGTCGAAGACTAAATGTTTGGACTTGACTAAAAGATTGGATAATAGCTTAGATGCTAAAAGGAAAAGTGATGAATATATTACTTCATCATTGCAACAAAAAGATTGGTGACAAGGATGCTATGATTAATGAAGTTCTTCACGAGGTGAATATAGAGTTGAAGGGGATGGAACACGATTCTTCTTTGGGATTTAATGGTGATAAGTCAATTATTGAGGTGTCTTCTTGTGCAACCATTATACCTTATATACCTAGCTACGGTCTCTAGGTTATGTACTTTGAGTATCTTAGAGGGGATTTACTAGGATTACTTATACAATTGCACTAGAGGGCTTTGAGTATAAGTAATCCATTTTGGAGCCCCAAGAGGAACACCAAGGAAAAGGGAATTCTCTTCCAAGAAAATCTATCTTGTAACATCAACAAGCTTGTTTATCATGTTTCATATGATCACAATGAAGAAAAGAACACCAGGCACAACAAATCTTCATACAGCATCATGTAGATCTCCCACGGATTTGATAGAATCAACCATATTCTTCAATATCTTCACAAAATCAATCAATAGAACAAAGAAAGCAAAGGAATACACCATCTTTGAATGGAAATACATCACATAGTATTCATCTTCAATATCTTCATAGTCTTCTCTCTCAATCTCTCATATACAATCACTCTGGTTGAGTGGAATTGGCTATCTCTGGCTCTCTCTCTCTCTCTCTCCATCAATAATACATCATATCCTCACTACAATCTCTCAAAATCACTCTCAATAATCCTTCTTAGGTCGTGGATACCCCTCCCAAGAGGTATGTCTAATATGAAGAGTCACCAGAGCCACTACAGTGTCCTTTCATAGCTCACTACTGTCACTTCACTCTAGTATTCTCTTGAGTCTTCAGCAGCTACTTCTTCCACTTCTTCCAGCTCTTTTGCACTTGTATTCACCTCTTTCCAATGCTAGAAAACTTTCCCAAGCTACACTCTCATCCATCAGAACACATACAGAAGCATACAGAACAGTCACACAGAACAGTACCAGAACAGCTACAATACAGAACAGAACAGAACAGAGACAGAGGCTCTACAGAAGACCTACAGAAGGTTATAGAAGGTCATCAAAACCACATACCTCATACTCAAACCATTCCAAACTCTCACAAACCATTCAATAAGCTTTCACAATATCTCAATCTTCATCAATCAATACTCCATCCCTCCTTACAGAAGATAATCAGAACAAAACAGACCAAAACAGAGCGAAACAGAAGGTATACAGAACCTATCAAAACATCATAGAACCACTAATAATCATCATGAACTTCCAAAACCCAATCATTATCATCCAAAACACTCTCAAACAACTTCCAAACCAATCAATCATCTCATAAAATCAACCATTCAGCTCTCAAAAACAACAAAAATCAGCCAAAAAACAAGTCATTTCAACACTCAACATATCCCCACACTTAATAAGGAAGCGTCCTCGCGACCCAGGAAAAAGGGAATACAAGTTCAGTTAAAAGCTCAACTTTGATCTTCAATATCGTTTCACAATGAATCCATCCACCACGACCCCAACTTATAACCTGTTTCTGATATAAAAATACAAAGAAAGGAAAACCCTTTTTACATTAACACTTCTGATCGAATCTAAAAATCTCAACAAATTTATAAAGGATATAAGAGTTTGCTTCTTCGTTATCAGCATCAACTTCAATTCTGCAACCACGACCCCATCACCACAATTGTCCAAAATGTAGCTCGCACACGAAATCCAATCCAATAGGAAACCACCACGTTCGTTTGACATAAATGAACTCACAACACAAACACTAATACACAACACAACCATCTGAATGACTCCTTCAAAAAGAGAGTTTTTCATTTAAAAAGCATCCACCATACATTGGAAAGGTATCAATGAAGATGATCCCTCTTAAAAGATTGATGTTGTCGGAAACGATCCATAGACAAGGATTCATCTACAAAGTTTTTAGGAGGATTTTGAAAAAACTGGAGACAGCACATCCTTTCCAACAGGACCAAGTATCTGCTAGGCAAACAAAGGGCATGAAAATACAATATCTCCAGCTGCTGGGAATCAATGCTCACATTGACATTCATGCACAACTTTGGAATAGGCTTGGAATCATTATGAGAGTGCCTATGCATATACGCCAGGTACCAAGCAAAGTGAGCAGTTAATCTCACTGAGGGATCTGCAGACTGTGAATACTGCTGAGCAAAATGAACATAGTTCTGATAAGCTTGACTGGAAGTTGTCCATTCTCCTGGAATTACTGGCCAATTAATCTGAGGTCACGTAAGGCAATCATCCGAACTCCATTCCCTTCTTCTGGAAATCTGATTATCAAACCCGTCACAGTCACTAACCAACTGAGGTGGTTGAGATATAGAAGTGTTAGGAGAGGGTAATGGAATAAGGAAAAGTGGATGTAGGGAGGGATAGGAAAAATCATAAAAAGAAGAAAAGGTTAAAGAAGGAGTGGCAGAAATTTGTAGGGAATCACTAAGGAAGGGTGTTAACTGATAAATAGGAAATGTGGAGGGTACATTAATGGATGGAGAAGGACAGGGTGGAGAAGGGGAAAATACCCTATCCTCAATAAAGGAACAGTAAGTAAAAATGGGAATTTGAGGGAAAGATGAAGGTTGGAAAAGAAGGGGTAAAATAGTGGTGGAATTAGATTGACAAAGGGAAAGATATATAGCATAGCGGTGAGCCATTTGTTGGTAATAGAGGAGGGTAGGAACAGAAGGTCCTAAGAGAGATCATCGATGATAGGCATCAAAGAAGGTAGAATCAAACGGATTATGTTTTGAAAGATAGGCTAAGAGATCCATCCTCAGTTGATTAGTACTCTGGGCAGAGGTAGGAGCTGTGTTGTGTCTTTGATTTAGGACCACCGAATCAATCATGGGATGCCACGAATTATCATGACAATCACCCACTTTGGAGGAATAACTATGGAACATATCAGCTATGCGCAACTCCAAATGATTGACATACAAAACAGCCTGTAAGACCACATCCCCCACATACCATGCCATATCCACCTCATCTGGAATTAACAAGTCTCCTCGTAGATACATGTATGACATCAACATGGTATCTGGCGTGACAAAATCTTCAAATACCATTTTGACTACCTCTGTCAACAACTCAGCAGACCAAGCCCCACTCCATCCATCCTCTGGAAGAGGTAAATCCATCGTGGAAAGCTTCATGTAGAAAACCAACTTCTATAAGTGGTAGTGGACAAAGAAAGAATTGTCTGGGGAGACATATTCCTGAAACTGCTCAAAGGTAAACCATAATAAGTCCATTCTGGACTGCAATCTTTCCACTTTATCTTGGAATAGAGGGCACAAAGTAGCCTGTCTCTGAAGAGCAGCCAAGTCCTGCTGTGAAAGAGAAGGAATCAATGGAACATGAGGGCTCGGAGGAACCGAGCGGGACTGTGCCAGTTGATCTTGCAACTGCTTGATTTGGGAGGCTTGGTTTGCCACTGTGTCATTAGCCATCTATAAAGCTGAAAGTTTATCATCTAAGAGAGTTTGGAATTCTTGCGCTTCTCGGGACATCCTCTCCTTCTCCTCTGAAAGGCTAGTAACCTGTGATTGAGCCTCTAGTAACTGGGACTTCAAAGAAGAGATCTCATCGCTTTGGGTGGCAACCAGTTGGGTTTGTTGTTCCATTTGCTTAAATAAATCAGCTAGGGTATCCTTCTTCATAAAAAGACGCGTACAGCTGTTGAACACAGGCTGTCACTGACAACTCAATGGAGCTCTGAATATCCTTACAGAGAAAAGGAATTGCATCTCCTGAAACAAGACTGTTCAGGAGGGAACTCAGATCTCCAATGATCCTTCTCGAAATGCTCTGAACAGGTTATTACAAGTGAGATACCCAGGGAGATCACTGCCAGAGGTAGCAGGAATGGGTACTGAAGGAAGTACGGAAGGAGCTTTATCCGCTACCCTCTTCAAGCGTTTGCATTGTATGACTAGGGGAGGCAGAGAATCATCATCCTCTATGTCAATGGGTTCTGACTCTTCTGAAGGTGGAGGAGGAGGTACTGGATCTGATGAAGGAGGTGGAGGCACAGTCTTCTATAAACCTAAATAGGTCAAGAAGGCAAACAAATATGATCCATATGTGACATTGGTAACATTACCCCTGGTGACTTTAACGAAATGCTGATCCATTTTAGTAGGGAGGTAAGTGCTCCAATCAATAGCAACTCCTTTCAACACCATCCTGGAAGCTGTGAAAAGCTCTTTGGACAAGTACTGGGATGGCGTTTTGGCAGGCATAAACCTGTCCTGGAGAAACTGACAGATCATCTTCCATACAGGATCAGTAATCATAGAAAAGGAAACTCCTGAAGAGTTTATCACCTTCTTAACATCGAGGATTTCCCTGGTCTGCTTTTGCAACAGCTTTAGAATCTCTTCATTAGAGAAGAGCTAACGAGTGGTAACAAAAGATTTACCTTTGGAGGGTAGAGACAGAGCCTTTCCTAAGCCTCGAGGTGTCAAAGTCATAGAAATTCCCTGGACTAGTCCTGTCTTCTTGCTGTAAGAGGCCAGAAACGCATCACATAACAACGGATCCTCTAGAAGTAATGGAAAAGAAGTAGCCACAAAAGCAGCAAGTCCCGCCTTCGTGAGAGGCTCAAAAGTAAGTAGGAAAGAGTAATCCCTACTAACGAGTGGGACGTACTGGATAGGGGGAGGAGCGTGAGAAGGCGCCATTCAGATGGTTATACACACACCACAAACACAGACAATCAATGAGAATGCCTGCAAAGCAACAGACAAAAAACCAAGGATAAGAGAACAACCACACAAGAAATCGCGACTCGACCAACTAACCCCAAGCAAACCACATCCTAGAAAAAATTCGACATGACCTTGAGACAAATGCGACCGAAAGCTTCATGCGATGCATCAAACAAACACCCAGAACCCCGTATCAGGCAAGAAAAGAAAAAACTGCATACCGTACCCGTAATCGTAACAAAGACAGTAAACCAAAACAATATCATATCCGACACATATCAAGACTACATCGTTGATAAACCAGTGTTTGACCATGGAAATAACACGAATGACTGCGCATATCCATCCCACGAAACCGATTCATTAAAAAGGGGAAATAAGTGCAGTGAAGGAGGAATTAATTTAATGAAGGGTTGATTTTAATAAATTATTAAGAATGGGTGAATTTTTATTAGGTGATAAACCTTAGCAAGAAAACGGCGGTTCCTTATTAAAAATTAAATTACCAATTTGTAGGTTAAAATGGTGCTTTAAGTCGAATCCCGGACTTCGATACCCGACTGGGTCTCTAAATGCAAGTTCATTGATTACAAATTAAGGTGATATGGAGCGCTTTTTTGCCAGCGCGTGCTTATGTGACGGCTGGTTCATTTTAAATAAAAATTAAAGTGCCTCTGTAGCGCACGTAGCACGTGCGAAGTGAACGGCTGGTTAATTTTAATTAAAAAGTATGTGTGTGTATATTGAGCGCGAATGCGCGTGGAACTGTGGGTGAAGAAAGAGTTCATTTTAACAATTAATTTGTGATTAAGGGGGAAATGAAAATAAATAAAGCACATAAAATAAATACCTGGAAGGGGTGTGTATGTAATGCAGAAATGCGCACAGAAGAGTCCTCCAAAAGAAGTGAATCCAATAAAGGAAAAGTAAAGACCACTGATGAAACAACAATTACAACACCTTAGCGGATGTGTTGATTTGTTTTTTGGTTGGTTTGTTAATTTTTTTGTAATTTGAGATTATTTATGGTTGGGTTTTGTTTGTGATGGTATTATGTTTTGTGGATGTGTTTTGTTTTTTTTTCTCTCTTTTTTTTTGTTTGTTTATGGAGTTTGTGGTTTGTTTGTTTTTTGTGTTTTTTTGTTTTTAATAAGAATAAAAATAATAATAGGGAAATCAAGATATATAACACATGAATATGGAGGAAATATCCACAATGGAATCTATGCAAATAAAATAGGGAGTGTTAAGGAAAATTTCCGGTTGTTTGTTTTTTTTTTTTAACAATAGGGGTACCATGTATGATAATTTTTTTTAAAAAAAGTGAAAAATAAAGGAAAAATGGTCAAGGGGGTTGAGGGGAATTGTGTATAATTTTTTAGAATTTTTTACTATTTTTAAATGAATTTTCTACATTTGGTGGTAATTTAGGGGATAAATTGGAAAATATTTAATTTTCAGAAATTGGGGGGGTGGAAATTTCCAGCGGACAAATTTCCAAAAATTGGCAAAAAGCAAAGGGAATTTTTTAAAAAAATTTTGAATTTTTATTAGATAGAAATTAATTGATAAATTAATTAAATCATGTAAATCATGTTAATCTGATAAGTAAGTTAGAAGTAAGTCTGTTAAGTCTGGTTAGTCTGTGTAAGTCATGTTAGTCTAACTAAGTCAAGTCAGGTTAGTCTGGGGTAGGCTAAGTTAGGTTAGTAGAGTAAGTTAGGTCTATGGGGACTAACCTAAGGGGAGTTAGTTAACCTAAGGTGGGTTAGGGTTAGGGTTAGGGTTAGGGTTAGGGTTAGTGGGCCTAACTAGGGTTAGTTAGAACTAACCTAACTAAGGTTAAGAAAACTAACCTAACTAAGGTTAAGAAAACTAACCCAACTAAGGTTAAAAAAACTAACCAGAGTTAGGGTTAAAGTTAGGGGGTAGGTTAGGTTAGTTGTAACTAACTAAAGTTGTGTTAGTTAACTTAATTAGGAGGTTAGTAAACTAACCTAAGATAAGTTAGGGAGGAGGAGGAGGAAGGGGAGGAGGGCGGCGGCGGCACGTCCGATGGCAGGGCGGCGTCGGGCGTTTCGGGCGCAACGGCGGCTATGCGACGGCGTCGGGCGAGGGGCGTGGGGCGGCCGGCGGACGACGGGCTGCTGACGGCGTAGGGCACGGTGGACGACAGCGACGAGGGGGCGGCCGGTGAGACAGGCGGGGCGGCGCAGGGCACGGTGGACGACGGTGACGAGGGGGCGGTCGGTGCGACAGGCGGGGCGGCGCAGGGCACGGTGGACGACGGCGACGAGGGGGCGGCCGGTGCGATAGGCGGGGCGGCGTAGGGCACGGTGGACGACGGCTGGTCGGCGTCTCGCAGCGGCGCCCGGCGATTGGGGAACGGCGGCGGGGGGACAGCGGCTCGGCATCGGCGCGGCGGTGGGAGGCGCCAGGGGGATGAGTGGGAGGAGCCGCAGCGACAGGGGCAAGGGGTGACAGGCGGCTAGGAGGGAAGGGCTACGGGAGGAGAGTGGGAGAAGGAAGAGAGGAGGAGGAGGAGGAAGGAGGGAGGAGAAAAAGAAGGGCAGGGGAGGAGGAGGAGGGAATGGCAGAAAGGAAGGGGAACAAGGGGAAGGAGGAGATGAAGGGAAGAGGAGGAGGGAGGAAGAAGCTACACAGGGAGAGGGAGTCGGGGAGAGAGAAAGAGAAAGGGAGAGAGAAGAAGGCAGTTGAGAGGGGGGGAGAGGGTGTCCGTTGGGGAGAGGGGAGGGGGAAAAGATAAATAAATTAATTAATTAATTAATGTGTGTTGTAAAAAAAAAAAACAAAAGGAGAGGGGAGACGTCCCTGGCCCGCGCACATGCGCAGGGCAGGGGTAAAAAAATTTGCGGTGACATGAGTGAAAGGACGCCCGAATACGAGGACAAGGCACGCGGATGCGATCGGGGCGCGGTAAAACGTGTAAAATGGAAAAAGGCCCGTTCACGCGGGGGACGGAGCGCTTAAATACTCATAAAAATAAAGAAAAATTAATAACTCCCAATCCGAACGTCAAAACGAAAGGACGTAAAAATAAAAAGTGGGCAGGACGGCAGGCGGAAGACATGGAAAATATTTGCCTGAGGTTCTGGGGGGGTAAAGGGCGGTCACGTGCAAAAAACACAAAAAACGGACCACAAAACGCAATTAAAAATTAATATCGGAAAATTCGGGCATCGGAATGAGGTGCAAGAAAAAGGAAAACAGTGCAAGAAGACGGGCTCAACAATCCTATCACAGCAAAACAGAGTTCGGACTGAGATAAGACGCATTCACATGGGAAAAACCCAAAAATAAACCCGAAAATGGGATCGAAAATTAATATCGGACAAACCGTGTGCCGGAATAACATGCAGTAAGAAGGAAAAATATCCGCAGGAAGGAATGGCATAGGATGGTCATGTTTAACTGCAGTTCCGGTGGAAGTAGGAGGGGTTCACATGCGAAAAACTCCAAAAATACGCCCAAAAATGTATGTAAAAATTAATAAGTAAAAATCCAGAAGGCGAAAGAGGAGGGAGGAAAAAGGAAAAAGGTAGGGGAAGACACAAGGGACACGATTGTCAAAGCAGATGGAAATTTCGATGCAAATAGGGCAGGTTCACATGGAAAAATATCAAAAAATATGCATGAAAAAGTCGTAAAAAAACCGAAAAATTAAGAATGGACAAACCGTGTATCGGAATGACACGGAATAAAAAGTAAAAATGTCAGGGGAAAAGTGGTTGCCAGGGCTATGACGTCAGATCACGGTTCCGAAGCAAGCAAAGCGCGTTCATATGGAAGACCGGCTAATTGGTGCAAAATGTGTCAAAAATTAATAACGCAAAAACCGTGCACCGGAACAGGGGTAGGTAAAAAGGAAAATTGGTCAGTGCAAAGGGAGGAACAGGGCTACAAGGTTGGATTGGGAGTTTGGTGAACGTAGGGTACATTCACATGGCAGGACCGCAAAATCAGGGAATGAAGGAAAACTGCAAGGGAACAGCCCCTAGGGTGGGTGGAACATAACCGGGTGGGTGGGAAGGGACCCCAGGAGGGTAAAAGCAAGTCATGGCATACATGCATGAGCAGGTTGAGGCATATGCAGAAGGGTATGCAATGTAGACGCGCAAGGACGCGTCCCCACACTTAAGACCTTAACGGATAGGGTTAACCGAGCAACAGGGACCTAGGACCACGCCACAGACCATCCACTAACGTCCCCACACTTAAAACATGAACGTCACAGAGAAACATAAGTTGTGGGGTTAGAAAAACTTGGCCCATTTTGTCAAGAAGCAAGGGTGAGTATCGATGGCACGTCCAGGGTGGTTGTCGGCTTCTGGAGGTACCAAGGCCTCTTCTCGGCGCACGTTCTTCATGGCAGGGACCACACAGCAATACCCAGGGAGGTAGCTGATGGAAGGAATCACAGGAAATGCATTGTCGATGATGAGGGATATTGCACTCAACTCGCAGTCACTTAATTGGAATGAAAGAACAGTCACTCGCCCCATGACTAATATCACTCAAGGAAAAATGATGGAACCCATATCGCATACCTGGTTGAGGAATCAACAAGGGGGAATGGTGTAGAAGGAGTATGCCAGGGTGCACAATTGAGGGTGCATTAGTGCGTCCAACCCGTCTGGCATAGGTACAAGAAGGAAGGCAAGGGAGCCTTACAGTGCAGTGTACAGAACAGGGTGACGTGTCTTGTGATGACGGCAAAGACCCATCTCGTGGGTGCATAGGGAAACGGGAACATACCTAACTCCAAGTGTCGTAACGTCCCTCAATCTCACCTCTCGGTAATTGATTGAAGAAACTCCAGTCACACTCAACCCACCCTCTGTCTCACGCTCTGTTGATAGCTACAGAAGGGCAGCCTTTTCCTAAAACCCATTGATGTAATCCTCACGGTCACTTGTGCAAAGGTTGTATGCCTTGTGCGCATTTGATGGTGCAACTGTGCATCCCGTCCTGTGCCGGCATACGGTGCGAGAAGGAAGGCAAGGGAGCCTTATAGTGCAGTGCACGGAAACAAATTATGCTTTGTGCATTGAGAGGCCCATCCCGTGCGTGCAACACTTCATTCACACTTCTCACCTCTCATTTGATTGGAAGGGAAAAGACTGGTCTCTCGCCCCACCCTCTATCTCACTCTTTGTTGATAATTATAGAGGGCAACCATACTCACTTCCCCATCCGGTTAGGATGAAAGCTCACGTCACTCTATTGTTTGTCGATGAAGATCGCGTCATCAGTTGTTGAAGAGGCGTACCCAGGGAGGTAGCCATCAAATCGAACGTTGTATTGGACAGGAACATGTCGTCTGCTGAGGACAGGTAGTCATTTTGCAGAGAGACCCAGGACACAGCGTACCAAGGGAGGCAGCTTCGGAATTGGATCCTGGGGATATCAATTAATGAATCCACTTTCTGGACTGCTGGGTGTTACCACCTTTTCCACAGCCAGCTTCCCGCCCAAGGGTGTTTACCACCTTTTCTTGGAACGAGGCCTGCTATGATAAGGAATTGCTTCCTTTTCTCTCATAACAGATTTGTTTTGTTTTTTTTTTCTTCTTTTTTTTTTCTTTTTCTTGTTTTCCCCTATTCCCGAGGGTGTTTCCACCTTTTCTCGAAGAATAGTGCCGCGTCAATGAGGGAAAAGATCAAGTGACCGTAATTGTCAAGATCCCCAAGGAGGGAAGTACTTCTTCAAGCGATATCCATTGATCAGAAAGGGATCATCAGACGTATCAACGGTATGCACTTGGACAGAACCATTAGGGTTGACGGCAAGTACCTTATAGGGGCCCATCCACCACTGCAGGAGCTTGCCAGGAAACTTGCCAAATCGTGAATCATAAGCTAGGACCAAATCACCTTCTTTGAACTCCTTATGCTTGATGAAGCTATCATGGTAAGCCTTGCGTCGAACTTGCGTGGCTTCCATGCACTGTAGAGCCATCCTACGAATTTCGTCCAAACATTCCAAGTGCAGGAGACGGCGTTGCAGTGAATCATCGTCCCCCAAATGCTCTTTGATAGCCACTCTCAAAGAGGGTAATTCCAATTCATTAGGAAAAACAGCTTCTGTTCCATATACCAGCTGGAAGGGTGTCTGTCCTGTTGCTGCTTTATGGGAGGTTCTGTATGCCCAGAGGGCCTCTGTAAGTCGATCATCCCAATCACGACGATGTGCGGCAATCGTTCTTGTCAGAATCAAACAGAGGATGCGATTGGTGACTTCGACTTGGCCGTTGGCTCTGGGGTAATAAGGGGTGGACTTGCAATGGCGGATCTTATACAACTCTGTCAACTCCTCCATGACTTTATTAAGGAAATGAGTGCCTCTGTCACTTACCAGCTCTAAAGGACTACCAAAACGGGTGATGACATTCTCATACATGAACAGGGCTACGCTGTTACCATCGTCCCGCTTTAGGGCTTTAGCTTCACACCACTTTGTAATATAATCCGTACATACGAGGATGTATCGGTTCTGTTTCCTTCTGGTAGGAGGATCGATCAGACCTACGAAGTCGATGCCCCATTTCTCAAACGGCTTCAAAGGAAGAATAGGTTGCAATGGCATGGCACTTGTCTTCGTGGGTTTCCCCATTCTCTGACAAGCATCACATCTTTTACAGTAATCATAGGCATCCTTATGAATGGTAGGCCACCAATAACCTGCTAGTAGAGCCTTCCTGGCTGTAGCTTCTCCTGCAAAGTGACCTCCACATGGCTCGTCATGGCAAGCTTTCAGAACAATCCCAATCTCATTTCCTGCAACACATCTTCTAAGCACTTCATCTTTGCCTTTCTTGTACAGTGCGCCACCTAGCAGGGCGTATGGGGCTAATTCTAGCAAAAGCTTCTTCCTTTCCCAACTAGAAAGACCAGGAGGATATTGTTGGGTTGCTAGTAGATTGGCAATGTCTGCATACCAGGGAGTTACAGTTTCTACCAAGAATAGGGAAGCATCAGGGAGGTGTGAATCATCCTGCTCCTCGTCTGCAGTTTGTGGGATACGTGACAGATGATCAGCCAGAACATGGGAACGACCAGGCTTAGTAATCACCTCAAAGTCGAACTCCTGGAATAAAAGGAGCCATCTCATCATTTGTCCTTTCACATCCGCTTTGTTCATCAGGAAGGACAGGGCCCCATGATCCACATAAAATTTAAAGTGGGTAGATAGGAGGTAGTGGCGAAACTTCTCTAGGGCAAACACCATTGCCAAGCACTCGAGCTCTGTCACTGTGTAGTTTCGTTCCCTATCAGTGAATTTTCGGCTTGCATAATAGATCGGTTGATCCAACTTCGAGGAGCCCTTCTGGCAGAGGACAGCACCTAAGCCTTCAATTGATGCATCAGTGTGTACGTGGAACTCTTTCGTCCAATCAGGAGGTTGCAGAATGGGTGCCTCAATCAGACACTGCTTCAAAGTGTGGAAGGCTTTGTCACATTCTTCCGTCCAAGTAAACTCTGCATCTTTCCTTAGAAGCTTGTGCAAGGAGGTTGCCTTTGTTGCAAAATGGGCTATGAACCTTCTGTAGTAACCCACATGGCCTAGGAATCCCCTCAACTGTTTGAGGTTGGTGGGTGCTGTCAGAGCTGCAATCTTTTCAATCTTTGCAGGGTCTATTGATATCCCTTGTGCAGAGACAATGTGGCCCAATAGAACTCCAGAAGAGACCCCAAAGATGCATTTGTCGGGGTTGAGGGAAATCCCATACTCCCGGCATCGGTCAAAGCATTGTTCCAGGTGTTCCCAGTGTTCACGGATCAAACTATAGACACAGAAGTCATCCAAATATACCTCAATGAAGTTGTGCAGATGATTTTGAAATGCAGCCATCATGACTCGTTGGAAAGTAGCAGGGGCATTGCAGAGCCCAAACGGCATCACCCGGTAAGCGTAGGTTCCCCATTCTGTGGTGAAGGTTGTTTTGGATTGGTCTTCTTCTGCAATCTGCACTTGATTATATCCATTGAATCCATCCAGAAGGGAATAAAGCTCATGTCCTGCCACTATGTCCAACAGTTGGTCTCTGAAAGGGATAGGAAAGTGATCCTTCTTTGTCTTGGAATTAAGCTTTCGGAAATCCACACATATGCGTAATTTGCCATTCTTCTTGGGTACAACCACAATGGGTGAAAGCCATTCACTATTTGCCACTGGATAGATGAACTCGGCTTCCAAAAGCTTCAGCAGCTCCGCTTTCACCAATGTGGAATAATTCGGGTTCATTCGTCTCTATTGTTGCCGTACTGGCTTGGCATCAGGCTCCAAGTCAATATGATGTTGACATATTGTGGGATCAATCCCCTTTAGGTCTTTGTAGGACCATGCAAACACGTCCAAATTCTCTTTCAACAAGTTGTACAAGGTTGACAACTCCTCTTCTAGGAGACTGTTACCCACCTTCAAGTGGCATTTAGTGCCTTCTGCATCCACAAAGGTTAACCGCCTTTCACCTTCTACTTCACGGATGAAGGTCCCACGGACTGCTTCTGGATATAGATCTGACTCCTTCAAGGGAGTGGTGTCCTCTTCTGATGTCCCACTAGAACCAACATCTTCTTTTGGTGGAGACTTAGGTTGCTCCTTAAGATGTTGAAATGGGATTAGAGCCGTTTCAGGTTTGGTTTCAAAACTAATTACCTCTTGGCTTGAAGACTCCTCTTCTGAAGATGACACATCCAAGAACGTCACATAATAGGGACCCTCTGATTTCTGTTGGGTTTGTCGGACTGATGCTTGTTGGCACGGTGCATCATCATCATCTTTCTTTGGCAAGGATGGGTTAGGACGGCATGAGCCACTGTTGAAAGACGGCTTGTTCTTCTTAATCCACGTCTTATAAAGGTTTTGCATATGAGAAGATCCATTTACCAAACCAAATGTTACCATTGCCATTCTATCCCGTAGCATGAGCTCATCTGCTTCTGATGCTTCTGGAACTTCTTCCTCAAATGTATCCTCTTCAGGTGGGATAGACTCTTCCGTGTCACTTTCATAATCTTCTTCGTCCATATCATATCCATCCTCTTCTGTCTCTGTCTCTGCTTCTGCTTCTGTTTCTGTCTCTGCTTCTATCTCTGTCTCTGTAGGAGCTCTGTAACAGAAGAATAGATTCTTTGTTTCCTCTTCTGCCTCTGTCTCTGTCTTTGCTATGGCCATGTAACAGGGAGAGCAGTACATCCATGCTTCTATCTCACTGTCAGAAGTGATTTCAGAAGTCATTCCTGGTTCAGGCAGGAAGTATTCACCCATTGATAATGGCTTTGCATCTTTTGGAAGTCTGCTTACAGTATCCACTGTTAAGGAATGTGCCACTGTTTTCTTGGAAAGGATCTGTTTGACAGCATCTTCATCTGCTGATGTTCCATCGGTAGCCTCATTAGGGGAGTCAGAAGATAATTCCAAGGAGGTGGATCCATGTCCTTTTTGAGAACCATACAGTTTCAGCACCACTTTGTTGGGTCCTCTACCCAAGGTCAAGGTTCCTTTGAACCAATCCGTCCTTGCTCGGGCTTCAAAAAGCCATGGTCTGCCCAGTAACAGAGGATAGGATGTACCATAAGAGTTTGGCTTCACCACCAGATAGGTTAGCCAATAATCCTTTCCAGCCACTGTAGTCTTCACATATGGGAGAATGCCCAAAGGCTTGATTCTACTCTGATCCGCCAGTCTGATGAGCCATTGGGTTGGTTGCACACCTTGTAGGCCTAGATCCTTCATTGTCACATCCATCATAATGTTCACTGATGAACCTCCATCAATCAGTGCATTTGCAATGAAGCAGCCTTCTATCCACGCGCCAGTCTCTGGAGTACCCGGATCTAGGAAAGCATTAGCCACGTCCACTTCTTTTACAGGCTCTAGAGCTTTATTGGACTTTGTTGTTGTTGAGGGAGCAATCCTTAAACCACGTCTTCTTGTCAGTATACTTTTGAACCTTTTCCGGCAACTGGGAGACAACATCAATAATTGTCGGAATGTAAGGTTTGGTTTAAAGGTATCTAGATCTCTGACCAGATCGTATTCCTTAATAGGATCCATTGGCTTCTCTAACCGATTAGGGAATGGGGCAACACCCATTTTCATTTTCCCTCTTTCTTCCAACAGAGGAATTACAGGAACTTCTTCTGCCACTTGTGGCACATCCTCCTCTTTTGTATCCTGGACCTCCGGTCCTGTCTCTGTCACTGTCTCTGTAACTCTCTGTGGCACTGTAGTGCTCTGTACGACACTGTTAGGCTCTGTTCTGTTCTGTTCTTCTGGTGGAAGATTTAACTTCACTGTTCTGGATGGAGGGTTATTTTCTTTCTGAATAGGTGGTTCCTTATGCTTTGCATGCGTGATGGCAGCAACTTCCAATTCCACCAAATTGGAGGTAGGCTCTTGGGCCTTGGCCGGACTATCAGTAGCACTGTTTTTCACTGGGGCTGGGCTTGGACAGTCTTTTGCAGTGTGGCCTTCTCCTTTGCATCGATTGCATAAGGGTTTGTAATCCACTGACCTTCGAGGATTTCGACAATTTGGTGAGATGTGTCCCTTTTCTCCGCATCTGTAACATTCCACTTCTGATCTCTGACCACCGCCAGACTGTCTTCCTCTGTAACTTTGAAAGGAAAATCTTCTGGGTCCGAAATTAGGACCAAAATCTCTAGGCTTGGGTCCAATATCCTGTGTTGTCATTTTGGATTCCAGCAAGTTGAATCTTGCGTCTTCTTCCTTCCTTCTCCTATCATGCATCTCCTTCAGAGAGCAAATGTCCTCTGTATGGTTCTTCCGCAAACAGTAGGAACAGAAGGCCCCGGGAATAGTTGGTTTGCGTGTACATTCAGTGGCTAAATGGCCTGCTTGATGACACTTACCACACCAAGTATTTGACCGCATCACATCTCTTCCTGCTCCTGCAACGTTGGATATGCTAGCGGTATTCACTTTCAGCATCTGTAGTTGTTCTGTAATCACATCCATCAACTCCTTTTTGATGTTTGCAACTGAATTGGATAAGTAGTCCTTCAAGCTTTCTCCTCCGGAGGTACTAGCAGGAGGGTTTTGAGGAGTCTCTATAATCATTGTATAAATGGGTTGGGCTGATACAGAGGGGTTTCTGTTCTGGTTCTGATTCAGAGCTCCTGTTTGAACTGTTGGCTGTTGGCTCCACTTAGTAGGATTCCAATGTTGCTGCTGATTTGGCATTGAGGAAATTGGTTGGGACCATTGTTGTTGTGGTTGAACCACCATTTGAGACATGGATTGTGGCCATTGTGGATTTGGTGCACTGTACTGTGATATCGGGGGCATCTGTTGGTAGGGATAGGGAACAGTCCCTGGAATTGCATTTGGTGGGTACATCATTCCTGGCATTAGGGGAGGTAGGACTCCTCTTCCTATATTCATTGCTAATCTAGCTTCCACTTCATCGTACAGTCTTGCACCTTCTGTTACAGCTTGCAGGGTGGCTGGTCTTTGTAGCTCCACAAACTTACGGACTTCTGGTTGTAATCCTTTGAGAAACATCCCCTTCTGAATGCCATCATCTAGATTATGGTTAGTCCATCTCTTCAGGATGGATTCCATTCGTGAGACATAAGCTTCCACTCTTTCTCCAGAGGACTGACTTAGGTTCATAAATTCCTCTCGCATCCGCTCTTTAAAACCTTCACGCCTGAATTTAGTAAGAAAGGCCAACTTCAGGTCGTCCCATGTGCCAAAAGTTCCTGCTGCTTGTCTCTCATACCACTGAAACGCCGCCCCCTTGAAAGTGGCGGGAAATATTGCTAACCAATGCTCAGGGGTTCTGGCATTGTTAGCCACACATGCTACCATAAACTCTGCTACATGAAGATCAGGGTCTTCATTGTACTCTCCCTTAAAAACTGGCAATGGGACTACATTCGCTGGCCTGTCATCAATATTTCCAGGACGGATCTGGCTTGGAAGTGGACCTCCAGCAGGAGGAAGGGCTTGATGTGCCATTGGGACTTCTGTAAAGAGTTCCACAAGGGCGTCAAAGGCGGCTTCTGCTGCGAGCTCGCTCTCGGTTCTGATTTTTGCTTTCTCTCTTCTCACGTACCTCTAAACTCGTTCTAATGCTTGCCTCTTTATTGCATCATTCATCAGGGGGTTGGCTCCACTAGGTTGTTAGTGCTCCACAGAGGGTTAACAGAAGGCTTCAGTCTCTGGAGGACTCTCTTTTCAACATTTCTTCTACTTCTTCCTTTTCAACGTCTCTGAATTCTGCTTTCATACAACTGCACAGAGGAAGGTATTCGGTTCTAAAGGTGTCAAAATGCATACGTCTGAGCATTGTGGTGGTGCCATCATCATGGTAATGCCAGCTTCTGATGGTTTCAACAGTGTATGTTGTGAAAAACACTCTGTCTACCAACTTCCAGTGGGTTGCTAATTGAACAAACAGAAGATTATCAATACACCAAGCATCCCATGTATCTTGCTGTTGAGCATCCACGAACAAATTCCAACTCTTTTCCTTCTTGTCCCTGTGAACCTCTACAGACCAAGACTCCTGAAGCTTCTTCACAATCTCCCACTTGATGTTGTCTGGAAACTTCTCAATGAATGCCAAATCTTCCATGGATGGTCATTCTCTCTGTTTCTACTCTTCAGTTTGTTCCCAAATAGTTTGCCACCAAGATGCAAGTTTCTGCTGCTTCAATAGGAATAAGAAACTGTCCACCACGTAGAGCATGCATCATGATGGTGATGTGTTTCCGCCATTGTGGGATGAACTTCTTATGGAAAGTGGCTTTGATTATGAGAAATTCCAACTCTTCAGTGGAAGAAGGAACTTTACAAACATCCATTGAATTCTTCTCTTCTTGGCAATGCCATTTCCTTCATTTTCAGCCTCTTCTGGTGCTTGTTGATGGCAAGTTTCCCCGGCTGGGCACCAAAAATATGGAGCCCCAAGAGGAACACCAAGGAAAAGGGAATTCTCTTGCAAGAAATTCTATCTTGTAACATCAACAAGCTTATTTATCATGTTTCATATGATCACAATGAAGAAAAGAACACCAGGCACAACAAATATTCATACAGCATCATGTAGATCTCCCACGGATTTGATAGAATCAACTATATTCTTCAATATCTTCACAAAATCCATCAATAGAACAAAGAAAGCAAAGGAATACACCATCTTTGAATGGAAATACATCACATAGTATTCATCTTCAATATCTTCATAGTCTTCTCTCTCAATCTCTCATATACAATCACTCTGGTTGAGTGGAATTGGCTATCTCTGGCTCTCTCTCTCTCTCTCTCCATCAATAATACATCATATCCTCACTACAATCTCTCAAAATCACTCTCAATAATCCTTCTTAGGTCGTGGATACCCCTCCCAAGAGGTATGTCTTATATGAAGAGTCACCAGTTCCACTACAGTGTCCTTTCATAGCTCACTACTGTCACTTCACTCTAGTATTCTCTTGAGTCTTCAGCAGCTACTTCTTCCACTTCTTCCAGCTCTTTTGCACTTGTATTCACCTCTTTCCAAGGCTAGAAAACTTTCCCAAGCTACACTCTCATCCATCAGAACACATGCAGAAGCATACGGAACAGTCACAGAACAGTACCAGAACAACTACAGTACAGAACAGAACAGAACAGAGACAGAGGCTCTACAGAAGACCTATAGAAGGTTACAGAAGGTCATCAAAACCACATACCTCATACTCAAACCATTCCAAACTCTCACAAACCATTCAATAAGCTTTCACAATATCTCAATCTTCATCAATCAATACTCCATCCCTCCTTACAGAAGATAATCAGAACAAAACAGACCAAAATAGAGCGAAACAGAAGGTATACAGAACCTATCAGAACATCACAGAACCACTAATAATCATCATGAACTTCCAAAACCCAATCATTATCATCCAAAACACTCTCAAACCACTTCCAAACCAATCAATCATCTCATAAAATCAACCATTCAGCTCTCAAAAACAACAAAAATCAGCCAAAAAACAAGTCATTTCAACACTCAACACATTTATGAGCATCATTGAGGATCTCTTAGTCTAATAATAAATCAGTCTCCAAAAAGCATCTTAGAAATGTGGTTTTTTTGTCCTAGGATCGCGTATTAAAATTAATGCCATCTATGATATTTATCAACTATAGTAATAAAATTTGTTTCAATCAATTCTACTCATGGTCATAACATTTGAAGAAAATATCCTATGCTCAATTTAAGGGATTCTTGTTCTATAACAATACTTTTGGGTTCATTTTGATGAAGTACCGTAATGACCATTAGCTAGGGTATCATTTTCTTTTAGTCCTTCCATTGACTAGTTGGCATGATTTCTAATTTGTTATGCCTATAAAGTTAATACAAAAACAATGAATTATGCATATCACAATTAGATCCCCTACTTGGACATTATGAAGGATATGACCAATTTTAAGCCAACTTAAAGAGTCACCAATATACGTGGCCCATGGCAAAGCACATTGCATACCATTATCGATAAGTCTATTATCGTGCATCTTAAATCTCCTAATTAGACTTTATAAAGTGTATGACTAATTTTTAGCCCTCTTAAGGAGTCGATGTAATGGTACCCATAAAAAAAGCAAAGTGGATACCATTACCATAATCATGGATATGCTATCGTTCCAATATATATTATCTTTCTCTTTCTCTCCCTCTCCCTCTCTTTCTCTTGCATTTCCTCTCTCTCTCACAATATATCTTAACACTCTCCAAAAGCAAAAGGGAGAGGGAGAGAGAGAATGCACTCTCCCTCCCTCCCCCTCTCCCTCTCTTTCTCTTTCTCTCCCTCTCTCATTTCCTCCCTCTCCCTCTCCCTCTTCCTCTCTTTCTCTCTCTCTCCCTCTCTCTCCCTCTCCCTCTCCCTCTCTTTCTCTTTCTCTCTTTCTCTCTCATTTTCTCTCCTAAACAAGCAAAAAAGAAAGTGATTTAAACCTTTAATAAGCAAAAGGGAGAGGGAGAGAGAGAATGCACTCTCTCTCCCTCTCCCTCTCCCTCTCTTTCTCTTTCTCTTTCTCTCCCTCTCTCATTTCCTCCCCCTCCCTCTCCCTCTCCCTCTCCCTCTCCCTCTCTTTCTCTCCCTCCCTCTCCCTCTCCCTCTCTTTCTCTCTCATTTACTCTCCTAAACAAGCAAAAAAGAAAGTGATTTAAGCATTAAACAAGCAAAAGGGAGAGGGAGAGAGAGAATGCACTCTCCCTCCCTCTCCCTCTCCCTCTCCCTCTCTTTCTCTTTCTCTCCCTCTCTCATTTCCTCCCCCTCCCTCTCCCTCTCCCTCTCCCTCTCTTTCTCTTTATCTCCCTCTCCCTATCTTTCTCTCTTTCTCTCTCATTTCCTCTTCTAAACAAGCAAAAAAGAAAGTGATTTAAACCTTAAACAAGAAAAAGGGAGAGGGAGAGAGAGAATGCACTCTCCCTCCCTCTCCCTCTCTTTCTCTTTCTCTCCCTCTCTCTCCCTCTCCCTCTCTTTCTCTCTCATTTCCTCTCCTAAACAAGCAAAAGAGAAAGTAATTTAAACCTTAAACAAGCAAAAGAAAGAGAGAGGGAGATTCACCGATGAGATATGGCGAGTGTGGGGTGGCTCCTCTTTGCGATGAAGGCTCCTTCTCTCCTTCGCGAACAACGGCGGCGGTGGCGGCGGTGGCAAGTCTTCTTCCTCTCCTTCTCTCACGACGGTTTCTCTCTCCCTCGCTCTTGCTCTCAAAACACAAAACGTGCAAACGCGAAATAAAGCCGCGCTCGGTTTCGGCCCGCTTTTTTCCTTGTGGAGCGTTGCTATTTGCGTCGCTATTGGTGTCACTATTTGCGTTGCTTTTGAATAGCGATGCCAATAGCTACGCCGCTACCCGCCGCCGCTAATCACCGTCGCTACCAGCTCAAATCCTTGTAGTGTTGGACGTGTTTGCATGGTCCTAGAAAATAAAGGTCTCAAGGGGATTGATCCCATAGTGTGTCAGCATCACATTGACCTTGGACATGTTTGTATGTCCCTATAAAATAAAGGTCTCAAGTGGATTGATCCCATAGTGTGTCAGCATCACATCGACCTAGAGCCGATTTCCAAACCTGTGAGGCAAAGACAGAGACACATGAATCCAAATTACTCTACCTTAGTGAAAGCTGAATTGCTAAAGCTACTTGAAGTTGAGTTTATCTATCCACTAGCCAATAGTGAATGGGTTTCGCCCACCATGGTAGTACCCAAGAAGAATGAAAAGCTACAAATATGTGTGGACTTACGAAAGCTGAACTCCAAGACTAAGAAGGATTATTTCCCTATTCATTTCACAGACTAACTATTGGACACAATGGCAAGTCATGAGCTCTATTCTCTCTTGGATGGATTCAATGGATACAACCAAGTCCAGATCACAAAAGAAGATCAATCCAAAACAACTTTCACAACAAAATGGGGAACCTATGCTTACATAGTGATTCCATTTGAGCTTTATAATGCTCCTACTACATTCTAACGAGTGATGATGGCCACATTTCAAAACCATTTGCATGATTTCATTCAATTATATCGAAATGACTTTTGTGTTTATAGCCTAATCTATGAGCATTGGGGACACATGGAGCAATGGTTTGATAGATGTCCAAGACTATGGGATCTCTCTTAACCCCGATAAATGCATATTTGGAGTCTCATCAGGAGTTCTTTTGGCCCACATGGTTTCTACACAAGGGATAGCAACAAACCCTACCAATATTGAGAAGATAGAAACTTTAACAGCGCCAACCATGTGCTCGACAAGGCAACTGTAGGCTGTTTCTTGCTGCTCCAAGTGACTGCAGCACTCCCAAAAGAGAATACATATCCACTGGTAGATCGTCTATCAGAAATACTACCAGCCCAATCAGCATCAGTGTATCCATGCAACTGTATCTAAACCCCAGTCTCATAAAATAGTCCATACTGCAATGTGGACTTCACATACCTAAGTATGCGTCTAGCCGCATCCAAATGTGGTTTCCTTGGAGCCTGCATAAACTGACTTACCAATCCAACAGCATAGCTCAAATCTGGCCTGGTAATAGTCATATAAATCAAACTTCCTACTATGCGTCTATACATAGTAGGGTCTTCTAGAAGCTCACCTGCATCTGTGCTCAGCTTCACATTTTGCTCCAAAGGAACTGAAATAGGCTTACAGCCTGTCATCCCATATTTGGACAGCATGTCCAATCCATACTGCCTCTGCAAGAGCTGAATCCCACTTGGCGATCTAATCACCTCAATGCCCAAGAAATAACGCAGCTCTCCCAAATCCTTCATCTCAAACTTCTGCTTCAATAGCATTTTCACATGAAGGATATCTTCATCACTGTCACCTGTCATAATCAAATCATCAACATAAATGACAAGTAGCATAATACCTTTCTCTGTTTTTCTCACATAAAGTGAGAAATCTGCCTTGGAAATCTGAAAGCCAATAGTGACAAGATACTGTCCTATCTTGTTAGACCATGCTCTAGGTGCTTGCTTCAAGCCATACAAGGCTTTCTTCAACCTGCAAACAAACTCAGGATGAACAGCATGCACATAACCTGGTGGTTGCTCCATATAGACCTCTTCTTGCAAATCACCATGCAAGAAGGCATTCTTTACATCCATCTGATGTAAAGACCATCCCTTTGATGCAGCCATAGCAATGACTGCTCTTACAGTTGCCATCCTTGCAACTGGACTGAATGTTTCTTCATAGTCAATGCCATATGTTTGTGCATACCCCTTGACTACTAATCTTGCCTTGTATCTATTCACAGAACCATCTGCATTGTGCTTCACCTTATAAACCCACTTACAGCCAATTGCATTCTTTTCTTACCTTTAGGCAAAGGTACTAACTCCCATGTAGCATTTTCTTCCAAGGCATCCATTTCTTCATCCATGGCTTTCTCCCATTTTTCTTTTCCCATGGCTTCCTCAAAAGAAGTGGGTTCTGGTTCCTGTATCACTTTGACCATATATGCATAGTGAATGGCAGTAAATCCATCATATTTCAGTCTATCCACAGGATACCTAACTCTGGTAGACCTGCGCAAAGTGGGTTCACTCCCAGGTGCTCTCAAAATATCCCTGGTCTTCCTTACTCCAGGTGTAACAATAGAAGGAATACCCAACTCATCATCAATGCTCTGTTCTGAGCCACTGGATTCACCATCCACATAAGAGTGACCTGCATTCACATCAAACATGGGCTGATCAACCTTCTCTTTTCCTTTTCGTGATACCTGCATACCACTATCTGCATTGCTTTGAGAAGATTCTCCCGATCTCAATCTACCTGTCCATGGTGAAGAATGTGAACCACTGCTAGAGGGTGCTCCAGGTCCACTAATATTTTGTGACTGCTGCTGTGAATTCTGTGCAGCATTACCATTTTGTGCATCTACATCATCAATCACATTTACTGGTTTATACCAGCTACTCATCTCATCAAAAACAACATCTCTGCTCACTGTAAACTTACGAGTAGAAGGGTTATAGCATCTATACCCTTTTTGCTGCAGAGAGTAACCAATAAAGATGCACTTCTCAGCTTTTGGATCCAACTTGGATCTCAACTCATCTGGCACATGTACATAGGCAATGCAACCAAAAATTTTCAAATGAGAAATATCTGGTTTCCTACCAGTATACCTCTCCTCTGGAGTCATTCCATGTATTGCTGCAGTGGGAGTCCTGTTCATTATGTAGACTGCTGTAGCAACTGCTTCAGCCCAATAAAAATCTGGCAAGTCTTTTTCATTGAGCATGGCACGAGATACCTCTCCAATATGCCTGTTTTTCCTTTCTGCAATTCCATTTTGTTGTGGGGTATAACTGCATGAATATTGCTACTTTATACCATGCTCCTGCAGGAACCTTGCAAACTCATTTGAGAGGTACTCTCCCCCTCCATCTGACCTTAGGCATTTTATTTGCAAACCTGTTTCTTTTTCAACCATAGCTTTAAGGGTTTTGAAATGCCCAAAAACTTCACTTTTCTTTTTCATAAAATACACCCAAACTTTTCTGCTATAGTCATCAATAAAAGTGACAAAATAATGACAACCTCCAAGAGATGCAGCTTTAGTAGTCCACACATCAGAGTGGATTAATTCCAATGGCTTCTCACTCTCTTGAACATGTCTAGGAAATGGTTTCCTTGCCTGTTCTCCAAACTGACAGGCTTCACATACCTTATGTATTTCTGCAACCTTGAATTTTGGCAATCCTGCAACAATATTTTGGGCCTGCATTGATTTAAGTCGCTGTACATTAACATGACCAATGCGTTTATGCCAGATATCAATATCTGCAACTACACCGGTCCCATGTGCAAACATTACTGCACTCAATTCAGACATGTCTGCATCCAACGTAAACATTCTGCCCTTCTTCTTTCCTTTTGCTATCAAGCGACCTTTATTTTTCATATCCTCAACAAAGCATCCATGAGGATTAAATCTGACCTGCAAGCCCTGCTCAACCATTTGACCGACAGAAACCAGATTCTTGGTGATATTCGGGACATGAAATACATCGGACAGGTATTTCTTTTTCCCATCCTGCATAGACAAGGGAATTTTTCCAATCTGCACAATAGGATGTGCAGTATCATCACCAGTCTCCACAAATCCTGGTTTTTCCATTTTCCTTGCATCTTCCATCCATTCTGCATGACCTGTCATGTGGTTTGATGCACCTGAGTCAACATACCATACATCATTGCTTTCTTCTGCACTTGTCACAGAATTGTTCATGTGCTGCACCATGAACAAATGCTCATTTCTGTCATCACCTTGTCTGCTAGAAGATGCATAATTCCCTTGTTGCAGTTTTCCATTCATGATGTCATTCTGCTTTTTATAGCAGTCTTTAGCCATATGACCCATTTTACCACAGTAGTAGCATTCAACATTACTGTTTGCATTTTGACCTCTTTGCCATCCACCACGACCTCTTTGGCTCCCCTTGCCTCTAGAGTTACCACGTCCTCCTCCATAGGACTGGTTTTCTTGAGTTTGCTACATATTCTGATTTCTGCCACGGCCTCCAAATCGGCCTCCTCTACCTCTGCCTCTACCTCTTCCAGCATTTGAGTAGAAGACAGCTTCTTTTGAAGTTCCTCCTGAAGAAGATGCACCACCATTTCTCTGTTCCTTAGAAATTAGAAGAGCAATCAACTCCTCAAAATCAGGAAATCTTTCACGAACTGAAATGGATGTCCGAAACTGTGCATAATCCTTTCCTAGACCATTCAAGGTCACGGAAACTAAATCATCATCTTCCACTGGCGACCCAATGGAAGCAAGTGCATCTGCAATCTTCTTCACCTTCATGTGGTAGTCGTTGATGCTCATACTTTCTCTTTGCACATTATGCAACTCTTGCTTGAGCTGCATTTTCCTGGCTTGCGTATTTGTGCTGTACATTTTTGACAAAGTATCCCATGCCTCCTTTGGCATACTTGCATCCTGAATATGCACAATCATAGAGTCTGAAATACTGATAGACAGCCAATACATAACTTTCCTGGCTCTCTCATGCCATGTTTTGAATGCCTGCATTTGCTGTTGATTGGGAACATCAGGAAGAATTGGTTCTTCTTCATTTCCTGCAACGAATTCCCAATATCCTTTTCCCATAAGGAAATTCGTCATTCTAAACTTCCATGCTTGGAAGTTGTTCTTGTCAAGCTTTTCAGTGACAATCTGTGAAAGAGAATCAGACGCCATTACAGAATACTGCAAGAAATTCTGTCACTGCAAAAAACACAGCTTCACCCTCACAAGGGCAAATCTGCAAAACTGGCGAAAGTGGTATTTGACCACACAGTCACTTCCTAGTGACGATTTTGCATAAACAGGAACCAAGGATGATTCTGAAACTCCCAATGTCTCTGCGCACAAGCATACGATGCAATTTCTACAGTAACTTTTCACCGACCTGTAGAACAGTGGTCGCACAGCATAAAACTGAGCCTTTTCCTGAGTGCGTGCAGAAAACTTCCGTCTGCAAAACAGGCCCCGAAATGGCCTCAAATAAAAAAAACAAGGTCGCCGAGGGCTAAAGCCCCTTCCCGCAGCATATACTGCCCTCTTGCTTCACCGCGAAGGGCGTCTCAACCTGAGACAATGCACTCCTGCAATTTCCGGCTGTGCTACCTGTAGAGATCTGCTCCCAAAATAGAAAATGAAAGCAACACTGCTCCTCTTACCAGACCACCGCGAGCTTGGCTTGCTTTCTTGAGCTCCTTACCACGAACAAGGCTCTGATACCATGTCAAGATTGTGGGAGAGAAGGAAGGAGTCTCACTTGAAGCTTTCTTGCTTGAACAATGGGGGAAGACACACAAGGGTGGAGGCTGAAAAACAGTTTTCCTCTTCTTAGTTGTGTAAGCCAAAAGAACTCAAATACAAAGAAATAGAAGAACCCTATATATGGGTCTCAAACCAAACTCAACTAACTAAGGTGGCATACTAACTGAGCCACGAACTAGAGTAGATAAGGATAGCTATCATGTAGCTATTATTCATGGGCGGTGTACCAACCGCGTCTGCAACTGACAAGTCGGTGACATAAATACACAACGGTCACCCTGGCGTATCACGAGTGGAGCTCGATATCTCAACAAACCAACCTCAAACAATTGAGGGGATTCCTCAGCCATGTGGGCTATTACAGAAGATTCATTGCATACTTTGCGACAAAGGCAATCCCCCTTGCATAAGCTCCTACGGAAAGATGTAGAGTTTACATGGACCATTGATTGTAATAAAGCATCTAACACCTTAAAATAATGTCTGATTAAAGCACCCATCCTTCAACCTCTTGATTGGATGAAGGAGTTCCATGTGCACACTGGTACATATGTTGAAGGCCTATCTATAGTCTTATGCCAAAAAGGCTCCTCGAAGTTAGATCAACCTATCTATTATGCAAGCCAAGAAGTAACTGACAGAGAATGAAACTATACACTGATAGAGCTTGAATGCCTAGCAATGTTGTTTTCCTTTGAGAAGTTTCGACACTACCTATTGTCGATGCATTTTAAATTCTATGTGGATCATGAGGACATGTCCTTCTTGATGAACAAAGTCAATGTGAAGGGAAGAATGATGAGATGAGGATGAGATGGCCCCTTCTGTTTCAAGAGTTCAACTTTGAAGTTGTTACTAGGCCTGGTCGTTCCCGTGTCCTGGTGCTGATCATCTGTCTTGAATCTCTCAAAGCAACAAAGAGGAGAAAGACGATCCAAACCCCCCTAATGCTTGTCTTTTTCTAGTCAAAATTGTAAACCCATGGTATGCAAATATAGCCAACCTATTGGCAACTCAACAATATCCTCCTAGTATCTCCACCCGCCATGAGAAGAAGAAGCTTGTTTTGGAATCAACCCCTTATACCTTGATAGGTAGTGCTTTGTACAAGAAAAGCAAGGATGAGATACTGAGAAGATGTATTGCAGAGATGAGATTGGAATAGTGCTAAAAGCATGCCATGATGAGCCCTCTGGAGGACACTTTGCAGGAGAAGCAACAACCAGAAAGGCCTTTCTCACAGGATATTTGTGTGGCTGACCCTCCTCCACAAGGATGCCTATGACTACTGCAAACATTGTGATTCTTGTCAGAGAATGGGAAAGCCTACCAAATCTAGCACCGTGCCACTACAACCCATCCTTCCCCTAAAGCTATTCAAGAAGTGGGAATTTGATTCGTGGGCCCCATTGATCCACCCACCACAAAAGGAAATAGAACAAATACTTCATGGTATGTATGGAATATGTTACAAAGTGGTGTGAAGACAAAGCTCTGAAGATGGATGATGGCAACAATATAGCCCTATTTTTGTATGAGAACATCATCACCCATTTTGTTAGTCCCCTAGAGCTGGTAAGTGATAGAGGTACTCACTTCCTCAACAAAATTATGGAAGAATTGATAGAGCTATACAAGATTTTCCATCACAAGTCTACCCCGTATTATTGCGAGAGTTAATGGCCAAGTCAAGGTTACCAATCACATCCTCTACTTGATCTTGACAAGGACAATTACTGCAGATCGTCGTGATTGGGACAATTGACTTACAAAGGCCCTTTGGGCATACAGAACCACCTTAAAGGCTACTATAGGATAGACCCCTTTCTAGCTAGTGTATGGCATGGAGGCTGTATTCCCTATTGAACTGGAGTTCCCCTCTCTGCGCATGGCTATCAAAGAGTGCTTGGGAGATGATGAGTCCTTGCAGCACCATCTCTTGCACTTGGAATGTTTGGATGAGACTCGCAAGATGGCCCTACAGTGCATGGAATCCACACAAGCTTGAAGAAAGGCGTATCATAATAGCTTCATCAAGCAGAAGGAGTTTAAGAAAGGTGACTTAGTCCTTGCTTATGACTCCCATTTTGGCAAGTTTCTAGGCAAACTTTAGCAATGATAGATGGGCCCCTATAAGGTACTTGTTGATAACCCTAGTGGCTCTATTCAAGTATAAACAATCGATGCTTTTGATGATCCTTTCCTAATTAACAACTATCACCTCAAGAATTATTACCCTCCTTGGGATCTTGACAATCATCGTCTCGCCGATAGCCCCTTCATCCCTTGTGCATCGATCAGTAAGGCTTTTCCTATTACTCCTAATAGCCCTCATGTTGTTCTTGATGGGGTGGCCTCATTCTTCTAGCCCCTCGTAGCCACCTACCACCCCTACTTTGCTCTCTTCTCACCTAATCCAACATAGGTGGCAAGGATGGTTCTGATACATGGTGTTCTTTCCATTCTCCTCTCAAAAATAAAAAATTAAAAAAAAGAATAAATATATATCGATCTTGGGAGAAAAGGACTTTGGTCTTTGTCATGCTGCCAACCTATTCTTTGAGAAAAGGTGGAAACACCCTTGAGAGTAGGGAAAAAGAAAACAAAATATTTAAAAAAGACAAACTGTTATGGGAGAAAATGAAGAAATTCCTTGTCATAATAGACCTCGTTCTAAGAAAAGATGACAAACGCCCTTGGATGGAAAGCTGGCTATGGAAAAGATGGCAACACCTCATAATCTAGGATAGCTGAATCACTAGTAGAACTTTTTCAAAAGTAGTTCCAAAGCCACCTCCCTTGGTGTTTTGTATCATGTAACTTCATTAGTGCTTTTGACTCCTACAACAAACGACATTTCTAATCTGCAATCCAAGTACTAGACTTGTTGGCTACCTCCCTAGGTACACCTCTTCATGGATTAATACAAGTTGATATCATCAACCAAATGAAGCTAAACTTCATTGAAAAACCTTGAGTGATGTGAGCTTTCATCCTAACCGAATGGGAATGTGAGTATGGGCTGCCCTCTATATTCATCAAAAGAGTATGAGACAGAGGGTGGGTTGAGTGACTGGTGTTGCCCTTTATATTCAAATGAGAGGTGAGATGTGTGAATGGAGCATTGCATGCAGAGATGGGCCTCTCAATGCACAAAGCATAATTTGTTTATTTGCGTGGCACAATAAGGCTTCCTGGCCTTCCTTCTTGCAGCATATACTAGCACAGGGCAGGATGCACTATTGCACCATCAGTTGTGCATCAGTCATACAACCTTCGCATAAGTGGCAATGAGGATTACATCAATGGGATTCAGGAATGGGTTGTCCTCTTGTAATCATCAATAGAGGGTGAGACAAAGGGGGGGTTGAGTGTGATTTATTTCCCTTTCATCAACTGAGACATGAGGATTGACGGACGTTATGATAATTGGAGTCAGGTATGTTCTTGTTTCCCTATGCATACATGGGACAGCCTCCACCATCATCAATACACCCCTCAATCTGTCTAGTGCACTGCATGATAAGGCTCCTTGGCCTTCCTTCTTACATCTATGATAGATGGGCTGGGACGCATAGATACACCATCAACTGTGCACACTGGCATACTCCCTCTGAACCATCCCTCTTATAGATTTCTAAACCGGGTGTGAGATATGGGTTTCAATCCTTCGTCAATAAAAAATTGCTAATAAAATTTGAAAAATATAAAATAAATTCAAAAAACTTCAAACTTTAATAATTTCACTTTGCACCAAAAATGCCTCTTTTATAAGTCTCATGCTACTTTTGCACTTGAAGTTTGGCTTTAAAATCCACTCTCATTGGCAACCATGGGATAGAGTAACTTGGTCCATCGAACCCATGCATTGATCTGCACATACAAAAATCATAAAGAGAATAAAGCTATTATAAATAAGATATGCATAGAACACAAACGCCGTTCTCACTCTCCCCCTAACGATATCAAAGCATGAAGTCCATGAGGGATAGGCGAAGCATAATCTAATAGAGATTCAGAGCTAGTTGCTAACCAACTGCTCGAACATAGAATGCTAAAAAGAACTATCAAAGGAATCATCCTAAGTGGTCTTCTAATTTTCTTGCTTGATCTAGGACAACTGGACCAGGAACTCCTACTAGGTGAGGACTCCTATAGCTTGATTCTATAAAAAGTCACATATTTTTCCATTTAACCATATTATTTTCCCTTTAATACTTTATATGCAGGGATGTAAAAAGTAGAGAGATGAGTGTATTGTGCTCTATGGCTTGTCTTGATTTAACCCATTGTGATGAACTTCTTCCATGGCCTCCTCATGATCTCATATATCATGTGCCACCTCTTCTAGAGCCCGTACTTGCTTTTATTCCTACTCATGTCTCCTTTGAAAACTCTCTCTCATGAACTTATCTCTTTGCAACACCTCTTCCCTGCAGCACTTGGAAATCCTAGATGCAAAAAATTGAACGACGTTAACTTTGAACTTCTTGAATTCAAACTCCAAGTAGTTCCCTATATCAATATACTGTGCCAAATAAGAAATTATAAATAGTGAGCTTGAACTGGAAAAACAAGCTTGCATCATAAAAACACTCACATTTGGAAGACTGTGTATAACTTTAGAAGGATAAACATGTTGAGGCACGTCCTCCATCCACAATTGACATTTCCAAGGCCCTATTGTGAGGCTTGCACAATCCTTATATTTAGATTAGATAAAAGGGTTGTTACAAAAGAATGCCCTCCATGTAGGCTACAAGTTTATTCTCAATCCTAGAGACACAAGTGAAGTTAGTTTAGGGTCGACACTTTCAAAGAGCAAGAGCCAAACCTCAAAGGAGAGACGGAGATACTTACTGCTAAATACCTCCATAGTAGTCCTTACTAGTAATATTTGTAAAATAACAATTTTTTTCTTACATGCCATACAAGATCAAACTCCAATGAGAGCTACTCAATCATTAAAGAAGGCAAATAAACAAAACAATGACAAAAGAACTAGGTCTACACAAATAAGCAATGCTATTTAACTAAGCACTTACTTCTGATAGTACAAAGAGAAGATAGTTTGCACATCATTGGTCAAGAGATGTAACTCCACTGCTTCAAAGCGTCTATCCATGAGACTTTGCTGTCTTGTGAGACGGACATGATAGTAGCAACTCAAGACAATATACAGATCTTTGGATCTCCTGTGGCAGTAGTGATATTACATAGTATCAAACGCAAGGGACATGAAAATAGATTATTAAAGCAACATACCGACGATATTAATGATTGAGATGCCTAGAAAAAAAATAGCTAAAAATTACTATAGAAGGGAAAGAAGAATGGATTCAGTTAACTCCTCTTTATTAGGGTGAGCAAGCACTCCAATGTCCACCATGTCCATCTCCACAACCTTCTACTACCCTCTCAAAGATACAATTTCCCTAACAAGGGCCACTACTTCCCCCATCGCTGTCGAGAACTCCTTGAGGACAAGGTTGAACTTGTTATGGAGGACAAGATTATCCTCCATCATAACTGGTGGATGTCGAGGAGCTGAGGTGGAGGCAAAGTGCAAGAAGCTATTGGTGAGGAGGGAGCAATTGCAAGTTGGGGCCCCACACTCGTCAAGAATGATTGTGGGTAGTGGGGCTCAGCCTAAAGAGACTTATCTTTGGGGGGACTCACCCTTGGGGTGGTCGACCTAAAGGGGCTCCTCCTTGGGGGCCTGGGTATGGAGGGGCTCCTCCTAGAGGGGCTCGATGTAGAGGGGCTCATTCTTAGAGGGCTCAAAATGGAGGGGCTCCTCCTTGGGGGGCTTGACATGGAGGATCTCCTCCTTTGGGGGGGGGGGGGGGGGGGACTCCACCTGGAGGTGCTCCTCTTGGAGAGGCTCGTTCTTGGGGGCTTAGCATGAAGGGACATGGGATGGTGGGGTTGGGGCTCATGGGTGTGGAGGGCTAAGCATGATGGGGTTCTATCTACAGTGGCTCTCATCCTTGGTCTGGGGGGGCTATCCTTCAAAGGCTCCTCTTGCAGGGGCTCATTCTAGAGGGCCTCGAGGGGCTGTCCTTGAGAGGCTCCTCTTGGAGGGGCTCGTCCTAGAGGCCCTTGAGGGGTGGGACTTGAAGGGGCTTAGAGTGGTGGGGCGCATCTTGGAGGGGCTTAGAGTGGTGGGGCAAAACTTGAAGAGGCTCAGAGTGGTGGGGCTAGACCTCGACAGGCAGCCTAGAGTGTAGGGCTCATCCTCCTGGAGTGGCTCAAAATGGTAGTGCAGGACTTGGAGGGGCTCAAAGGAGGCTAGGACCTACAAGGGCTCGAAGTGATAGGGAAAGACATATAGGGACTCGAGGATTGGGACCTTAAGGGGTTCGGAGTGGTGGGGCTTGTCCTAGAGGGCTTGGAGGGGCTGAGTGTGATGGGAATCAGAATGGTGGGGCAAGGCCTAGAGGTGCTCAAGTCGATCACATCTTAGCCACTTGTTGGGCCACTACTATCACTCTCTGTACGCATATGTCCCTCTCATGCAGGACGAGGGATCTCGGCCTAGATCGTCAACTGTGAAGAGACAGGACGACAAGGATTTTTGCATGCATCACCTTGAAATATCAATAGCATTCGGTAATCAGTCATACTGTAGTCACAAGTGGTGCAAGCTATTGAAATCTATTGGCATGACAATTACCCTATGAATATGGACTATAAGAAAATATGCATCCTCATAAATTCCATGAGAAAGTCCTTTGCAATCTGCTGAAGAGATAGAATTGTAGATACACTCCATCTCATGTCAAAGCTCCATTTCTTGCAAATTTTGCAAACAAACATTTGGAACTACATGCATGGTATTGTAGGCTACATGTGATTTCCTATCCTGTGCAATTGTCCAAGTAGCGCTTGGTGAGCCTCATATCTAATGCACCACCTTGAATGAGATGGAGACATCAGGTATGAACCAACAGGTATGAACCAAAGACCAAAGAGCATCATTACCAAAAGTGAGAGAGGCTATTGAATTGTACTTACAAAGTACACATTTCTTAGACCCTCAAAGGCAATAACACTAGATGAGGGTCACGGTTGAGTGATGGAGGCTTTTCCTAGAAGTAGGTAGCCATACATTGATTGGTGGTGATCTTGGGGAAAATTATAAGGGACAAGGGCTACCACGATACCACACAGGCTTCCCCTTGTGGATTTTGGCCAGGCATAGCTTGGTGGTGACCCCAAAGACATGGAATGCAAGCTACCATTGAGCGAGGGAGGCATCTCTTGGTAATGGGTTGTGAGGGAGGCTTTTATTGGCAATGGTTAGCCACACATAGCTTGGTGGAGACCACCAAAGTCAATAACAAGGGATGAGAGCGAGCGAGGATGGGAGATAGGCCATGGAAAATGGGTTGCCACTAATCACTTAGTGGTGTCCGTCAAAGATGTCCACCAAAGTGAAAGCTTGCTACAAGGACCATTGCCATGGGGGAAATGATCTCAAATATGTAGTGCTTGAGGATGTTTTTTGAAAACAAAAAATGGCATTCCCCAGCAAATAGGTCATGATGAGGGAATTGGCATTGTAGTGGTAGAATCTCTTTGTTAGGAGGTTGATTCTCGATACAGATAGGTTAGAGATATGCTCCTTCTAGGGGAGGGCTCAATACAAGGGCTCAATAGACTAATTTAGGATTAGAGGTAGAACAAAGGACGAACTAAAGATGAGAGTAAGAAATATGCAAAATGCATATAGACTCTAGTTTGGAGGAGCTATTGTAGTAACTGGTTTACGACATGAGGATTGAGTATTTTGCATTGATCTCTTAAGGGTGTGAGCAACTTGTAATGAGTGTCTTTGCATTAACAGGTGAAATTGTTTGGCTTTATTTTGGATGCATGCCAAAACACGTGGTTATTTCTAGGGGTTCAATTAAAAGTAACAATAAAGTATTGCAGGTTGAGAACAACTGTGTATGTTTGGGTTGTTGATGACCACTTTCCATTGATCAATTTAGGCCATTGATCCTTGTGGGAGATACTATTGTGGCCCATCACCACCATTGGGAGAAAGGGAAATAGAAATTAGAATCTTTAAAAGGGGTACCCTCATCATTATGGGTATCATTTAAAGAGGGACTATTGAGAGTATATATGTGAATAGTTTATGGTTTAGGGTATGCCTTACACTCATGCTTTCTCGACCTCCTTCAATCACACATGATCTCTTGAACCTGGTTCATTTGCTCTCATCTTACTCCTGCTTTAGGCTTGCTTTGTTGAGATGGCAAGCTCAACACATGCAGTTGGCCAAATGGTAGAGCAGGGGTTGCATGTCCGATTCAATGGAAAGGTTGTTTTGTAGAAGACTTTAATTATAAGTTCACGTTGGTCGCAAAAGGAAGTAGATTTGGCCGAATGTTCACTTTAGATACTGGAATTCCTACAATGGATGCTGCTATGTATACTAAAGGAAAAGGAGTAGTTGCAGATATTGAAATATAGCATAAACGTATTGGACATGCAAATGTGCAAAGGCTGAAATTAATGCAATCCAGAGGATTGGTTACAGGGTTGCCTTCTTTTAGAGTTGCAGAATTGCATAAAATCTGTGAAGCATGCCAGTTCGATAAGCAGGTGAGACAACCCTTCTCACATGATAGAGAAGTGAGCAAAAATATACTTGATGTAGTGCATACAGATGTTTGGGGGTCTACACAGAATGTATCTTTTGGTGGCAGCAAATACTTTGTCACATTTATTGATGTGACTGTTCAAGGAAGCTATGGGTATACTTCATGAAGAAAAAGAGTGATGTGTTTGAGCACTTCAAATCTTTTAAGGCAGCTGTTGAAGCGGAAACAGGCTTAAAAGTGAAGTGCTTGAGATCGGATGGAGGGGGAGAGTACCCCTCTAATGAGTTTATTGGCTTCTTGAGGACTCATGGGATAAAGAGGCAATGTACTTGATTTCAGGTTTTCTCTAAGAACCTCAACCTTGAAAGCATGCTCTCATCGCTGGATCCCCTCCTTCAGGCTTTAAAAGACTTTTAAGCACCATTGCTATGTACACATACTCCATTAAGGGATCTGTGACTTGGGCGCCTCTAGAGCAGCTCATGGTATTTCAGGCAAGGAAGAATCGCCAAAAGTGGTGAATAGGTGCCTGACCCGTGTGGATCCTTCGCATAGAGTATGCACTATTCCCATGGGCAATGCAGTAGGTACAACACCTTTGGATCAACTCCACATGTTATTGCTATCACATATGCGGGAGAAAAACCGATTGAAGAGCTCATAAATGTTGAAGAGGAATATCGGGTGGTGGTAGATCAAGGGTTGGCTCTCATGGTGCCATCTTCTTTAGAATAGCCACAAGTCGACAAACCCAACCTTTTCTCCTTGACGCACATTGAAGTTAATGGTGTACAATGCTTTCTTCTATCAGATGTGCTGCAATACTTGAAAATGAAGGAAGAAGAGTTGTTTTCTATCCTAGTCAGAGATTTGATGGAAAACCTGATCGATTATGATTACATGGATGTGCATCCGATGATGGCAAAGATTGGAAGATATGATGGCACAAGCTTGGATACAGTGAGTGCCATCATAGTAGCATAGGAGCATATTACCTTAGTTGAAGAAGATTACCTTATGCCCGATGCTGAATTTGAAGCACTACAACATAATCTGTTCGAACTAAGGCCCTAGCTTCCTACCAAGGAGTTTGTAGATCCCTTTGCCCAAAGAGGTGCCTCGCTAACACACGAGGAAATGAAGATACAAGATGATTTGGAGAATGTGAGATTTCTAACTACCATATATTTTTATGTGATGAAACTTGATGGTAGGGTGCATTGGGTCCCTCGGAGTCCACCGGTAAAATCTTGGCAAAAAATGATACCTACAACTGCCTTGGTGGCGTCTGGAGCCCCACTAGTGAAATCTTGGCAAAAAATGATGCCTGCAAGATGCCCTAGCGTTTGGGGCTAAACTTCAGACAAGGTAGCTGGCAAGCATCATTTTTTACCAAGAACTTTGGACAGGGCAGCTATAGGAATCATTTTTTGCCAAGATTTCACCAGTGGACTTTGGGGGACCCGACGCACCCTACCCTCAAGTTTCGTCACTTTCTGTTAACTTTTGGTTAGTCACTAAATATATTGTTTGATTTGACTTTGTCATTCAGGACATATTGTATATAGATGAGTTTGCATCAAGGCAAGGAGGATCTCGGCATGTGGATCGACGGAAGGATTCAGCTTTGAAGAAGGAGTACGTTGGCAACCTTATTGCAAACTTGGTGGTCTTCCATAAGAAGTGCTCACCACAAGGGCAACAAATAATCATGAAAATTTGAGCTTTGACCAAGTTTGGACCTTTTCAAGCGATATCTGTGACATCTATCTTGAAGAAGGTGGTGCTAATCAAGCGATCAAGCTTATTTACTTGTTTGACCAAACGCATGGTGGGGCAATGTGTGTGCTTGCTACATTAGGTGACCTTACTAAAGTGTCAAATCCACTTCTCCTGGAGAAAGAGATGAAGGGGGAGCACATCATTTTTTAAGCAAAGAGGGAACTTATATTTTCATCGGGAGTTGGCCCCTCCTCTCCACCCATAAAAAAGCCAAGGAAAAATTGAACAATTGAGAGTTCTTATTGGCTATCAAATTTTTTATCTACCATCACTATCAGTCATCGCATGTATTTTTCTTGATAAATATAAGATATTTTACTTTGTCCCTATAAATAAATATTTATTGAATAAATGTGTGGTTTGTGTAAGTGTGATGATAATGTGTGATATATGAATGACACATTCGCATACGTTAACATAATTCAAAGCCTAGTACTGCACTTGTGATTGTGTAAGTGTGACGATAATGTGTGGTACGTGAATGACACATTCGCATATGTTAACATAATTCAACACATAGTACTGTACTTGCAATTGTGCATAAGCAATAATATAACTCGTATCCGTACGTATTACTACTTTCGATGTGTTCATATGCTAAACAAAAATTAAGAGTTGTACATTTCAAGAAACAAAACAAAACAACTTTACTCAATTATTTGAATTCAATACACATCGCATGAGATATTATGTATATATAAATAAATATTCCAATGTGGCAAAGTATAAAAAAAATTTTGGCCTTCCAAGATGATATGGCGCTATAATACTCATTACAAAACCTTGCGTCATTAATCTCATAACCTATGGAGGAGTCCCCTTACCGTGTCGATTCAGCCGAATGATAAAGTTCATGTCTTTATATGTGATTGTGACACAGCTTGCATGGATCACCACAAGCTGTGTATCATCGACAAGTCAATGAGAAACCCCTCTGCAGTTGTTTGTAGGGCATCCATAGCTGCAGCAGTCCACCTTCCTGCTGGTGGGCCATCCTGCACTCGCACCCAAAATATTCCCATTCCTTTCAGCTCCAAGTCTTGTATGACTTCCCGAACAACCTTATGAAAAGAACTTTTCGGGATGAGAAGCTCGTATCCGCATTGGATTCTCCATATCTCCTGAATAGCGACAATGCCCAATTTCCATCTCCTCTTCTTCTGTGGTGGTCCTTGTGCTCTATGGGGAGCACCTATTGCTATACTAGAGGAGGCTCCACCTTGTGCTCCAGGTGGCGAGTCTTGGCGTGAGGTATTCTCAGGGCCGAAATGGTGACATGCTTGCTTGGTGCGTGCCATTCAAGCTTGAGGAGGGCAAGATGGAGAAGAGACAGAGATTGGGGGTATGAGAATGGAGGAAGCAAAGAAAGCAAGATATGAAAATGAGAAGAAGAGTGAACTTTTAACCCATTTAAATCCCAAAACTAGGTTAATGCAGCTTTCTACGCACTATCCATCGTGTGATTGTAAATCCATAACCTTTTATCGAAATGTGATGAAACTTCACGTGCAGTCGTTAGATGGCCAAGAGCCCAAGTTATTATTTTTTGAAAAGAAATGCACGCAGACCCCTGGTTCGAAGTCTAGTGTCTGGAGCCACTTTCTTGTCTTTTTTTAAAAAAAATTCCTACAAACCCCTGGTCTGAAGTTTGGTATTTGGAGCCACTTTCTTGCTGATTTGGGCTCTTGGCCACCTAATGAGTGAGTATGTGAAGTTTCTTCACATTCTGATAATGTTTAGTATTTTAAAAATTATCCCACACCAAAATTATGGATAGATTGATAATTGAGAAATCAACATCACGACTACTGGCCCTTAAAAACTTCCCACCACATAGACTATACAGAGGCATCAGGAGTAAAGTCCGCAACAAGAAGTGGCAAATTTTTGTATGTTTTTTCTATTGAAATTGACAGTGCTAACAAAAAATGTAAGTAAGAATTGAAAATACAGCAAAGTTATATAGTCAAAGTTGAGAGCGAAGGACAAGACTAAAAATTTAATTCATATTTCAAGGATGCATACAATAGTTTTGCAATGGAACATAGTCATATGTCCAATGCACGAGGATAACACTATGCCAAAACAGATAACATTACAAACTATGTTCATTCCATTGGAACGAATGCATCCTTCACTGCTTAAAGATTTCTTACAAGTTGGAAGTCCTTGGAAGTTACAGTGATGTGCTTCACATGTATTGCATAATGTTGAGCATCAGTCATCAAGTCAACTTAAAAAGCCTCTACAACACATTGTAGAGCATGAAGACATTCTTTTTGTGAAGTGATCAGGTCTATCTTGACCTTGTGCCAAAAACCACCTCCTGCTTTTTGTATAGTAGAGGTCTTGCACAATCTCATGAACAAGTCTCGAGAAGCTTGCCTTTAAAATCATGAGATCAAAAGAGCATTGATACCTCCTAATTTCTCTCAAGGCCACTGTACCTAGTTTCCACTTGTGTTTCTTGTGGGGATGTTGAGAAGAACCCTTGTGAGGGCTACTTGAGGAAGCTGGGTTAGGCTGAGAAAGGGGTGCATCTGAGCTAGTAGATGCTCCAAGGGATTGAACATGATATGGGGCTTTGAGGAAAAGCTTATTTGCAACTACCTTAGACCTAGCCATCTTTCCTGCACAAGAGATGTGAGAACTCAATGAATAAGATAGAAAGTGAAACCCTCTTTTATATAATCCTAAACTATAAGACTCATTCACATAGATGCATACTCTCTCTTTCTCTCTTAAACTATGAATTGCATTCACACTGAACACATTGTTCATCTTACTATCTTAGCTCTCTTCGAACTCATTTGCTGCCTTGTCGAAGCCTTGTTTCTAGCCACTTGGCATGGTTTTCTTTGGCACTTGAGGCTTCATAACGTACTCTTTTAGTGACACGACGTGATTCCATCATGTCTGTAGCAATTCATCAACACTTTCATTTGCTCTCTTTTGCAAGAGTTTAGCTTCATCCGCTACTATAATCCTATACCACCAAAATAGCAATTGGATCATTGGATTGCTATCATTCACCCCTCCACCATGATTGGTTTCTCTTTGGTATACACCACGCACTATCCAGTGTGAATTTTCCATCCCTTGTGTGGAACAAATTCCAATGCTTTCCTTTTCTGCAAAGTATGGCCCATGTGCCTCAAGGATATGCTACAAAGACACATATCACACATGATTAAAACTATGCTCAACAGTTTATACAATTCATACAATTTTAAAATATTAACTTAGTATGCACCATGTAATGTGTGATAGAGCTTTTGCCCATGCTTCCACTATGTTTTCATAGAAGCTATGCATAGCATTGATAAATTCTTGCTTATCTTCATTGTTAAATACCATCTTGCAAAGTAAGGGAGCCAATTTGTTAAGACTTGTCCAAACCTTAGCTTTGGCCAACCTTCTTTTTTCTCCATTACTTCAATCAGGAACTGCAAAATGTAACTTCCACCCATCGTAGTCCTATGGCCTACGAACCATGACATTCTCTTCTTCATTAATGGGTGCCGAGAGAAACTTCCTAGCCTTTTCTCCTCCAAATCAAGGATTTTTTGGCAAGTTATCAAATTTTCCTAATCTCTTCTCATCTTTTTCAATCGTCACTTGTTGATGCTAGTGTAGCCCAATTTCTGATAGCACTCACTCCACATTTCTACATGTTGCAATGGCTTCTTTTTTTGGTTGCATTCTATAAGCAAAGCAAATGTATTCATATACAAGTTTCTCAATGATTCTGACAAAAGCATGCAATGAAAAAATGTTGATATGATCCAATGGAATGTTGAAGATGGACTTCCAAGTGGGATCTTCTCTATTGTGCATTAATGCAGCACTTGTTACCCTTTACTAGTTTTTCTTTTCGTCGTTTCCTTCCACCCTCTTTGTCAAGCAATATAGGAATGGATTCTTTGTATTTGGACCATTGGAGATTCCACACATGCATTTTAAAGTTTTCAAGTCTCTTGCAAGATGCTATTCAACCACGTATTGACCATACGCTTCAATCAAGAGTATCTCACCATGTTCCTGACGATTGATGATGCTTGGAATGCTTATGAGCATAAAGGATAGCTACAGCACCTCAAATGTTTCCTTAGGAACTTCAGATGCAGCGAGCCACCACACATCGTGCTCGGATTGAACACTAAATTTCCCTGGGTTGTTCTTATCAAATTGTAAAGCTCTATTCATCACAGTTACATGAACTCTTTCAAGCTTTACTCCTTTGACGACCTCACTTTTATCTAATTTTATAACAAACTGTAATTTACCATTGCATTCCTCAACAAACATATTGTAGTACATTACCATTGTCGACTACACCTTGTACAAATCTAAATAGTAATTGTTGAGTTCGGTGAACTTTACCTCATATGCATTTTTGGTCCCAACCTTTAGTGTTTCCACGCATTGAACATGCATGGGATCTCCTATCAGCTTCAAAACCTTTGTATTAAGTTGCCATCGGGCCTCTATTAACTTTGAAGGTTGAGGAAGAGGCACAATTCTATTTCTCTTCAGCACACGACCAAACCTAGCCTTCACACCTTTGAATATCTTTGAGTAAGCCGTTGTGCTAATACTGGCCCTATCACAAATAGATTGTGCATCCACAGCTATGAACTAATTCGACACATCTTTTAATGTGCACTCAATCACCATTACCTTCATAGCCTTAAACTTAGGATCGCTCAAAGTGTTTTCCAATGTACTTGCCTTTAGCAATCTACTAATACACGATCCAACCTCACCCTCACTTAGGTTCTCTTTCTGAGCTACCTTACATGCTTTGATACGTCGCTTCCATTGGCTGTTATTCACACTTAACTCATTGATTGGCTTCTTCTTTCGTTTTCGCTCTTGTGTTAGCTTGATGTTGATCTTTCTCAAGTCATCCAAGTGTGCCTTTGCCTCCTCACATGAGATACCAATGCCCTGGATAGTCTCTTGCATTGAAATAATTTTATTTTTTAATTGAATTATAGTGTCATTCAGTTGTACCACTTGTCCTATGAGCTGTTGTATATGAAATTGATGTGCAATAATCACATCATGGCAATTTTTTATGGTTTCTTGGCAAGTTATAAATCTTTGAATGCATAATCATTGAGCCGCCTAGTGTAACCGAGCAACCCATTTTCACCCTCTCACACATACTTCAGCAAATTTGTGATTCCTGAGAAAGTTGAAGGTCTATTATTTAAGGGGTCAATTGGGTAGATTCCCCCATCAATCCACAAATCCACATGTTTCAATCCCATTTGCATATAACTCTGCAAAACTTGAGGGTTGACACTAGTACGCTGGGTTTTTTTGAATAATGTGGCGTATTCAATCTCTACCTCAATATGCGGCTCCTTCTTTCTTGTATTCATTTTACTATTGATAGAAACGGGGAGCCTACTTGGTTGTCACAGGAGGTAGAGTGGAGATTCATAGAGAGGCACACAAAGGTGCCAAGGGAAAGGAGGGTTTAAGTAATTCACTCTATTAATGAAGGTTGCATAAACACAAAGAAGAGGTCACAATAGAGCCATGAGAGAGTATAGATATGGGAAAAAATAGCTTAGAGGGTAGGGATGTCCAAGACTTTTCGTATTTTAGACATTTCTATTTTACCTCCAAAAACATTTTCAAAAAATACAAAATTTGACCAATTTCTTTGTTTTTATTTTTCTTGTTCTCGATTAAAAAATCAATTATCATATCTTCTAATTATTTTGCATTGAGAACAAATCACCACTTTTCCGTAACTGACTCCTTTTTTAATATAAAATTTGGTTGAAAAAGACTTCTTGAATGAGGAGAGAGAAGAAATCTGAGTATATCTTTGTAGATAATATAAAAAAGGCAAAACAAGATTGCAAAAGTGGAGGGAGAATAGGATTATTTTACTATTCTTCTCTCCTCTTTTCCTTGTTTTAACACAGAGAGAGGGGGGCTAAAAGGCCCATTTGTGAGTTCATTTTTTTCTTAATGGTGGTAAAAAACCCACATACCTTTGTGAATTGTTTATATAGTAAACCAATTTTTAGTCACTCGATGATTGTGCCTTGGGTGAAACTCAATCCATGCACCAACCATTATGCTATGATCCCATTGGCTAGAAGAGTTTTGTTTTCGGGAAGAAATGGAATGATTAAAATATTTAAACTTAAGGACTGAAGTACCACGACTCCCTACTGATGGTCATTTCAACAACTAATTGTGGATGTGGTGGGGCTAAGAGGGAGGGGTCCAGGTGAGGACTCTACATCTATTCTCTCTCTCTCTCTCTCTCTCTCTCTCTCTCTCTCTCTCTCTCTCTCTTTCCCTAAGATAAGCTGTCTGCATGGCCCACTCACTATTCATAGCATTCACACATACACACACACACACACACTCTCTCTCTCTCTCTCTCTCTGTGGCGATAGAGAATTCTAGTTATAGTGTGTCCCAAGCTACGATGAATCCAAGCCATTGCACCCCATGGATGTTGACCCAAGCACCAACATGATGTTGGAAAGAGCCACAGGAAAAGTAGATAAAGGGCTCATGGCACCATTAGAAGGTCACCAAAAATAAAGTCAAGGGAGGACATTTTCTCAGCTATGGTATGGTGATGGCTCAAGGTCTCCTAGTTGACAAGCAAAAGGATCTATTTGAGCTACTACTATATGCAAACAACCTTCTAGCTCTAGAAAGGACATGCATTAGGGAAGTATACCTCTAACATATTTGGTTGAATAGAAATGCTTCAACCTTTTTAGGACATCGCAAACCTCCATAGCATCTAATTATTACATATTTCTTATTCATCCTAGATCTCTAGCTATATAGAACCGTTAGTAGGTTGAATCGGTAACGGTAGGGAGAATTTGATTACTTTACATGTCAAGAATCGCGTGGTGGAGGGGATTGCTCAAGATGCTGCGCCGAACACATACAGAATGCACAAAGAGAAGCTCACTCAAGAGACAAGAAGAGAGATGGAGGCCAAAACGTTTTCTTGATGATTTCTTCTTCTTCTTCCACACACTTCACAATGTACACAAAGTATAGATAAGATACAACATAAAAGGAAAGTGGCCTACTAAGTCAAACAATGCATAACCGACTACACTAGTCGACTGGTGCTATAACTATGCCAGCTGTAAATAGGTGTAACAACCTGAATATAATAAGTAATGAGTCAGTGGCCATGTGAGAGTCATAATGACCACCGACGTGCTAAGTGTAGACGTGTGGACCCATCTAACCAGGCGGTCCATCATCAATGTCCACATGTGTTGAGCTTGTCATCTCAACACTCCCCCTCAAGCTCAACTGCATCTCTGCAACTCCAAGTAAGCTTCGAAACTTTTGAAGCTTCTCTGTGCCCAATGCCTTCGTGAAGATGTCAGCTATCTGATCCTGTGTGCTGACATACACCAAGTCAATTTCACCTGCTAGTACCTTCTCTCTCACAAAGTGGTAGTGTACCTCAATATGTTTTGTCTTGGCATGGAACACAGGGTTCCTAGCCAACTGTATACTGCTCATGTTGTCACAATAAATGACAACTGGACCTTCCACCTGCACATCCAAATCAACCAATAACTTTTGCAGCCATACTACCTCACATGCTGCAACAGCAGCACCTCTATACTCAGCCTCTATACTCGACAAAGCAACTGTAGATTGCTTTTTGTTGCTCCAAGCAACTGCTGCACTACCAAGAGAGAACATGTATCCGCTGGTAGATCTTCTATCCGACATACTACCAGCCCAATCTGCATCTGTGTATCCAAACACATGTACGTCTGTACCTGCCTCATAGAAAAGTCCATAATGTAATGTGGACTTGACATATCTCAATATGCGTCTCACTGCATCCAAGTGTGGTTTTCTAGGTACTTGCATAAATTGACTCACAAGACCAACAGCATAGCTCAAGTCTGGCCTTGTAATGGTCATGTAGATCAAACTCCCGACTATCCTCCTGAACATAGTAGGCTCTTCTATCTCATCCCCAACATCAGCACTCAGCTTTACATTCTGCTCCAACGGGACTGAAAGTGGTTTGCATGCTGTCATACCATACTTGGACAACATATCCAAGCCATACTGTCTTTGGGACAGCCATATACCATCATCACATCTGATCACCTCAATGCCAAGGAAGTACCTTAGCTCACCTAGATCCTTCATCTCAAACTTCATCTTCAAACAACCCTTGACTTCAGCAATCCCACTATCATTATCACCTGTAATAATCAAGTCATCCACATAGATGACTATGATGACCAAACCTGCATCTCCTTTTCTCACATAAAGTGAGTGATCAACATCAGAAACATAAAAACCAATATTGACAAGATACTCTCTAATCTTGTCAGACCATGCTCTAGGTGCTTGCTTGAGCCCATAGAGTGCATTCTTCAACCTGCACACATACGTGGGATGCTCTAAATCTTCATAACCTGCTGGCTGATCCATATACACTTCTTCCTGCAAATCACCATGCAAGAAGGCATTCTTTACATCCATTTGCTGCAACCTCCAACCTTTAGCTGCTGCCAAAGCAATCACACATCTGACTGTTGCCATCCTAGCAACTGGACTAAAGGTTTCATCATAATCTATGCCATATGTCTGGGCGTAGCCTTTTGCAACCAGCCTAGCTTTGTACCTGCTAATAGAACCATCTGCGTTGTGCTTAATCTTATAAACCCATTTACATCCAATAGCTTTCTTTCCCTTTGGCAATGATACTAGATCCCAAGTCTTATTAGCCTCTAATGCAAACATCTCCTCATCCATTGCTGCATCCCAGTGAGCATGACCAATAGCCTCCTCAAAACATGTAGGCTCAACATCCTCAACTAGTTTCACCATATAAGCATAATGGTGAGCTGCATAACCTTCAAAACCAAATCTTTTAACAGGGTATATCTCACCCTGCTAGACCTACATACCACTAGATCACTCAATGGAGTCTTTGCATCAGCGCGTGCTCTCTGTACACCTGGAGTTCTCACTGAAGGAATGCCAAGCTCATCATCTAAGCTCTCTGAGCCACTGGAGTCTCCATCAAGAACTGCATCAATGCCTTCTGACACTTTATTCTTTCCTTTGTCTTTACCTGTAGTGCTACTAGATGCACCTGAAGACGTAGAGATACTCCTTAGTCTCCCAGACCAAGGACTACTAAATGATGTCTCTGGTCCACTAAGAGTCTGTGATTCTTGCTTTTCAGCCTGCACATGAGTGTCATGATAATCATCAACATCCAATGCATCACCACTAGATGCATACCAGCTGCTCATTTCATCAAAGATGACATCCCTGCTCACTCTGAACTTACATGTGATGGGGTTGTAACAGCGATACCCTTTCTACTCTAAAGAGTATCCAATAAAGATACACTTTTCAGCCTTTGGATCTAGTTTCTTCCGCAAGTCATCTGGCACATGAACATACGCAATGCAGCCAAATACTTTCAAGTGTGAAACATCAGGTTTCTTACCTGTAAAACATTCTTCGGGGGTCATACCATGAACTGCAGCTGTGGGAGTTCTGTTCATAATATAAACAGCAGTATGAACAGCCTCAAACCAAAAATGCTTAGGCATATTCTTTTCAGCCATCAAGGCGCGTGCAACTTCTGCAATATGCATGTTTTTCCTTTTTGCAACCCCATTTTGCTGTGGGGTATACCTGCATGTGAACTGTCTCTTTATCCCATGAGACTTCAGAAAATCACTGAACTCATTTGAGAGGTACTCTCCCCCTCCATCTGACCTCAGGTACTTTACTTTCAAGCCTGTTTCTCTTTCAACTGCAGCCTTGAAAGTTCTAAAGTACTCAAATGCTTCACTCTTTTCCTTCATAAAATATACCCACAGCTTTCTAGAACAATCATCAATGAATGTGACAAAGTATGAACTGCCTCCAAGAGATACATTTTGTGTAGGCCCCCAAATGTCTGTATGTATAACATCAAGAATATTTCTGCTTACATCTCTATCATGTGAAAAAGGTTGCCTTGACTGCTTACCAAACTGACACGCTTCACATACCTTTTGAAATTCTGCAACTCTAAATGTAGGCAGACCTGTAACCAACCCTTTGGACTGCATTAGTTTCAGCCTTTGTACATTTATATGTCCAATGCGTTTGTGCCAAATTTCAATGTCTGCAACAACACTTTTTCCTTTGGCATACATAGCAGCATTCATAGTAGGAATTCCAGCATCTAGAGTGAACATACGTCCAACTCTACTTCCCTTTGCTACCAACCTACACTTGTCATTGAAATCTTCTACAAAGCAGCCCTTTGCATTAAATCTGACTTGCAGCCCTTGCTCTACCATTTGACCGACTGACACCAAATTCTTTGTAATAGATGGCACATGTAATACATCTGAAAGACTCTTTGTCTTACCATCATGCAAGGACAAGGGAACTTTTCCAATGTGTGAAATTGGGTGGCATGAGTCATCACCCGTCTGTACATAACCTGCATTCTGCAAATCCTGCATCTCTCCAAACCATTATGCATGGCTAGTCATATGATTGGATGCACCTGAATCGACATACCAAACATCTTCATGTGTTCCCTTTCCTGTAACAGCATTCAACATATGCTGCATAACAAATAGACGTTCATTTTTGTCTTCATTCTGTCGTGAAGACGATGCATAGTTTCCTTGCTGCAACTTACCACTGCGGATATCATCTCTCTTGGCATAACATTGGGCTGCAATATGACTTGTTTTGCCACAGTAGTGGCACACAATACCAGAGTTGTTAGAACCTCTGTTCTGCCATCCACCTCTTCCTCTAAAGCTCCCCCTACCTCTAAAGTTACCACGACCTCCTGAAACCTGTATATCGCCAAATTGCTGATTCAATCTATTTTGCTAGTTATGACTACCACGTCTTGTACCACGGCCTCTTGAAGAGAACCTACCACGTCCCCTTCCTAAACTGGAGTAGAAAGCCTGGACCTGTTCACCACTTCTTTCAGATGTCTCACTCTACATGTTGATTTCTTCAGTGATCATTAGAGAGACCAACTCATCAAAATCTGGAAATGGCTTTCTGACATATACGGAAGTTACAAAAGACTTCCAAGCCTTTTCATTGTTAAGTCCACCCAAGGTAGACGACACCAAATCATCATCATCGGGCATTGCATCAATCGCTGCCAATGCATCTGCAATGCTCCTTACCTTCAATGCATACTCATTGATAGACATCTTCCCTTTCTTCAATGTATTCAACTCTTGCTTGAGTTGAATCTTTCGTGCCTTTGTATTTACAGAAAACATACTTTCAAGTATGGTCCAAGCTGCATATGCATTCTCTGCATTTCTAATGTGTCCCAACATATTATTGTCAATTACTGCAGACAACTAATACATGACCTTCTTGTCTTTTGCATTCCATTCCTTTCGTGCCTTTATCTCTTCTGCAGTTGGAGGATCACTCACCTCCGGCTCCTTTTCTTCACCTGAAACGAACTCGTAGAGGCCTTTTCCAATAAGAAAGTTCGTGACACGGAACTTCCATGAAGGGTAGTTTTTCTTGTCAAGCTTCTCAATGATGGGGCTTCCACTGTTCTCTGCCATTATCACAAGAATAATACCAAACAGCAAGCAAATCTTCTGCAATCCTCGACCTGTAGTGCACAGCAATACACTAGACAGCCTTTTTCACTGTCTGCTCAACAATACATGCAATCTGCAACCTGTTTGCAGATAAACCTCGTGTTTACTCACTGGTAAACACCTTTAATCTTACAGATCTAAAATCTGTAACCTGCGCACTCACTGTCGGTCGATACAGCTGAAGTCACAGTGTACCCTGAAACTGTTGTCCGCAACTTGCGGCTCTAAAACGGGCCCTGAAACGGCCTCAAATGCCCAAAATAACTGTGGGAAAGCCATAAAGGGCTTATATGCAGAATATACAGTGCTCTTCGCGCACACCAAATCTCACTGCAATCTGAGATTTTTGCTCTGCCCTGCTTCCGATGCCTCCACAGGCACTATCCAAGAGAAAGAGTGGAAGGATGGGAGAGCTTCTTACCCGTGGCTTGCTTGCTCGAACCTTGCTTCTTCCCCTTTGCTTCAACCTTCGAAATCAGCCTCTCTCAGTGGTGCGGCTCTGATACCATGTCAAGAATCGCGTGGTGGAGGGGATTGCTCAAGATGCTGCGCCGAACACATACAGAATGCACAAGGAGAAGCTCACTCAAGAGACAAGAAGAGAGATGGAGGCCAAAACGTTTTCTTGCTGATTTCTTCTTCTTCTTCCACACACTTCACAATGTACACAAAGTATAGATAAGATACAACATAAAAGGAAAGTGGCCTACTAAGTCAAACAATGCATAACCGACTACACTAGTCAACTGGTGCTATAACTATGCCAGCTGTAAATAGGTGTAACAACCTGAATATAATAAGTAATGAGTCAGTGGCCATGTGAGAGTCATAATGACCACCGACGTGCTAAGTGTAGATGTGTGGACCCATCTAACCAGGTGGTCCATCATCAATGTCCACATGTGTTGAGCTTGTCATCTCAACATTACAGGGATTGTACCCGTTTTTTGTTTTTCCTTTTGGTTCTTTTTTGCAAACTTGGAGGGAGTTTTGCATCTCTTTTTATGCCTTCAAAGAAACCCATATAACACAAAGTTGAAATTAAAATAGAATATAAAAAATCAAAAGAAGTAAATCTCGCATAGAGACATGGCTACCTGCGCAATTAGATTTCCAAATGTCCATGTGATGATAGGGCTTTGAGGCTTGGACAGATTAGACACGGCTATCCATGCGATTATACTGTTGAATCTCCATGTCATGATTGGGCTTCATGTAGCTCTTATTCTGTCATGTTTTTTCTTCTTGCTTAGTGGTCTATTCTTCTTGGTCAGTGAGAAATATTGCTCTGCAAGCTTTTCTTCCTAGCATCTTTTGTGTTAGCACCAGCTGAAGGTGGTGTGAAGCTTCACGCTTTCAGGGTTTCATTTTCTCTTCCTACTATGAGGCCACTAGTACGCAATCATGCACTAAGGGCTAGCCCCATAGCCATTGTCATGATATCGATGAGGACTGACAATCTCTTTGGTGACACCACAAAAAACACCTCTTCTCAATAGCAAAATAGGTTGGCAACAAGGATGAAGAGTGATCTATTGCATTGTCACTTTTTGCATGATCACATATAGTTAGTTATAGGATGAATTTTGGGTACCATGGAGCAACAGTTATGCATTGTAGGGGGAAAAAAAAGGGTCGAGTACCTAGTACTCAACAAATTATGATTTATAGTATATGAACTACACAAGGAATATGGCATGAGCCTTGAGGAGAGGGTCAATAGAGACTTGACCGATGCTGATCTCCTCGATAAACAATGGCTCTCAATGTTCAAGTTGCAACATCGAAACAATGCCAAGATATACATGAATCATCTACAGCTTGAATTTTTCAAGGATTACGAATTGCTCTTCCACAAGGTATATCAACCCCCCTTTGTGCTAGCATTTGAGAGGTGTAGTGCTGCAAAAGAAGACCCTTCTACACATAAGATTGAATGGGCAACGTTTAGGGTGTCCATACTAGAAATGTGCAAAAGCAAGCTCGAAGGGCTAGAAGAGAAGTTTGACAATTGGAGAAGAGCAAACTACGTATTTTAGGTTGGCCTGCATGGATTGAGCAAAAAGACTAACTACATGTAGGATGCAAGAAACATGTGCATTGAAGAGGATATTGTTTTCAAGTCAAGACCTTCTAAACTAGATTACATTTTTAATTTGCAAGGCATTGCTAAGAGGGTTCTAACAAGTTGCAAACAAAAGTTGAGCAAGCTACATGAGCTGAGGGCATCTCTCCAATGAAAGAAGGAGAGTTTATCAAGGGTTGAGAGCTTTAAAACTGTGGCTAAGAGAATTAAGGACAACCTTACCATGTTTGAGCAATGCTTGGAGGAGCTATACACTGGCAAGGGGGGCTTCATGATGCTGAAGCTAAATGAAGTGGAGGCTCATCTGAATGCATCGAAGCACATGCTCCATCCACTTGGAATGACTAAGGATTCATAGCTTCTTACCCAATAAATGGAAGCTCAACAGGTACTTTTGCCTTACCTTTTGGTATCATCCTTTTCTTTTGGTAGCTATTTTATTCCATTGGCCTAGTGTTGTATTTTTTTTGGCATCTTTTGAAAATTTCGGATCATTTTAGAACATTCTCTAAACATAGTGGTAGATCTTGGTGTATTAGGCTTGGTGTTAACTCTCATGTGCACGAAATGCCTTTTGGGTCACCATCAAGTAAGGGGGGTCCCTCACTATGATGGAGGGCATCCACATTGTCCCCACATCACTTGGTGGTGATCCTCACATGCACTAATTATCATATGAGTCACCACCAAGCAAGGGGGGCCCCACCCCTCACTATAGCATCAAGGGCCCCCTCTCACTTGGTGATGACCCTTATGCAAAAAAATTTGGATGATCCTCCATCACTTGGTATATTTAAGGTATTTTTGGTGCTATTTGGTACTTTTTATTTTTGAATATTAAATATTTTTTGGTACTCCCCATCACTTGGACATTGCCGCCATAGGAAGCCTTGACCAACAACTCTGATGGTGTAGGCGGGGTGTAGTCCTTTACAATACACCTACTTCCCTTGTTGGTCTATTCTTTCGAGGATGTGCCCTGTCCCACTCCACGACAACCAATCCACGCAACTTAGCATTAACTAATATCCGCTAATGACTGGAGGCCACGCGAACATAAACATGGGGGCCATTCCTCTACAACAAACACCGTATGCCTCACCCCTCTCCTTCTTGTCATATGCACTTCATAAACCACACTAAAATCCCTTCCATGCAAACAGTTGTATCCTGTATCAAGGTCTAACCCTTGGAGTGCGTCTTGCAGGTTTCCTTTTGTGGCGAAACGCATGGAGAATCATCGAGATCTAGCATGCAAAGATGCTCTTCGTAGAATGTGGGAGCATGTGGCACGCGCCTCTCCACCGGAGCGCTATGTGCCCACCATCAAGAGGTATGCCAAGAAGCGAGGCCCAAAGCGACACTACCCAGGGCGAAGGCCGAAGAATCCTCGAGTCAAGAAAGTCGAGACTCGAAACGCGCAACAGGTGGCAGCACTAGTGGCACGAACTCCCAGCTCCCGCTCGGGCCCTAGATGCTCAAAGGTAGAAAGGGTAGCTCGGGAAAGAGAAGAATTTAATGAATTATTTAAAGACATTCTGGAGACGGTAGCGGGCTGGGATTACACCATTCATGTCCCAATCGACATGTTCCCTGCTCACCCCCACACCAGCAGAGCCCCAATCACCCAGCCACCCAGACTCACCCCGCCTTGTACAAATCGAGTAGCCCATGATGCATAAAGGGCTTATCAATTGATAACTGGCCATCACTTTTTGTTTTTAAATGGTTGAGTGTTCCCGACTTGTTAAGTGTTGACATGTTCCCGACTTGTATGAACTTTTCATATCTGCGTTTAATATATTTTATGCCTTCAGCAAAAGAAAAAGCTAATCAAGCGCAGGTGATAAATGTCTAAGTCAACACCATAGAATTCAGATCAGTGATGTCTCCTTGCATTGCACTGGCTTATTATAGTTGCGGCATCTGCCATGCTTGTACTCTCATGAAGCGACAAGTGGATACAGGATGGGACAGATCTTTCGGCGAACGTGTTCAATGCTCGATCACTGCAAGACCATAGACCCCCCAAGGAGCCGCGGGAAAGCCACCCTGTCAAAATCACGAATCACCCTTGCCAACCGCATTCCTGGGCTACGCCCCCTTTCTGGGTCAAGCTCTATAGTTGACTCATGGCAGTCGTTACCTCAATTGTACCCACGTCGCATGTGCTGCAAAGGAGAGTTGCAATATCTCAAGTGTATCTCCCCCTTTCGCCAACTACTTCTCTAACAACGAGGCTAGGGCACAATCATCATTATACTATCCATTTTCTGAGCCTTCGAAGCTTGACATTTTCCAACCCATTGAAAGGCTGATAGCCTCAACATATTGTAATGATGGTACTCAGGTAAAAATAAATAAATAAATAAATAAAATGAATGAATGGAAAGATAAGAAGCACCCACGATCACAGCACAGTACCTAGGGTCCTCAAATTAGGTACGTCTGGTGACCTTGATCGACCGGCTTCGTCCCTAGTCCCCTAGCCCCTTACAATCACCCACAATTGTTTAGGGCACATCAAGGGCAAGACATACCTGGAGAGCTTGTCTCGCCTAGGGTTAGACCTGTCACCCTGACCCACTTGCACAATTTTCTTTTGCACTCTACCTTAGTACCATTGCAATCAGTGGTGATAAGCACCGCACGATTGGCCATAAAAAGTACACCGTACTCATCAAGCAAGTCCAATAGTTTCCAGCTACTGAAAGTGCGGTGTCCTTATATTCAATTATGCTACATTGTGTAGTCACAATGCAAAGGATGTCTCATATACCCTCACGTGTACTCCTTCTCCACATGGAAAACTTTGCTTCATCCACGTATTGTTATGAGAAACTAGCCCACGGTCTTCTAACTATGTAATATCTAAGTATGCACGACACTCACATAATAGCTGCACCGAAGCATATCCACAGTTTGGGTCCTCAAGTGCAGGACAATACTCTAGGATTGCTTAGAGTTCGACCCGTCTCCCAAATTAATCAAAATATGTCTCGTGCACGATGAGAAGCCTAGCACTACCCTTAAGGAGAGACCACATGTGAGGTTTTCCAATTGCAGGTATAAGGTGTTGTTCGCTCTTCATCAACCCTCAACTTTGAATGCTTGTCCCTTACCATCCGACAAGCCCGCAAAGAATCGTAATGTGCAGAATCCCCAACAAACCAACACTTATGCTGGCCATCAATGCAATCCCCAACACAGCATAGCCCTACCACCAACTCCAACAACCTTCCACCAGCCACCTTGGCCACCAACAGGCCCCCAGGACCTTCTGCCACACCACCACCAACACTCCTCCACGAAAACCACAAGCATCCTTGTCACCCACGTCTTCGGTGCATGTTACAGCCTGCTACCTACGACGGTGAGTGCCATGGGACTGTCACTCATCTAGGAGGGGGGTAATGTTAACCCCAACATGAGGAAAGCAAAAGGAAGTGGAAAAGACGCAGGGAAAAGGCGGAAAAAAGGTAGCTCGACTGAAGAAAGAAAAGGAGAAAAGGCCAAAAGCGCAAGGGCAACCTTAAAAGTCCAAGGCAAAGGCAAAAGGGGAAAGGCGCATTTTAAAATAAAAAGGTGCACCCTGAAATCTTGTAAAAGAGCGCCGGGCTCTCACGTGTGCAATTTGTAAATGTAGACGGGCGGTGGACAGGAAGCTAGGAAGATAGAAGGACAATGGGAAAAAGGGCCTAGGCTATGGCCGGCCATGTAAAAAGGGGAAAAGGGGATGACCGCCCAAAAGAGATTTAGGGTTTTGTATATAAAGTTGAAAAGTGAATGAGAAGCTCATTCTTGTGTGTGGCCAAAAGTAGCTCTCCTCTTCTTCTTCTTCTTCTTCTTCTTGCTTGCTTGAGCTTGTGCTTGAGAGAGGGAGTGTGAGAGAGTGAGGGAGTGAGTGTGTGAGGGTGAGGGACCGAGAAGGAGAAGCTCTCCATCTTCTCCTCTCTTCTATTCTCTTCTCTTGTCTTGCTCGCGGAAATGGAGCTTGGAGCGTGGAGTTTAAGGATGGAGCTTGCTTGAAGCTTGCACTCGGATCGTGGAGCTACCGGAGTGTGCGGGAGAGGAGGTAACTCGAACGGCATCAAGGTAAGCTCACTACACCCATAGATATGGATGGCGCGTCGGCTATGTGAGAGGTAGCCATTAGTGCTTGGCTTGGAATGCTTGAAACAATAAGCGGTCCGTGGGTCTTGGCGGCTGAGTGAAAGCTCGCACAGCAATTCTTTTCAGCATGATCAAACCAATCTTTCCCTACTCGTGCTATGCCCAAAGGTTCTACAATATACCCGATACTCAGGATCTTCTTAAATTCCTTGCGCACTCCTGGAGATAATTTAATCAATTGCAAGAGGTTCATATCTGGTTTGACTTCACAAAGAGAACATGCTAAATCAAAGTCATGATAAGTAGCCAAAGCCCTCTTTTCTCACCAAACCATCCTCTCTTTTGGTCTTTGGACCGATTTCGGTGCTTCTTTCTTAGCTCTTGCCTTCTTTCTTGGCACTTCCTTATCCTTCTTAGGGTCAACTTTCTTGTCAACCAGCCTTAGTGGTCCCCCTTCCATGTTAGGACTCTGGACTTGCGTCCCCTTATCCCCTTGTTTAGGGTTTGCCTCAACTGGTTTTGCATTATCTTTATCAACCTCTTTAGCCTTTTGGCCTCTTTTCATGGCTCTTAAGTTAGAGGTTTCAGCATCATTGACTCGTACAGCCTCAATAAGGCTGACTCCGTTGCCTTGTGGCAACTCTTCTATAGTTCTTTTTCCCCTCTGCAATATTTGCCTGGGTGCATCATTCTGTTGCAAGTTATTTCCTTGCGCTCTATTATTCATAGGGCCTGGTTGTTTACTCCCTTGTTGGAGAGAACTAATCTTACTCCAACAGGTAGCAGCTAAATGGCCCGACTTCCCACAAATGCCACGTTTCACATTTGGACAGTTTCTGGGGAAGTGCTGTCCACCACACCATTTAAAACTGAATCTAGAGGGTCCACCCTCTTCAGGGCGTCGACTCCCTGTCAGATTTTGTTGCCTCTTCAAGAAATTAACATCGACAGCTATTTGTCGATATTGTTCGAAAATCATAACAGTATAATGCTTCATCATATCCTTGACTTCGCCAAGAACATTAGATGCACTCGACTCGTAGCCTTGATCATTGACCCATCGTTCCATTGGCCTAACAATCTGATTTGGTATTGGCTGTTGACCCATAGGAACAACGTTTGAATTCGAAACTTGGCCTCCAACATTTGGTGGAGCCAAGTGACTTGCCATAGGCATAGTAACACTGGGAGGAGCCGGCAATAAAGGTACATTCTGAACCATGCTCCCCCTCCCATTACAGTTAGTCATAGGCATCCCTTGACTTCCATTCGTCAATGATGGATTGTCGCCAGTTACTAAACCCCCATTAACATTCATTCGAGAGGAGTAGGCCATTTGTAATCGTGCTTCTACTCCCTCTGCCCGCGTAATAGCGGTGTCTATATCAGCCAAGGTCACACTGCTCAATTGTACTTGGATATCAAAATCCAACCCATGCAAAAAGTATTGCAATCGGGCAGCCGGTGGAATGGGAATGTAAGTTTGCAACTTACGAAATACTTCAACTTCTTGGCATATGCTTTCACAATCTTGTGAGGATCTTGGCGTGTTACATTCAAGACCTGCAATCAATATTGGCTACCTCTTTCAGGGGCATATTCCACTCAGAAAGCTGCATAGAATTGATCAATGGTGGTTATGGTTCCAGACTCTATGTTGTGATACCATACCGCAGCCCTTCCTTTTAACGTCATATTGAAGAACATCATGAGATGTCCCTCGTCTTGGATGCGATAATTGAACATCAATCTTTTGAAATTCACAAATGTGAAATTATGCATCCTCTTTTGCTAACCCATTAAAAATGGGCAAGGGAACTCCTAAGGCTGGTAAATCTAGCGTCCCTGTAGGAATTGCAATGGGTTGTGCCATGGTGACAATCGGATTAACAATAGGAGCTTGAACGGGTGAATTCACCCTCCCACTTGAAGTGGGTAGACTTGGTGGAGGAGAGGAAGAACTTACGCCTCCTCCTGCACCTAACGGAATATGTGGAGCAGTTGGGTGACTAAGACCATTGCTTCTTATATGTATTGGGCTACTCCTTTGAGGAGACTAACGACTTACTATCTTTAACTACCGCCTAGCCCTCTCAGCATGTTCTGCTTTTTGGATTTTGGCTTGACGATCCTTGTTAGAGGACACAAACCAACTTTCTTTTGGTCCCCGAAAATCCTAGTTCCGAAAACCACCACTTACAAGTGGCTCCCGGCAGGCGCACCACTGATGGAACCTAAAATGGGCCAGCACTGGCTATAGCACTAGCCGAACCTCATGCTCATGACACACAAACACCCTCATGGCCTCGCGGACCAGGAGCATCAATCTAATACTAAAGGACAAACTGCTCTAGAGCTTAATTCATGCATTTGTAGTTTATAGTCCAACAATTCCCTTAAACTCCTCAGAGGGAGAACCCAAAGTACATAGGCATAACACCTCATCACACACACATTGGAGGCACTCCACCGACTAATAGTCAGAGCCTCACTGCAGCTCTCCTACATCGCAGGGATTGGCCCTTTGATGCACTACTAGACATATAACACATACGAGCACAAACTCCTCTCAAGGTACCAATATTTTATGCCGATGGAATGGGAGGAGGGCATCAATAAGTTGGAAATGTACTTTACACTCTACCCTAGGAGCAATAAAGCAAAGATCTATTATATAGTCCTTCACCTTGAAGACTATGCCCACACTTGGTGGATGTACATGTAGAAGATTGGGGAAGAGTTTATCACTCGAGATGACTTCAAGAAGGACATAATTGATGTATTCTTGTCTCCCATAGAGAAAGAGAAACCGCAAAGAAGATGGTATGATTTGAAATAAAGAGGAATATACATGAGGGAATATTCCAACATGTTTTGCAATCTATCCATGTAGAAGGACTTTTAGATCTAGCAAAGTTGGATAAATACATGTATGGCCTTGATCTCCATATTTCATTGAAATTTGATGGTATGTAGCTCAAGGCTCTTCATTATGCAATAAAACTTCTTGAAATGTATGGGCAAAATATAAGGGAAAAACAATGAGCTTTTAGCCTAAAGGTATTCCTTAGTCCAAATTTGATAGTAGCTTGACCTTAGATCAATTTTTGAAAACAACTTTGCTCCTTGAATTCTATCAAGAAACTTATCAATTCATGGAATGGGGTACTTATCTTTATGGTTACTAGATTTAATCCATGATAATCAATGTAAAGCTTTAAGGTTCCATCCTTGTTCTTTTGGAAAAGCATGATTTTACCCCAAGATGAATTACTACGTTGGTAGATAGATAAACCCTTGTTCCAGCAATTGATTTAGTTGTCCTTTTAACTCAATAGCCTTAGGGATTGTAGGGTATTTTAGCCAGTGGCTCAACTCTTGGGGTTAACTTGATTTCATGGTCTACTTAACGGCCAAGAGATAATTTTATTAGATCTTGAGGAAACACATCAATATATTCACTAAGCCATGAAGGTTCTTTAGGGTTCGTGGGTGGTCTTATTTTATTTATTTTAATCAAATAGATGGGCAATTCTGTCCTTAGACCCTTGATTAATTAACTTTCTTTTGCTAGTTATAATCTAGGTCTTCTTGTCTTTCCTTGAGCTTGAATTAAAAGTTCCCTCAATATTCTACTTTCTCAAATTAGTCCACAAGGTCAAAGAAAGCGTTTAGCTATACAAGAGAAGGTTTTAGCCAAGAAAATAAGGGATTAAGCATGTATAGCAGTAATCACAGCTAAGTACCTACTTATTCCACTACTTATGCTTTAAAACAAGAAGGTCATTCCAAATCTATAGCTAAAATAGGATGCAATTCTATTTAGGGCAAAAATGGATCAAAATTTGTCTTAAATAGTGCTAAGCTTAGAGAAATTCATGTTGAAGGTTTGTGTTTTAAATGTGGAGAAAATTTTTCTCAATATCATACGAAGAGTTGTAAAGCTTGGAATGTAAAGATGAATATGTTGGTTATTGAAGATGTAGATGAACAAGAATCTCATGAAGAAAATTTGTCTCATATTGACGCTAACTCGATGATGGAGGATCCCAACTACGAAGAGTTCTTTGATCCAATGGTTGGATTTCCATTTGATCTAGGCACTAGTGTTGGAGTGCATGCTTTTATGGATGGTACTCATGGAAAATTTGAATGTGATGACTACTTTCATGGTTAATTCACATCTCCCTACAAGGAAAACAAAGACCTTTCAAACTCATGCAGTTGATGTAGTTATATGATAATGGGTATCTTGCTGTATGCATTTCGTATCATGAATTACCTTTCCTTCTTAGCTATACATATTGAATTTTGTGTGATGCATAGGTTCCTTATGACCTCTACTTCACAATAATACTTCATTCATAACAATCTAACTTCTCTATCACAAGTTATGGGCAATTTTTAAGAGTCTACATGTAATGAAGCATAGGATTGAGTGGTAGAGAAGGGGGATTATATAAAGCTAAGGGAAACACATGTCCTTTATATTTTTTCCATTAATCAAATATTCCTCTTGGGATTCCTTGTGTGGACATCTCACCATAGTTAAGGGGTGAGTATCTGGCTCCACCATTGCAAGGGGTGAGTTCCTTTTACTACCTCTATCAAATTTCATGGTGTAATACTTTAGATTAATATTTAGTTTATATAGTATGATAATCTTGATCATGGCTTCCCTACTCTCTTGAGTCTATTTTTGTATTTCTTTGGCCATGGAGTCTGGCTCTTTTAGATTGGTATCAAAGCATGGATTCTAATTCTATTAGAGAGAGTCGGTTTTCATCATCATTTAGTTACAGTCATTGAAGGTAGGGAGCTTAATTTGGATCTTGGTCATAGGGTGTGGTCACATCATAACTATGACTAGATATGCTTTACCATTCTTAACCGTGATAATTTTTTAGACTAGTGACAAGGTTGTGGAAGAAATGGTGGTCCCAATACTAGTTTAGCAAGTCCTGACATTTCAAGGGACAAAATTTGGTGTAACCTAGACAAACTTAGCTTAGAGAGTTTGGGAAGACCAAATCCTAGTTTTTTTCCAAAGAAACCCTTACTTTTGGTTCCCTTGCAAGCTTTCTGTATACTTCCATAGAGGATTTTCCATCATACCTTCTTGCCCTTGCAACTATTGCCTTGGAGGCTACCATACCTTGATTCTTGATAGCAAGGTAAGTATATAAATTACTAGAGTGATGGCATTTTCTACCACATGTCCATGATTGCAGACAATATTAATTAACATCAAATAACATTTGACCACAATTCTAGCAAAAACGCCCTTTTGCAACCACTACTCTCTTCCTCTTAGTACAAAATGTAACTATGGTCCCAACCAACAGTACATCCTTTGAAGTATTCTTGGTGATGTGTTTCACTCTCAATTCTTGGAATAAATTTTCCCATGCACACTCAAGCTTTCAAGTTTGGCCTTTGAAGCTTTCAAGTTTGATATTTTTTAAATGGGTTTTAGAAAAATGAAATCTTTATGCTTTGAATTTGAGTTTTAGCAATGTTTCATTACAATTAAAAAATAATATTCTCTTCTCCACCTTATGTGTCTTCCTTTATCTCTCTTATCTCTTTTTCTTTTTTGAGAGAAAACTTCCAACTCACTCTTATTGTATCTTTGAATTGTGTTTTGTGTGGTAAAATCTTTCTTAGTGAATCATCTTGGTGAAACTTAGGTCTTATTAGAGTGGTATGTCATTGTTTCTAGGGGGATATTGACTACAAACTCTTCAACTTAGGACCATGTCACACCAAGGTTCATGACAAAGCCTCACAAGGCCTTAATGCTATTCTTATTTCAAGAAATAAACTCTATCTTCTTTATTTTTATTGTGGAACCAACCAAAGAAGAAATAAAGTCTAAGAAATTTCAAATAAAAGAAATCACTTTATGCACTAAAGAACTAATAACATTCTTTATTGTTGACAAGAAAAGAAATCAAAATCTATTGAAAATGTACTTTCATTGATTTTTAGTTTTCTTTATTACACCTTTCACTCAACTGATATTTTATATGTATGCATGTATGTGTGTGTGTATGTATGTCCTAGCTCCATCTTGATAATTTCAAGCTCTAAGAAGATAAAACAAAACAAACACACTCAAAGTTGAAAAATACCATCACTATCCTTATCTTTCAGGGAATTTCTTATTTGAAAGAATGAAGGAGAAAGAGAGCTATCTTATTGAAAATCCTTTATTTTCTTCCCTGGAAAACTATGCATAGTCAATGATGATAGTGAAGCTAATCTCCCTTTTGTATAAGAAATTTGGCCTTATATGAAAAGATTGACTTATATTTGAATATTCTTCATATTTCTTTGAACGTGATAGCAACTCTGTTATTCCAAATGCCCCTTTTGAAGGTCTTTGGAGCAGCTAGCCAACCATTGTCTTGTAGTAAACACCAACTACTCATGGTTTCTAGTTATCTTCACTACAAGGGATAAGGGGAGTACCCATGGTATTTAAGAAAAAAATATCTATGAATTTGTTTTTAGTGTCAAGCTACACCATTAGAATATTGTTGATAAAAGTATCACTCTAAGTACGCTGGTATATCCATCGCTACAAGTGCCAAACTATATTGCATTGGTATCTAAATTATTGAAATTAATTTTGACACATGCAATTGTTTTTTGAAGAGTATCTCGATAGATGCAAAGTGTATGCCGATGTATATACTAATGGCTGCAATAATTTTAATAGGAATCTACCCTACTATCCATCTCTATTATCCTATAATATATGGAGTATGGTATAACCATGTTGAAAATCCATCAAAGTATACAAACAAATGTGATACTTACTGCAAGAAATAAAAATTAAGCACTTTCCATTGTGGTTCACATACTCTTTCTCTAGTGTAGTCGATGTACAACTAAATTGTCCATATAAGAAAAAGAGTAGATACATAATAAATCTTCGAGAAAATGGATAGATTATTTTTAAAATATTAGAAACCCAAATATAAAATAAGTAAGCTTTAAGAAATTTACTTATGAATATAGTTTACAAGGAGGCCCAACCACTACTCCCAAGATGTGATGATGAGTCAACTCCAACTTGTGCACATGGCACCTCCTTCCACTACCTCCATATGTCATTAGAAGTTTCCTTTGATTTCATTACTTTTCTTCTCATGCTTCCAAATGAAGGTGGGATAGGTGTGTTTTACATTACATGGATGCATGTACTCATTAGAAAATCTTTATGTTTGTAAAGGATTATCAAAACTCTTCATGGAGTGTGTTTACAACAATGAGATCCATTTTCTTAGGATCTTCATCTCTTCATTTCTATGTTAGGCTATGTTTATACACCTATAAAACAAGTTTGTGCATCCTATTAAAGAATCTTGTTCTATGATTCATGATGATCTAAAATGTATGGCTGTCAATCAAGTATGAGAATTTAGCAAAAGTCAAAAATATCCTAAGATTTTAGGGCTTAGAAGATTGGGAGGAACACGGTCGGCATGATGAGAGATGGGGTTGACATATAAAAGGATATGAATGGAAGTGGGAGATTAAGAGATGGATCCAAGATAATACATCCTAAACCTTTGAGGCAAGACCAATGTCACTCCCCCCAATGGGAATGTAAGGAGCAATTTAGGGTTAAGGGGTGTGGGATTCTCGGGGGGGGTCCATTAGGGTTTACCATATCGTACCACATGAGTGTAAGGGAGGGGGTTATTTAAGAGAAGGAAGGTACATTTTATAAGGTAAGGTCCCATAAATAGGGGGTAGATAAGGGGTATTTTCATATATTTCTTGCACGCAGGTGACGTCTCCTTATTACTACTAGTGAATCCCTTGTGGTCAAATTAGGGTTTGACCGCTATAAAATGTAAGGTGTGGAAAACCCTACAAATATGAATCACTATTTTCACGTTCTCTCTCTCTCTCTCTCTCTCTCATGCAAGCATCTTGTTGCATATTTACCTATTCTGGGTTGGGGAGGATAAGCCCATCCCCACCTCTAAACACTTTGGTGACCATGTATAGCATTCCTTCCACCTTTAGAGATATAGTATCTTCTACATCATGTGCATTCAAGGCCTATTTATAAATATCCTTATTTGTGATTTTTTCCTGAATAAAACATAATCCTTTTCTATTCAGTCTATAAAAAACACCTTTATACTACACCTTCTATATGTAAAAATGTATAAAATATGAATCACTATTCATTTTGAGTATCTTCATGTTCTCTCTCTCTCTCTCTCTCTCCCTCCCTCCCTCCCTCTCTCTCTCTCTCTCTCTCTCTCTCTCTCTCAAGTCTCTCTTTGTGTATTACCTTATTGGGGGTGATAGAGGATAAACCCTTCTCCCACCCCAAATAGGGAGAGTTGGTGAAGGAGGCTTTGATAGCCCAATGGACAAAGGGACTAAATGGGACACTTCAACCTAATAATGACAAAGAGGAAAGGGGGCTTTGCTGCAATAAGGGCCATTGTTATGATACTGAGATATCATCATCACCTTGGTAAGGGCTAAAACTAGTGAAACTACAAGAACCTCAGAAGAAAATGTCAATGAATATGTTGATTATATACATTAAAAGAGGATGGTGGTGATCTATACATGACATCATTTGTAATACAAACTTCCATACTATGTCAAAGATACGTTGTGTGGTCTTGCGGTCCAGGCTAGCCATGAAGGGGTCTATCTCCTCATTTATCCTATGACAACTCCTGCTAATGAATATGGTAACAATCTACAAAAAAATTAAAATCAATATATTTATTTTTTATCCACTCTAGATATTTACCTCTATTATACTCCCTATCTTTCTCTAGCCTATAACTCTATCATTTTCCCTTTCTTAAGTGTTGCATTTCTATGTGTCTGTGACTATATCCTAAGAGTGTATCTAGACTAGCCATAACTAGACGTTTTCCATATAAGCTTTACCCATGTGAAAATAAATCCAAGTTCAAGTATTTGATTTCTTGAAAGTAATAGAAAATTTCGATTTAATACCAACCCATTAGGAGGAATATGAACTCAAAAAGAGTCTCAAAATTAAGATTTAAATTAGATCTCAAGAAAGATAGAGAAACTTTGATTATGCTGAGAATAAGAGTTGTGATTTGATATGGCTTATAATAATTGGTAATTATCCTAGTGACAACTACTATGGCACATAATCATGAGTCCCTACGCTCAATGCCCATTTTTTTGACTATCAGTCACTTTTGATATGATTGAAGAAAGCTACAATTAATTGCCATTATGGGGCAAGGGTTTCGTGGCCACAAGGTTAATTGTAGTTAACTCCTTCCAAAGTCTCTTGTCATTAGGAAATTCACCAATATCTCATAAGCTAAATGATCCGTTTAAAATGTATATTTCTTCTAATAGTATTGAACCAATTAAAAGTGAACTTCAAGAAACTTTAAGGTACATATTTAAGATCCTGAAAACATGGACCATAAGCTCTAACTGTCATACAATTTTTTATGTCGAATCTCAACAAATGCAACATTAAAAAATTTAAGATTAACTTGTCATGTTCTCTATAGCACACTAGCAACTCTAGTAAATAATATTTTTGTAATTAGCAACTTTAACTAGCCTACTTGATAGATGCTTAATGAAGAAATCAACATTGAATATCTTCCATTATCGCTATCTCCATGCTCAAGAGGCTTGTGTGGAATCATGAATGCCCTATGAGACAAATTATATTTGGTTTTTGAAGATCTTACACCTCTATTAATCTCTTTCTATCTCTCTCTTGATTTCTTGACATCCTTTTAATTTTTTTCCTAAGCTCTTTATCTCTCTCTCTCTCTCTCTCTCTCAAAGAAAATAAATAAGCCAAAAAAGGAAATAAAATTATAATATTTAATTTATTTTTCTCTTTCCCTTAAAAAACCAATTCATAAATATCAATCTCTTTATCTTTCTATGTCTCTCTTGCATACAAATTTCACATCTAAGCAATTAAACATGGTTAACAACAAAGTACATTGTTGTTTTCTCTATTTCTCCTGAGCTTGCATACATGTCAAACTTTTCCACTCAAATTTGCCACAAGAGAGCTCCAAATCTAGGTTTCTCATGCATATATGAAAAAAAACAAACCATACTTTGAAGCTATGGCGTTTCTCAATGGCAAGGTATAGGAGAGAGTGTGTGTTTTAGAAGAGCAGTAAGCAAAGAAATGAGAAAATATGAGCAGTAACCTCTTTTTCTCTCGCTCACTCTTTGTATACATATTCCTGTAAAATGTGTAAAGAAAAGAATTTTTTAATTATAAGGTATGTTGAAGAATGTTAATAATTTCATTAAAATATGCGCTACAATAATCATTGATATATGCACTTGAAAAAGCACCAATAATGTATCAAAATATTTAGTTATGTATTACTAACACGTATATGAATGATTATTATAATGAAAATAGTATAGAAAATTACTAACACATACATTGAAAGCTATCCTTTTGCATTTTCGTCGAAGACTCTTATCAATATCTCTGCCATCTATCATAGTGTTGTGATCAATCACTCTATCTATTCCTCATGGTTTGACCTCTTTTGGATGTTTCTTAGCTTCCACTAGATTTTACTCCGCTTTGCATGTGTCTCACACACTATACTACACATAAGCAAAACTATTTCCACTATATACTTAAAATTTTAATAAATATATATAGCCTATGACCCCCAAAAACACAACATACCATCACATACGTGAATCAACGATCCATAACAACCGAACCCTCCCCTTGAAGATATTATAAAGATGTTATAGAATGAGCATCCACAAGTACCTACTATGCATCTTATGCATATACTAGGCCCTTATTAATAGCAATACTAAAAAAGATTCATTTTTCTTAACCTCATCTCTTGAAATGATGGAAGATATCTCTTCACTCAGCCCAATACCTTGTTAGGAATCGCATGGTGGGGGAGCTTGCTTGAGTTGTTGTGTAAAACACACACGATACACACAAGAGGAAGCTCACTCAAGAACATAACAAGAGAGATGGAGGCTAAAATATTTTCTTGCTAGTTTCTTCTTCTTCTTTCACCCACAATACAATGTACATATGATAATATATAATTTAAAGAAAAGTGGCATAGTAAGCTTGGGGGGTCACCTTTAAAAATGTAAGTGTGCTACATGCGATCAAAAGAAGGGTTATTTTATTTAGTAAAACTTACATGATTATATTTATAGAACGGGTTACAAGATTATATTTGGTTATTTCTCTCTTACAAAGTTGTAGTGCACCTCTATATGTTTTATCCTAGCATAGAGCACTTAGATAATTGTGTGCTACTCATGTTATCACAATGAATGACAAATTGGACATCTCCTTATACATCCAAATCATCCAATAACTTCTACAACCATACCACCTCACATGTTGCCCTAGCAGCACCTTTGTACTACTCAGTGTAGGTTGCTTTTTGCTACTCCATGACTACTACACAATGAAGGAAAAACATGAATCTGTTGGTTGATCAACCAGCCCAATTTGCATTTGTGTATCCAAATACATGTGTATCCTTACTTGCCTCATAAAAGTTCATAATTCAAAGTGGACTTCACATACCTCAATATGCTTCTAACTACATCCCAATGAGGCTTTCTAGACATCTCCATAAATTAACTAAGAAGGCTAACAACATAACGCAAGTTTGGCCTTGAGAAAGTCATGTAAATCAAACTTCCTTCTATCCTTATGATCATAGTATAGTCTTTTATCTCATCCCCAACATGAGTGCTCAACTTTACATTTGCTCCAATGGTATTGAAAGAGGCTTACATGTGGTCATACCATACTTGGACAACATATCCAAGTCATACTGCCTTTGGGATAGCCATATACTAATATCCTCATACCATCATCACATCTCATCACCTCAATACCAAGAAAGCACCTAAGCTCACCCAAATCCTTCATCTTAAACTTCTTCTTTTAAAGGTCCTTGAGTTTAGTAATATCCCACTATCACTATCACTATCACCTATAAGAACCAAGTCATCCACATAGATAACTATGATGAATAAAATTGCATCTCCCTTTCTCACATAAAATAAGTGCTCAACATCAGAAACATAAAAACCAATGTTCACAAGATAATCTCTGATTTTGTTAGACCATGCTGTAGGTGCTTGCTTCAGCTCAGAGAGTGTCCTCTTTAATCTGCATACATATAGGGGATGCTCTAAATCCTCATAACCTACTAGCTGCATTATATATACATCTTGCAATTGACCATGCAAGAAGGAATTATTTACATCTATTTGCTACAAACTCCAACCTTTGGTTGCTGCCAAAATAGCCATACATCTAATAGCTGCCATCCTAGTAATTGGACTGAATGTCTCTTCATAATCTATGCCACATGTTTGAGCATAGCCTTTTGCAACCATCCTAACCTTATACATGTTAGTAGAACTATTTACATTATGCTTAATTTTTTAGGCCCACTTATATCGAATGGCTTCCTTGCCCTTAGACAATCGTACTAGATTCTAAGTCTTATTAGCCTCTAATGCAACTATTTGCTAATCCATTGTTGTATCCCAATGAGCATGTCCAATAGTATCCTAAAAATAAGTGGACTCATCATCCTCAACCACCTTTACAATGTAAGCATAATGGTGAGTTGCATAGCCTTTAAAACCAAACTTTTGATAGGATATATCGCCTTGCTAGACTTACGGACCAGTAGATCACTCAAAGGAGCCTTACATTGCTATGTGCTCTTTGTACACTTGGAATACCAAGCTCATCTTCTAAACTCTCAAAACCACTAGAATCTCGATTAAATCCCAAATGACTAGTGGATGCATTATTACCATTTGACACTTTCTTCTTCCATTTGTCTTTACCTGCAACACTAGTAGATATACCTAAAGATGTGGGACTACTCCTTAGTCTCCCGAACCAAGGGCTATCTATAGATATAGTACTAAATGATGTTTCTAATCCACTAAGGCTCTGTGATTCTTAATTTTCTATCTGCATATAACTATCATGATGATGATCATTATCCGATACATCACCTTTAAATGCATACCAACTACTCATTTGATAAAAAAATAACATCCATGCTCACTCTAAACTCAACTATAATAGGATTATAGTAGCGATATCATTTTTTCCCTAAGAAGCATCTAATGAAAATATATTTTTTAGTCTTTCGGATCAAGCTTCTTTAGTAGCTCTTGTGGCATATGAATATAATTATTTTTAGCCATGAAACTTCTCCAATATGGTTATTTTTTATTTCTGCAACCCCGTTTTGCTCTAGCATATACTTGAAATTAAACTCTCTCTTTATCCCATGCGATCTCAAAAAGCCATTGAACTCATTAAAGAGGTACTCTCCTCCTCCATCAGGACATCCCACTCACAAATATCATGAAGTTATGAATCATTTAAATATAAGTTATTGTTGCCCGTCATGGACCTTACTCTCTCTCCTTGAAATTCGTATTGATCGGCAAATTATCTAGATTGTATGTATGTAATACATTTGTACTCAATTAATAAGGATGTGAACTGTCATGTAGATGCGTGTGTATTGACTATGTATAGCCACATTAAGCCTCATGTAGTGCAATGAATGAAAATGGTACATTGAGCCTCATAATGTGCAAAAGCCAAGGCTTAGAAGATCATGCATCTTCTCATGTTGCTCATTCAACTTCTTGATCGCTCCCCCTCGTCGACTTATGTAATAAATCCATCCTAGGCCAACAAAGTTATATGCATTAAGAAAAATGAAGTAATAAACAAGGTCCTTAATTGTGGATTATTAAAGACCCAAGTTTTATTGATTTATCTTAATTGGAAGCAACTACCATACATGCAAAGGTAAAAGACCAAGCTATCTTAACAAAACTACATAACAACATGATGCCTATAATTATGGCCTAGACAAACTTTGATGGCTTCATCAAGACAAGTGAAAGATGGTAAAAAATGACTTAAAGGAGAATCCTGGCATGTGGAAGTCATAGAAAAATGTGGAATGTAGTGTTAGTTTATGAGTATATCTGAGGAGCAATGGCTTAATCTCCTTCAAAGTAAAATTTGTAAACTTATATTATCCTCTAATTATTCATTTTCTTTAATGTTTATTGTATATTACTTTTTTTTAGTATGTATACATTGGTCATTTGATGGCGACCAAGCACTCTAGATAGAGTGTATGGAATGCCATGGCATTAGGAGACTTGTGGAGAGGCTATTCAAGATTTGTTATAATGAGTATCTCTTTCTTATTGTAGCATTGGGCAAAGAAGAGATTATGAGAGGATCACACACACACACACACACACACACACACACACACACAAGCCTTACAAAACATGGTTAATCCCATGCGTGAACTATATGGACACAAAATTTTGTGTGTACACATGGGCCTCCATGATAGCATAGTTTGGAGATTACCTTAGCATAGCCATAAAGCAAGCTTTCCATCCACATTACAATTATGGAGACCACTTATTTGGTGTAAGTAGTAAAAGTGTAAACCACCATGTTTCCCCTTATTTATTTACACAAAAATATGTAAAGGGAGCAGGAACCTTTTAGCATAGTTGGTTATCTATTATGGACTGACCCTCTATTGTGATGACATTGATTTGGACATAAGAATATACTTGGATATCATAAATGATAAATGTATATTTCTTTATCTTCTTAGAGTTTGGGTACAAGTTCAATGGAGATTGTAAGTAGTAAAAGTGCAAACCACCCTATTTCCCCTTGTTTATTTACACAAAAACATGTAAAGGGAGCACAAACCTTTTAGCATAGTTGGTAGTCCATTATGGACTGACCCTTTATTGTGATAGCATTGATTTGAACATAAGAATATACTTGGATATCATAAATGATAAATGTATATTTATTTATCTACTTAGAGTTGGGGTACAAGCTCAATGGAGAGTATTTCAATGATTGTAACAAGTTGCTTTGTTTCCTAAGATTCTCATTGTGTCTAGTTTAGGTTAGATGCATATAAAAGCCCTTCTTTGGGAATGTAGCTCCCTTATTTAAAAATTCAAGGTAGCTTTGGTACTAGCTGATTCAGTAAATACATTTTTATTAGTAAATATTTGGACATATGCCTCCCTTAAAGCCAAGATCTAGCACTCAAATATTGAGTAGGCATTCGAGTTAAACTCAAAAATTAGCTATGGACTACATAGGATGGGAAATTTTCCACCTTCAAGTTGGTATAGAATAGGTTCTAGTGAAGAGTACAATTTTCTCTTCACACAAATTCCCATTGAAAGCACCTAGGACCATGATGATCGATAAGCACACCCTTTCTTGGAAATGACTCTTCAACTCCTTCCAAAAGTTTCTCAATTGTGTGTCTAATTATCGCATTTTCATTTCTCATTCATCGAGAGTTTTGAAATGTGTATGTGCATACTAAAAGTTTAATTCACATTGATAGAAAGCTTTGAAGTTTGCATCCAAGAGAAGACGCCCATTTCCATGTGCATAAGATAGGTCCTATGACTTTACATGCGTGATTAGGTTATGTCACCGCATACTACTAAAAACCACATGATACAAGTAGAGGTCCCATTTCCATGTGCATAAGATAGGTCCTATGACTTTACATGCGTGATTAGGTTATGTCACCGCATACTACTAAAAACCACATGATACAAGTAGAGGTGTAGATGAAGCCCATGATAGAAGTAGGGGAAGCTGCGATATATTATTTAACGAGAGGCTATCGAGTTGCATTTACGTTAATGAAGGTCGGTCCATGATAACATGTGAAGGGAAAACAAGGAAGTATGACCACTCCTAGAAATTACAGCTGAGAAAGAGAAAATTATTTTCGTGCATGGGAACCAGACCGGCAATATCTCTTGGAATATCACGAGTAGCGGATTATTCAGGTGGTATAGAGGAGTTTGCACTCGTTGACTTCTTTATCAGGCTGCTTAGTACTTAGAGTAGTGGCGACGCCTGGATCAGCCGCTTGATCGTCGACCTCATCTGCTGCTGATCTAGTTCCGGTACTGGTTATTTGGACACTAGTATAATCCACGCCAGAATACATAGACGAGATGGGGTATGAAAATACTTGGCCGGACTGGAGGGTGATCTCCATGGTCGCCTGGTAGGGTAGTGTGATGTTTCCTCTCCGGGTGGTGGCTTGGATGGAGATCCACTGACCCGGCTGAAGGGTTCCGGATTGGTTCCAGCTGAGGGTTCGACTCTCCTCGTGAGTGGTCGTGTAGCTTCCTGAGACGCTCACTGACCATCCAAACTCTCCTGACACTTCCGCAACAAGGGGGATCCCTGCTTGCACAGTTATACTGGCATGATACTCGATCCCCGTAGTGACCGTCCATGACGATGAGATCGTCACTTGTCGGCTCCCAGAGAATGTCCAATCCTTGGAAATAGAGCCTGTACTCATGATACGGGCATATACAACCATGTCAGTGTAGAAATATAAGTGTAGGTAATTTGACGCCCATATTTACTACAAGGTGTCCTACAAAACAGTTTGGCGACGTATGCTGTACAGACAACCATATAGTTTAAAGTGAAGATCTTTTAGTCCCACATTTAGAAGGTCAAATTACAACTCGGTAGCTCAGATGGCAACATATGTATGCTCCTATAACACTAATTAGGTCTACCCTCATCACTAGCAAGTCTAGAGGGAGAAGGATATCCAACATGCACTGATCATCACTAGTAGCATCCTTTACACAATGATCAACAATAGTGACCTACCAACTAGTGACTTGCTTGATTGAGTAGTATGCAATCACATTATTCAAATCACTAAGGAGGTGAGACCCTAGCACAAATTTTGTGTATACACTTGCACAATTTTTCATTTAAATATTTGACTGCAATTTTGCTTAAATTTAATTTCGTGAGTTATGTGGGGTACCTGCATTATTGGAATCACTGTATGAATCAAGCGTGACGGGAATAATTCCAGCTGTCTCTAAGTCCAAGGTAGGATAGCTTACATTGATCATGCGAGCAGAGGCTATGGACTTTAAGAAATAGAACCCCAATGCATCAATGTCAGCATTAGCTCTTCCTACAATACCCACACAGAGACCGGATGCCACATCAATTGGGTACTCTTGTTGTAAGCCCCAAGATGTCATATAATGGAAAAACTCGCCTCCTGTTGTGGTGAAGAATCTAACGCCTCCTGAACGTGTACCTGGAAAAGTTACACCATTGTTAGAATCTAGAACCAAAGTATATAACATAAATACAAATATACATACACACACACACACACATGCATACATCCATGTATACTTATTGCAATTGGCATATATGTATACGTACAAGTAAACATATGCATGTGTGTTTAAGTATGTGTAAGTGAGAAAGTCATTTTTGAAACACTAGAGTTTTATTCTTAAATATGAGCTAAATTAAGCTTGAAAGATTACATTTCCAATGTAGAAGACTATACAAGCTAAGCCTTTTGATCCATAATACAATGAAAGGATGATTCTATATTGTTTAAACTAATTTTATGTAGAACTTATTGATTGCATTTTTAATATCTTGTCATTTTCAACTCATAAGTTCATAATTGGATCCAAGTCTAAAGCAGTAAAATGAAACCATAGAACAACTATGCATGCACTAACTAGCTAAATATTACCAAAGCAATGATGTACTATATGCTCTGTGGCATTACAAGTTGAATATTTGATAAATCGTTTGAATGATATTTGAAATAGTCTAAAAATGTGGAAGTATTAGTCTATGCAAGTTCCTTTGGTAAAGTTACTTAACTTTTGAGCAGTAGTTTTGGTTTTGTTAGGATCATTGCAACCCTTTTGGATTGTTATGCTTTGGATTAGACACTTCACTTGCTATGCTATATAAGCATATGAATCGCCACAACTCGAGGATGTTGAAAACATCCACAAGAAGAATGGATCATGAGCATTTCAAATGTTTGAATTGTAGATTACGATTAAGTAGTGCAAGGGTTTGTTATTTTGTTGTCGAGGCCAATTGTTTGCCAATGCTTCTATGCTATGTCCCAACTAACATAATTAAGAATGAAAGTTTCTATAGGAGATACCTATGTGGTATTATGTACATGAGGGATACTAGCCCATTAAAGGGACTAATTGTGTTGCTTTTGAAGGGAGGTTGCAAAAGAAAAGATATATTTGGGTGACAAAAGGAACACACTAGCAAGCATATTGAGGTAGATATCAAAGAGGACTTCATCACAAGATATCATTATTGAAGCCCCAATGGCAAGCACATTAACTGATAGCCTTGCTGCCTCGCAAACATGGGTTCAAAATTTCTCCTATAGATTTACTAATAGCAACATGCATGGCTATGTAAGACACCCATGCAATATCCATGGAAAGCGTGCTTGGGAGCAAATACGAGCACCTTCAATCTTGATGATTTCTAATCCTTTTGCCGTCCTTCTAACACTACTGATGCTACTCTGATCGTGATGATGGTGATTATTAGTGCTATATTTACCTGCACCATTGCCCCACAAGGACAATCTGGTGATGCGCTCTCCATCCGCGAACGTGTACTCCTTGTAAGAGCCCGTGGCCGTGCCGTAGGTGACTGGGTTGTCGGTGCCCGACATCCAGATCCGGATGCCTCGCAGTTGCCACTCGCCCGCCCACACTCCGATCTTCCTCATGATCTTCCCATTCCTGCTCTGGTCGTAAGAAAACGCATTGCCACCCTGCCCCCCGATCACATACACGGGTGTCTGATACAGCGACATGTTCACCTGCATGCACAGTCGACTATCCTCATGATTAACTACGGTCTCATACAGTCGAAGAATATGTTAATTATATTGTGATCACAATTACACGATATGCACTGACTTACGCTAACGGAGACTTTAGGAGGTTGGTTGCGGCTCTTCTAGCTGGTGCATCAACCCACAATGTTTTGAGCTTGCACATGCAGGCCATGTCTATATATAGCTATTCTGAGAGAGAGAGAGAGAGAGAGAGAGAGAGAGAGAGACCCCGTAAACGTCAGCGATGAGCATATCACTATTTCTTACAGTCACGTAAAGAGGAGAGAGAGAGTGAGGTAAACGTGAGCGATGAGCATATCACTATTTCTTACAGTCACATAAAGCAGAAGTAAAAACACGTCAGGATGGCATGCGCTTCTGCTTCGATTTGCCTCGTAAAACACGAGTGGATATGCATTATACTGAACTGAACTGAGTAGGGCCGTTTATCTAGATTCCAGACTCGGCTTCGAAGTTCCCGCATAATTCAGAGAAAGCATGTGATTTGTTTTATGTACTGTGATCATGCAAGAGGACAGTAAAACACAATATAATGATGATGCTGATGCTGCCGCTGCTATACACTGCTTCAAATATTCCGCGTGGGAACACATCCACAAATA